>NC_081837.1:10068815-10379736 GCF_030867095.1 Alligator mississippiensis
TCTATGTGGAAGCAGGCTTACACTTTAGGAAAAAGTGTTTACATAAGGACCAAACAAAGCCGATAGCTAATAACATTATTTATCCTTTTAATCGGTACCAATCCAATAGCCAACCGATATATCAGTGGCTAGTTTTAAGATGTGACTTTGCTATTTTAGTATCTATCTTACGAGAGAATTGAAAAATACACTAATATCTATGGAAGCTATGTTCTTTAACTTCCTAGGTCAACAAAAACACAATCTAGAGATTGTTACTATTTAATAAGTGTGTATCTATTAGCACCATTGAATCTAGCGCCATCAATGAAACATTTATGCCAGATCAAGTCCATCTGGATGCTTATCTTGCTGGGATCCTATGACCCGAGCTGACTTCCTGCCCTTTGGGCGGGGGGCTGGACTCGATGATCTTCTGAGGTCCCTTCCAGCCCTAATGTCTATGAAAACCCAGCTTCCTGACTGCCAGTGGCAATTTTATTGTGATTAAGCAATGTACCAGTATTACAATGCTCTGAACTGCAGAACTACAGCTAGATCGTATTAGAATATCATGGTTGCAAGAAGAGCAATGAGTGCTCTTCATTGCTCAAATGTGTTGCCTATGGAGGGAAGACAGAATAAAAGCAATATTTCACTCGACTACGGGCTCAAATCTTCATATGATGCTGTCTCAGTGAATCGGTTGGGTGGGTCTCTACAGTCTCTTATCCTACAAAGCCATCAACCAATTCCAGCATACATTGGCTCCACCTAGCGATCAAGAGGTGCAGTAACTTAAATCGGAAATGTCAGTTTTTTGTTCTCACTTAACTCTGCTGGGTCCTATACGCAGATTTAAATTGTACTAATGTTATAGGCCCTAAAATGATAAACATTTTTCCCAAAGCTTATGTAGCTTCTGAGCCAAATAAGTAGCTTTAAATTGGTCTTCTGGGTAAATCTGACAGCCACACACTCTTTAATGACTCTCCTTCTTGGGTTGGTGTCAGACTTAACTATGAAGGAAAGCACATCCTTACTAGAAAAGGAAGTGGTGCAGCTGATGGGGTATGCAGTCAGAGGTTAAGTACAAACCATCACATCTTCAGACCTTAAAGAGGAATTGCTGCTAAAGGAGCCTTAGTTGCTCACTTTATTTAAGCTAAGAAACTCTATAGTGACATGATTGGAGACCAATGCATTCCTTACAAAATGAAACAAAAAAAAAAAAGAGTAACAAATGTATTATTCTTCCTTAACTGACAGGGTTTTTCAAGTTAAGAGCCATCAAACTCAGTCCATTCTCCTGAAGGCACAGCATCAGCCCCAGTAAGAGGATATTTCAAATACTAAATGGACTCTACCTTTGAACTCAAATAAAAGGCCAATATTAATGATCTTATTTACAAAACCAACTGTCCTCTTCCAGGGTTAAATCTGAGACAGAAAACAGGTGGCTAAAGAGAGACTCTCCTTCCTCTTCTACTACTCAGTGAGGAAAGAGAAGAGAGAGTCCGGAGCTCAACCCTCCCTGCCCCTCTTCTCTCCCAGGAAGGAAAGGTCATCACAACAGGAAAATGGCACAACAGGAAAAGTCCAAGATCTTGAAAGCAAATGTTAATGCTCTTTTCCTCTTGAAAGGAAGGTCAAGTATTTGGGGCATCAGCTAGAATACGTTTCAAACATGTTTCTTTTGTAAGAACAAAAATAAAATGTAATGTAAGGTCCCCCCAAAGAAGGTGAATGATTAAAGCTGGTAGGTTTCCCATACTCTTAGCTCAAAGCAATAGCATGGAGTTGAAATTGTCTTGGCTGAGAGCCCAGAGGGTAGCTCCAGATTTCCTTGGAGGTATTAGTGTTTTAATCATTTTAACATAAAATGTATTACTTGGTAATTGCTAACGATATGCTTTCCTGGTCTTGGTGAAAAGGGAAGAAGTGGCTGCCAGATGGGCTTGGGTAAATCTGGTCTGGACTCTGGAACAGATTAGAGGAAATAAATATGCCAAGACCATTGCAAAAAAAAGTCTATTTCATATTTTGTAAATTGTATGGCAAACATCCCTCACACTGGTACAAACAGAGCCGGTCACTTTTTTACAAGGCAACAAGGATATTAACTAAGTAACTAAGGGGAAAGTTTTCAAAGACTCTTAACTGACCTCTTTGCCTAAGTCTATTTGGGTTGCAGAAGTATTTAGGCATTTCCTTCCTTCCTCACTCCCTCCCAGAGAAGTAAATGAATGGGAATATCATTCTGGTCTATCTTATGGTATCCTAGCCACAGGAAAAAGAGCAGGCATGGCATGCCAGAAGAATTTTGGAATCCCTATTAAGTGGACTCAATGAGCAGCACTTCCCTCTCCTTCTGCATAGACCTGCTGGCCCAATATGGTGTTACATGGCAGAAGCTACCCTTTGAATGAGCTGTACAGCACTGGAATTTAAGATTTAAGGTTCACAGAGCTCCCCTGACTTACAAAGCAGAAGAGAATCAGTGTTAATCCTGAAGTTTTGGTCCAGTTCCGACTCAGACAGGAACACTAGAATACACTGCGCACAAGATCAGATGACTGCTACCAGCTGGAAGTAGAGACAATGGCACTTCTCATGTGTGTCAGAGATGCAAGTTCCTTTTATGCCAGGATGCAAGAGATTCGGGTCCCAGGGGCATCGCAATGCCACACAATTCCTGCCCCAGCTTTTACTCTAGAGGTCCTCACCGCCTTTACTTGCCCATCTCTCTCTGGGCCAATTGGGACCTCCAATACTCTGCCTCAGTCCCTTCCACAACCACCAAATCATTCATCAACAGCCCACTTGGGCTATTGCTTCTGTCCCCAGGCCTATCTGTTCCAAGACCTGCTTCACCCCTCTCAGGCCCTGTTCCCTGACCTCTCGGTTCGAAGGTCTGCTTTGCTCCTTTTGGGCTCTGGTCTACTCGCTAGCTGGGCTTCAGGCATCCTGGACCTCTGCTCTCGGTCACCCTTCTCCAGGCTATGGGCTCACCCACTCCTGTTCCCAGGCCTGGTCTGTTCCTGGGCTTGGTGCTGCTTAGCCCAGCTCAGCAGTTATCAGGAGCCCTGCTGCCAGGAGCTCCTCTTTCACTGGCACTCAGGGGCAGACTCCCCAGTTGGCCCCTGCCGCACCTGCAGGCTGCTTCTCAGGCAGCCGCTCTCTCTTACACTAACACAAGCACCAAGTGCCATGTCACATGGGACCAAGTTAGGAAAAGTAAGATTTCTTTAGGGAATGCATGCATCTAAGAATTCACCCAGACTAATTTGTTTCCTTTGGAGTGAAGAGGAAGTGCTTAGAAGTAAGCAATCATTTGACAAAAGTTTCATTTGAAATAGGAAGGAAAAAAAATCAACCAAACAACAACAAAACCAAAGAAAAGCTACTGTAAACCTGGGGGTTACAGTAGATCACAAGCTGAATATGACCCAATGGTGTGCTCTTGTTGATAAAAAGACCGACAAAACAGTGGGTGCACCTATATGTGCAATTAAGGTGAAGAAATAC
The DNA here is from genome assembly GCF_030867095.1 of Alligator mississippiensis. NCBI lineage: Eukaryota > Metazoa > Chordata > Crocodylia > Alligatoridae > Alligator > Alligator mississippiensis. The sequence continues at coordinate 10,072,323 of NC_081837.1, forward strand.
ACTCCACAGCACTTTGAGACAGAGTAAACTGCTCCTGGGCGCAGCATCCAAACGTGCACCCAGGACAGCAGCAATTTGAGTTGGGGCAGAGCATGCCTGGGCTGGCAGCAGGTACGGGGGTCATCCCCAAGCTCCAGCATTGGGCTGCAGAGGGGCTGTGGTACAGGAGACCAAGACATTTCAGGAATGGCAAATATCCATCCATACCAATATCAAACAAAAGAAACTGCCTTAAAGGTTTTGTAAGCATGAAGGAGACTGGTCACGCCTTCCACTCTGAAGTCCCTGCTGAGCTTTCCAGAATTTATAAGAGACTCAGTCTGTTCTCCAGGTGTTGACTCAATCAACTCAAAATAAAGCTCCTGAAAATCATAGAAACTGCGCATTTTATTGAACAAAGACCCCAGAGGGGAAGAATGAAAATATTATTCTACTGAATACTAAATACAAGAAATAGTTACATCCATGACTCAAAAATTCAGGCAAGAATAATCTGCTGAAGCTTATACTTTCCCAAGATCTGCTTGGGGACCTAATTTATATACAGCCTCATTATTTATGCCTATTCTCTGAAATAAAGCTATCAGTATTTTTTTTGAATAATTTATTTTTGCTGAGGACAGCATAAAAATGAGTGAGCTCATTTTGAGTGACTCAAAACGATTTTTTTTCACCTTCCTATTTATTTCATAGAAAATGCATACCACCCAGAATCAATCTGGCAGAAAACTGTAGCAAATTTAACATCCATGTGAATAAACATATATGCATGTAGGCATTCACAGAAAAGAAGGAAAAGGTGGTTAGGCAAGGATTTTAATTTTGACAGAAAATGCTTAAAAAGTGTTCAGCAAAAGCAACCAGGTTATAAATTCTAGAGGTGCACCAATATATCGGTGCCATATCAGATCGGCACTGATAAAAGGAAAATTAACATTATCATTATCGGCTTTTTTGGCTGCTGTAGCCGATAATGTTAACCAATAAATATAATATGCCTTCTGGTGGGGGCCCCCAGATGCCGCATGCATGTGTGCAGCTGCACACATGCACGTGGCCAGGAATGCAGCTAGGCAACGTGGAGAGCAGTGCCCTGCAGGAAAGCCTGTGGAGGGTGTGGCCGGGCGCAAGTGGTGCCTGCCACTTTAAGAGGAGCCAACAAGATGTGGAGCAGCCAGCAGGTGGGTTCAGGCCCAGTTAGGCAGTCACCTGATGGCTAGGAGGCCGCCTGATTGGAGGAGGGCTAGGCAGCCAGGGTATAAAACCAGACCCAGGTTGTAAGACCAGTTGCATCTGGGAGCTGAAGGATGAACATCACCTGGCCTAAGGATTGCTGCTCCTGGAACACCTGGAGGTTAGGACAGAAACTATGGGGTGAAGGAGGTTCCTTCTGATCCTGGGTAAGACCTGAACCTATACCCAGCTGGGGCTGGATGGTGTGCTGGGGCTGTCAGTGGCAGGGCAGTCTCCAGGAAATGCCACACCTGTGTCTCCCCAGTGAAAGGTGAGGATGGGGCCCTGTAAAGCCTCAGCCTCCACTGCCTTGTGGGTGCCCATGGAGGGGACAGACTAAGGGAGTGCACACACCAACAGAAAAGCCACAGGGTTGGGCGACAACACAGAGGCCAGGAGGGCCCAAGGCCCAATGCCTGAGAGAGAGAGTGGGGCTTGCGAGCAAGACCACGGGGGCCGGGAGGACCCGAGGTCCAAGGCTGGTGGGAATTCGCCTGAATAAGAATGAGGTCTGAGTGGGCCAGGGGTTGGAATCAGCCCAGTGTGGGGCGATAGGCCTGACACCCCGTCATAGAGTAGGGCCTGAATTGGGAGACCTGACAGTCTGCGACAGGTCAGGACGAAGCCGGAGAGAGAAGAAAACTGAAGGGCTGTATGGAGTAGGGCCAAAGGGAGCCTGAAGGGCCATACAGAGTAGGTCAGAGTGCACGTGGCCTGTGGTGGGGTGAGAATAAGTGTGACCCAGAGAAAAGGGCAGCATGAGTGAAACCCAGTTATGAGACATGTGTAGGAAGCCTAACATAGGGACAGAGTCCAGCTCTGGAGAGGGCTAAGTGAATGTCAGTTGTTTGGAGGACATCTGCAAGGCATGGGACACGGTATTAAAGAAGATCAAAGATGTGTAATTGGCCCAGAATACCAGGGCTGCAAATGGGAAGCCTTCTGCATTTTATATTATTTTAATTTACATCAAGGCATGGCAGGTGAGTGCAAGGCAGCCTGCACTAGACAGGCGGCAGGCTAGTGATGGACATGGCCCCAACATGGCCCCCCATCACAGAGGGGAAGGGCCATAGGGTAGGGAAGGGGAGGGGGGGGGCAGATCAGGGCCCCCACTGTGATGGAGGGAGTGGGGCAGGGGCTGGGGGCACTGCCCAGCCAGGGCAGTGAATGGGACCTGAGGCCAGAGCGGGAGTGGGACAGCTGCTATCAGCTTGTGCAGGGGGCACGGGGAAGGGAAGGGCAGCTCCCTGCCATAGCACGCACCCCTTGGGGGGACATGTGCCCACCCATATTTGTGCGCGGGGCAGATGCAGGCTGCCCACTGTGGGCTTGGGGCTCTCTGCTCTGCTGCCTTTTCCTCGGGGGCCCTGCACAGCTGCATGCCCCCTGCCCACCCAGCAGTGGAGGGAGCAAGTTGTGGCTCCCGCTGCTGGGTGGGCAGGGGATGGCTCCCGATGGAAAGGCAGCAGGGCAGAGCCCTGGGCCCACAACAAGCAGCCCACATCTGCCCTTGCCTTGCTCGGCTCCAGCTAAAAGCACCCCCACGCTTAAAAATGGTGGCAGCAGTGCCTGAACTAAAGCTTATTCACCAAGCTTTAGCTCAAGTGCCCCACCACTATTATTAAGCTTCAGGACACTGATCCCCTCTGTCCCACTCCCTGCTCTGGCCCCAGATGTCATTCACCACCCTAGCTGGGCAGCACCCCCAGCCCCTGCCCTACTCCCTCCCTCACCATGGATCTGCACCGCCGTGGCCCTTCCCTCTCTCACAACCCCCACCCCAGACTTACCTGCAGAGAGCTGCTCTCCACACTGCCAGGTTGCATTCCTGTAAATCGGTTATTGGATCAGTATCAACCGATATGCCTGCTTAATAATCAGCTATTGGTATCAGTCAAGAAAATCTTTATCAGTGCACCCCTCATAAATTCCTTTTACCAAGGGCCATTTTTGAATATTCTTGTGCACTCATCCGTATACTCAAAAGGGAATCTTTACTTACTTTGTTAGTTTATGACCTTTCATTGCTGTGAGGAAATCTCTTACAATTTCAGGACTTTGGTATCTGCATGGTGTTTTGGATATGTATTTTAATGTCTGTAGAGGGTAAGAAAAAATATGTTACCATTTGTAAAGAAAAAATAAATGTGGAGTATCAAATATCTATGCAGAGAATTATTTGCTGAAAAGCCTCTTCAAATCTACTGAAAGAAGTGTGAATAGTGACCTTGGTCATGAACGCCACAATATCTTGAGGTGTTCATGGGACATCATGCATGTTTTTTCTTGAGCTTTGTTTTACTGATAAGGCATGTGAGTGATACAGTATAACACCTATTGGTGGTATTAGGCTGCATTCAAGCATATAATCCTTATGTTTCTAGGCACTGTGGCATTTGATATAAAATGTATTTCTCGTATGCCATCACAGGGCCCGAATCACACAGTATGATAAGGGTTGCAAGGTGTCACTTGCTAAACAATGAGTTTCTTTCACACCTGGGAGGGACTCAAAGCCTAAATGGCTGAAGAAAAGTAAATTTAGAAAGTTAGCATCCAACATGGGTGTGTCAAAAAGACAGAGACGCTTGCCAATGTGGTCCAAGACACTTGACCACAGGCCCTTCCAGATAATGCCAAATTTAATTTTAAAAGGAAAGACCCTAGCTTGAATATCATCTGGGACCAGCTTATTTTAAGAAAGGACATTTCTCACAGTGGGGAAATTAAGTGAGAAATTAAATATCTTTAGGATCTGTCCAAAGATCATAACACTCCCCAGATCATAACTGCAGCAGGAAAGACTTGTAGTCTGGTAAACACACATACCCTGTGGGGAGAGGGGCACCCTGATTGAGAACCACTAGTATAGAGCATCTCAAGCCCTTGTTAAAAAAAAGGACCAGATTGCTTTCTTAAAACAGGATTGAAGAGCCTTATTCTAGTCATCCCTAAAACTGTGTTATTTTTTCCAAGATTTTCCAGAATTCAGTGCCAAGGTCATTTCCAACTCATGAATAACTAATTTAAATTCCACTGCAGTGACAAAGCCTTCCAATATAAAGAGGTTTTCATTCTTTACAGCTGGACGTGTACTTCAGTCTGCATATTTGGCACCGTTTTCTAAAACCCCAGAATCTATGCATATTACCGTTAAAAAACCTAGCAAGAATTTTGTAGTCATTATTCAGAAATGTTCACTTTCTAGTTCTGTTAGATAATTAATTTTCCTGCTGTTTGTCTTTTGCACTAACACTAATTAACCTCAACTAATCTTTGCAAAACATTTGCTTTTTTATTTAAAAAATGAGGATTCAAGAAGACAGAACACCATTTTGCAACTTCGTGTGAGCCCAGACTCCTGACTATAAGGAAAAGTTGATCAAATGGCTTTACTTTTATTTTTAAAGAAACCCAATCAGATTGTAGTTTAGTCACCCTTTTAACTTGAAAAAAACCACAAGAATCTTTCTGGATGTCGTCTGAACTAACCCCAAAATAAGGAGTAAAGAGGATCACTAAGAAATTACAGGAAATTCCTGTTTTCTCCCTGAGACTACGACTGACAGATGCTCCACGCATTAATAGGATTTCAAATATGATGAACCAGCCCACCCTGGGTGCATAGCATGTGTGCGCATCGTGCTGTACAGCAAACATGGATTTCTTCTCCTGAGGAGCCTATGCATTACTTGTGAACTGTGCCATGAGCATAACTAAATAAGTATCCTTTTATATAGGCATTTTTGTCTTAGAAATTCTTTAAAACAAAAATCTATAATAAAAAGGGCAGAAAAGAAAGAAATGAGGCACTGTTTAGCCAGCAGAATATAACTGGTAGGGAAGAAATGTTGTTTCCAAGATTCTTTAGGATATGACAAATAATACAAGTATATGACATTATAAAATAAATCTATTAAAAGCAACCTAACTAAAACTTGATTTTATCAACATAGAAAGATTTGGCCTTCTTCCTCTCTACTGAAATTATAAAATATTAATTGCTTGTGTTCCTAATGATTATCTTAGGGGGATTTGAGCAATATTTTAATGGAGTAATACACTGAGCAACTATTTTCTCAAAGTATTATGATGATTTGTTTTTACTTGTAAACCATGACTGATTGCAGTAGAGGAGAAATTTACTGATTGCCTATTAAAATACTATATTCTATAGTAGAAGCCATGGCTATTTAACTTTAGACATTTATTTTCCAAACTCAGCTATTTATGTACCATATTTCAGGGTGTACAAGTCGGGTTTTGGAGCCCAATTTTTGTGTCTTAAAAAATCAATTTTGATTTATGCACTGTAGCACGATCTCCTGTGAGCGGCGCCGGACTCAGCACTTCGCTGGCACAGCAAGGGAGCACCGCTCACAGGGGGTGAGACCATGCCAGCCAAGCACCTGGCCCTGTCTGCTGTGAGCAGCCAAGCCTGGAGCCACTCGCAGGAGTCAGGGCTGGGTTCAGTGCTCAGCAGTGCCACTCACAGGGGATAGGGCCTCACTAGTGTCACTTGCAGGGGACACGGACAGGGTTGGGCTCAGATGAGCTTGGTGCTCAGCTGGCGCGGTCCCTGGCTGCACCAGTGCCATTTGCAGGGGATGGGACTGCACCAGCCAAGCACCAAGCCCAGCGCCATGCCCATCTCTGGCTCCTGCGAGCAGTGCCAAGCTTGGCACTTGGCTGGTGACATACTGCTCGCAGGAGATGGGGACAAGGATGGAGCCAGGGCTGGGCTTGGCTGGCTCAGCCCCATCCCCTGAGATGGCTTACAGGGGATGGGGCTATGCCAGGTGAGCGCTGAGCCTGGCCCTGTTGGCTGCGAGCTGTGCTGCCAAGTGCTGGGCTCAGCACTCAGCCCCTGCTTATACGCTGTGCCTATGAAAATCCTATCTTTTTGCATCGAAAATCCAGAGTCGACCTATACACGGTGAAATATAGTAATTTTAAACCAACTAAAAGTGCCCATCATCATATTATGGTCATATCTAAATGCAGGCACCATTTAAATAAACTAGTTCCAACTACTGTAATATCGCAGGTACACCTATGTACAAGGCTTATTAATATGTATTCACAACAAACAGAAACAATCCCATTATATCAATACTGATATATGATACGGTCATACTTGCTTAATATTCATATATTTAGCAAGTACACTTAGAATTAACATTTCCCTTTTGCCTGACTCTCCTATTTACTTGAAACAACTGACAAAGAGACTACAAATCTTACTAAAGATTTGACCAGGATTTGGAAAATGTTTTACTGAAGCTGCATTTTCTAACTTTGTCTTTTCAAACAAAGACAGAACTAAAACTCAGAAAGCCAGGACCAAACCATATGTGCCTAAGTGGTTCCACTACAGTCAATGGGGACTACTCATGGAAGCAAAACAAACTAGATTTAATGCAATATTAACCATGGTCCACTAGTGGTCCAACTATGTGTCTTTTAAGTAATTGAATCATCAAGGATCCTGGTTTTCTGTTTAAAAAATCCAAAATTCTCTGATAAACTATCCAAAATTCTCTAAAAAAACCCCCAAAGTCTGCATTTTTCCACAATTAAAATGAAATACCTCCCTCTCTCTCTCTCTCTCTCTCTCTCTCTATATATATATATAGACATATAGAAAGAGAATCACACCATCAGGGCCATGCACCAAGCTTGGTGTAGGGCTGGTTTGGGCCATCAGGGGCCAAACTCTGTAGAGCCTGAACCAGCCTGCACCATTAGGGAGCAACCTCATGGCATGGGGGTAGTCTGGCACACCCACTGGTAATACATCAGGGGGAGGTGGAAGGGCACACGGCTCCCCAGATTTCTGTGGGATGCAGGGCATAGGGCTGCAGCCTGACTGAACTGGCAGCCTTGGTGCTGCTGCCATCATTGAGAACCCTGCACTGCTGCCGTTGGGAGCTGCTGTCACCACCCCGGCTGGGCAGCACCCTCAACCCTGTCCCAAGGGTACACACGCCCTCCCTCCCGCACCAAGCCACTGTCACCCCAGCTGGCCAGTACCCCCAGACCCAGCCACAGCCCAAGCCACGGCAGGATGAGGCAGCCTGCCTGCCCTGGCCCTGACCCCAGCCAATGGCGCAGGCATGGTCATGTTAAAAGCTAAAGCTACAAATTATTTGCTCTACAGCTCAGGTTTTAAATAAGCCAACTATTGTGGAAGTACAGGTTCAAAGCCAACAAAGTGTACTTTCAGCCTTAAAGAGATTGTGAAGCTTGCTGTACTAAGACCTTTTGAACAGCTCCTTACACACCAGAGCCACAGTGTTGGCTCCAAACATTAAAAATCCTGTGGAGGCATTTGGCCTAGTGTCCTTGGTCAAAATTATTTATCTCCTTTCTCATGATGAGCAGAAGTTAGCTGGCGCTTCCTAGCTCAGAGATGGCTACTTTTCAGCAATTTGAAATGTTTAGGGAAGAAAACTCGTATTATATGCAAGAAATATTTACTGAAGTTCTATTAAGCAGAGGCCAAATTCCTAGATAAACTCTGCACGTGTAAACGCCTGCCACTTTACACTGAAGTGCAAAATAACTGTGTAGCTCTACTCACTTCATACATGATAGTGTTCAGATTTTGCTGGCCAGAGCTCTGTTTGCTTTTTCCACTTTCTTTGCGTTGTTGTTTCAGATCAGTAAGCAACTGGAACACCTAAACAAAAGGCATGTTTTACTGAGTTACTCCAAAGTAGTTTTCATTATTTTCTATTTTTTTTCAAAATATTATCAGTATTTTCTACGGTAATATTATGACATTTTTCAATTACTATCAGCTAAGTAACAGAGATTATGTTACCCCTTTATTGATGGACTTGATTAAAAGGGTAATGGAAAACTTTGTCAGTGTTATTCCTTGCACATAATCATTCCAAATTCAGGTAACTAGTACTAAATGATATTGAAAAAAAGATGTAGGAATTATTGGACCACACTCTACGTATGTTTTAATGGACTATCAGCACTCGTGGAAACTGTACAATTTACTGATGATGAAAATTAAGTGATTTGTCCACGATCACAAAGGAAATCTTTCACGATAGCAGGAACCGAACCCAAGTCTCCTTACTCACGGATCATTTTTATTGCAAAATATTAGCTTGACAGTGACAGGGTAAGACACTTCCATCAACATGCAACAGGAGGGAAAGATGGAGCAAAAACTACGGAAAGGAAAATAAAATCCTAGTTTTAGAAGAGTGCGCATATGGAAGAGAGCTACAGACGTGCTCAAAATGCCTACAGCTGCAGCTATTGCTAATCCCTTCCTGTAAAGAATTAAAAAGCTGTATGGGCCGAGAGAACTATGCTGAGAAAGGGAAACGGGGAATGAGCAGTCTCATCAGTAACTCCATTTTCCACTTCTTTTCTCACTCAGCACGTGTGGGTACATTTGGAACTACGAAAAGATAACGGGGCTCGAGTGAAGACAACGAAGATGGAGGAAGAGACAAAGGGCATTTTTGCACGTCCTCTGGGGGTGGCTCTTTAGCCAAAGTAGCTCCAAGAGTCACTCTAAAGCACTGCCACGTCTCCTTGTATCAGCATCCCCGTGTTTAAAAATGGCAGCGGAGGCGCTTGAACTAAAGCTCCTCCGAAGAGCTTTAGTTCAAGCACCCCTGCTGTCATTTTTAAGCGTGGGGACGCTGATACATGAGATACAGGAGGCAGCTGGAGCACAGCAATTGCCACACTCCAGCAGACTTCATTAATCGAGTCTACTCTGACGCGGTGGCGTTTCAATGCGTCCGAGCAGCCTCCGCGCTCATGTACAGGTGCCCAATGAATCTTTAAGGTATACAAATGATCTCTAATGTATAGAATCACAAGCCCAATTCTGCAAAGTGGACCAGGCTCTTACTTTGGGGTGGCTAAATCTTTAACAAAGACCTCAAGAAGGTCTCAATACAACAAATACGTCCCATACCCTATTTTCTCCTCAATATTCCTGCATGTTGAAAAGGAACACAAAGTAGTAGTGGAAAGATTGGATTTTTCAAGATACCATTACTTCACTAGCTGCTACTTTCTGTACTGAAATAGTAGATTTAAAGAAAAGATGTCAGCCCTAAGAAAAACATATAGCTCTGATTAAATAAGGTTAGTCTGTTTCTTGAACAAAACTGTTCCTACTAGGTATCTCATTAAGTTCTTCTAAAGTCTGCCATATGGTGTACTTTGCTCTATTCAAACATACGTGGCTCAGAGGACATCAAAACTTAGTTTGGAACCAGGGTAGAAAGGCTGTATAAGTCTGGAACTTCAGCAAGGAAATAATCTTGAAGAAATATTTATGGTTTGTAAAGGCATTAAATTCAGTTAAATTCCTAACTAAAGAATCAAGTCCTCACATAACCTCATATAACCTGGGGCACCTAAGAAAATGGCATGCTCTTCTCCTCTCATTTCCAAAAAGGCATCTTCTCTTAGAAGGCTGAAAAGGTGGCTCAGTATGGCTTTGTCTTCACAAGCTGTTTTCTAACCACATTAGCAGTCACAGTCCCTGCATTAGCAGACAGGAACTTGTTGCTCTCTCGAAGGACTTACTATGACTTGCCATCACATTTCAGAACTACACGCTGCCTTGCCTTCATCATAAATTTACTGTATGCTGAGAAAATACATTTTTCCTTAGTGTGAAAAAAGAGACACCAAAGGCTGTTAAAAACACTGCAGAGACTTAAAGGACTTAGAAGCTTATTTATTTTTAGTAGCAGTCTTCAATTTATTTAAGCATTTCAGCAAGTCCTGGGCTCCAGGCTGATACTGTATTCGTGTACATAAAATTACATATGAAGTAACAGCACTGCTGTCAGCAGCCATTTGAGAAAACACCTGGAATCGTTTGCAAAGTACTCCTACTGTTTCAATTCATATCTCTCTGGAACATTAAAGAGGATCCAGCATATGCTGTCTAATGTTTTTGGCCAGGTATACCCCATGAAGCCAGATCATCTAGCCTGCGGGACTCACCAGGGGTCTAAAAATCTGGTGACAGGGTGGCAAGTAAAGCCCCTTCCTTGCTGCCAAATTTCTGGACTGGGGGGCAGCCCCTTGAGCCAAACAACATGGCCCTGCACACTACACTGGGCATGCAGGGTGGCACGAGGCTGATCCAGGCAGCACGTAGCACAGGGCCACTCAGGGCAGCACGGAGCCTGATCCCAACACACAGGGCTAGGCAGAGGCAGCATGAGGCTCCATCTGGCCCATACCACTCGTCTAGCTCACAGGGTCAAACAAAAGGTTGAGCACCAGTGCTGTTGGCTATCTATTAGTTTCCATCTTACATGTGATTTAAAAATGCATTAATTTGATTCTACTTTTCACTGCAACAAAACTGGCAAACTGAAGGATATGGAGTCTGATGTATGAACAGTGCGATTGCTAACAAACAAGGGCACTAGCCCAGGCTTAAAGCTGGCATAAAAGAGCGTGAAATGAGGCCCCTCATTAACACTACACTTAAAGACAGAATCTGGCAAATCAGTTTAAAAAGTGACAGAGAGAAAGCAGAGAAGAGCAGCTTTAAAATGGCTGATGGTCTGGATGCTGGCTCTCTTACATTTAGATGTGCATGTGCATGCACGCACACACACACACTATCATTTGATTTTGTGTGTCTGGGATTGAATCCTGTTCATCTTTACCACGAAAGCAGTACTAAAAGAATTTTATAAACGTTTAAAGGAACAAAAGTAGCAGTACAACAAAGGACAGCCCACACAGGGGCCCAGGTACAACAGAAAGAGCCTGGGGCTATGGCCCGCAAGGCCTGCCCTCACAGTCTACAAACAAAAACACCCGGTACAACATCAACCTACTAAGACCCCTTCCAGTACCCTGGGAAGGGGCAAGCAGTATCACAGAACAAGGACCAAACAGCCACCCTCAACGCTGCAGAGCATCTCCTGAATGCCCCAGTGGTGCCTGGAAGGCTGGTACTGTCTGCTGGAGGACCGCATGCTCGAATTGCAGTGACAAGCATGCATGGACCATGAACCGAAAGAGCCATAAGGCATCATCAGAATTGGTCCCAGCAAGCCAGTTCCTGCAGCTCTTGAGGATGGCCATCTTGGCCTGGCCAAGCAGAAAGTTAGTCAGGCAGATGACATCCCCCTCCCCCCTGCCAGGTATGAAAGGGAAAACAAAAAAGTAGCCTCTGAGCGGTCCAAGTCCAGCACCTCGAACAAAGTGCCAAAGGTAGCAAAGAGCAACAGCAGTCAGGGGCACCCAAGGAAGGCGTGGAACAGATCTGCCTCTACCTCCCCCCGGACACAAGGGGCAGGTCTCTGACACACTCGGATCCACGTGGCAGATGAGCGTGCCGGTGGCCAGCATCCCATGCAGCAACCGCCACTGGAGGTCACCGGTCCTTTTGGCAAAGGGCAGCATATAAAATGTGCGCTATGTGGGGCGGGCTGGCGTGAGTGCCGGTGCCACTAGCCACCACCATGTAGCGTCAAGACAACTGGCAAGGACGTGGGAGTAGCAGACACAAATCAACCAAGTGTACAGGGCTTTTTGATGAAGCGTGTTAAAGCGAACCCCAGCATCGCCATCAGAGGCATGGGAGGAGCCAGTAAAATGCCAGGCCTACCACCCCGGTCACTATCCATGGCTGGGACAACAGGCAGCAGTGGAAAGGGTTCACCTGGGACATCCCCGGCAGGGATTACCCACTATATTGAGAGGTGGTTTTGGCACCCGCTGCCTCTGCTGCGAGGGTGGCCCGCATGTCCCCCAGGAGGCAGGTGGCACAGCAAACCGAGCACATGCCCGAGCAGGCAGCCAGAGCCTCAGCCTACAGCCAATCTGACCAGGTCACGTCAAAAAGGTGGCCCAGCTGGAGAGTATGCAATCAGATGCGAGTCAGCAAGGCTATCAGAGCCAAGACTCAGCAGCCTGTGCCGCAGGGCCGGGTTGTAGACAAGGAGCTCCTGCAGCAACTCTGGAAGCCACAGGTGCCTAGCTCAGGGCTGGAGGCAGAAGGTGGCCTGCCAGGCCTGCGCCAGGCTGCAGTAGGGCTGGAGGATACCCCAGTCCAAGAGGGCAGGATCCAAGAGAAAGAGCTCTCGGTCGAACCCGAGGTCCCCCACCCATCACAGAAACACATAGGCCAGCTGTTGCCAGGGGGAAGAGGTGCAGGGGACTCCTCACAGTAGTCTCTGGAGGGCCTGCAGGAGGAAAGCAGCTATCCTGCCTGCCAAGTCAACCAAGCCCTGGCCTCCCTTGGCCATCAGCAGCTAGAGAACAGCTCAGAGGAGCCAATGGCATCCATCCCAGAAAAAATCCACAAACAGTCTCTGCAGCATGTCAAGTCAGTCTGGCGGCGGGGGTCCAACACGGCACATCAGTGCCATAATGTTGTGGCTGCTAAGTCGTTCACAATGAGGACCCGTCGGTGGTAGAAGAGGCCAGGCAGACACCAGTGCCATTGCCGCAGACATGCCTCCACCTCATTGCTGAGGCCCTCCCAATTCTAGTGAGGGAAGACAGATGGTCGGAGGAACGCCCCTAGGGCCTTAAGGCCCTTGAGACGCCAGGAGAGACCTCTGGGCAGGTCCAGGGTGAAAGAGGTCGGCCCAAGCACCGAGAAGTAGGGTTTCACTGTTGATGCAGTCGATGCAAGCTGAAGAAGCGCAGTCATAAGCACGCTGACAGTCAACCAATGACCGGACATCACCCTGGGTACCGAGGAGGACGGCCACATTGTGGGTGCGTAGAAGAGGAGACGACGTTGTGCCAAAGAGAGGCAAACAGTTAGCAGGCAGCCAGGGATGACCTCTTGGACTACCGCAATGTCAGGCATCAGCTGCAGCAAGAAGACGACTGCAATCTCTGCGCTGAGGGAGGTGCCAGGACTCAGGAACATGTGGCCTCTCCAGGCAACATGCCAGTCAGCCTGATTGGCAGCATCAGTATGGGTTTCCTGCAGGAAAGCTACATCCAGACGTTTCTGATGCAGGAAATCAAAGAGCCGTCTGCTTCCCAGGATCTCTGCAGCTGCTGACACTGAGACAACTAAAAGCCGTAGCAGCCATGCATAAAGGGTGTAGAAAGGAGGACAGGCAAAGCCAAAAGAGCAGACAGAAGTACCAGAGAGGAGGAAGCACGCAGGACAAGAAAAAAAATGGGCCTACAGATTGCTAGCCAAAGCTTCCTGCAACAGGCACCCAACATCGTCCGCGAGCTTGCTTAGGTGAAAGCTATAATGCTGCATCCCCAGGGTGGAGTGCAGCATCGCTACTGCGGCCTTAGCAGAAAGCACAAATGTCTCAGGTTCCGGGAACCATTTACGAATACACTGGGCAACTTTCCAGTGATGCTTGGTCTGGTTAAGAGACTCAATGAGGCGCTCAACGGGGTAACCAACAGGGAGGTTCCTCAGAGGCAGGAGCAGGCTCCGCCACCGGGATGTAGATTATGTGGGGGGGACTTTAGCTGAGTCGGGGACGCCACTCCTTGAGGCAGGACTTCCCTCAACTTGAATCAAAATCTGACCTCAAGGAGGAAGAGAGGCACACGTTATGCACAGAGAGTTGCCGAGGCCTGGGGGGGGGTATGTGTCCCCTCACCAGGACTCCCAGCATCAGGCCCTATGGTGGTGGCATCCTCTAAAGGGCTCTGAGGGTGCATTAGTCCCTGAACAATTAGGGGGGCACTCTCCTGGGCTGGAATCTCTCTCTTGGTAACACCGGTGGCTCCCAGAGGGCCCATTTTGACATAATCAGGCTCAGGGAGCTGAGAAGCGAGGGGAGGGCCATTGGACCCCACCTCGCTCCCAGGCCTAGGGGGGTGCCGAGGAGGCAGGCAGATAGGGTGAATCCTGCTCGCTAACCCCAGCTCCCCCTGAAGTGGTGGGGAGGTCTTAAGGGGTTGACAAGGCCTTCTTGTAAGACTCCTTCTGTTGCTGGGAGGTCTGCTCCTCAGCAGAAGGAACCAAAGCCTCTCCTGGGGGGGAAGCAAGGAGGAGCCCCAAATCCACCCTCGCGGAGCCACCTGTCTCTGACGAACTGGGGAGCGGCTGGAAGGTAGGCACATCCCCACCACCCAACGAGGCATCCGCACCAGAGGCGGACGAACCGTCGGGCGCAGCCACAGGTGGCTCCGCTGCAACCGGCTTCTTCCTTGGGCACTGGGCAGCCACAGCAAAAGCACGAGATGTCCCCAACAGTAAGGTAAGCCTCCTAACACTGCCCGTCAATCGTGAAAGACAGGGAGTGGGGTAAACCCCAAGCCTCCCGGACAAGAAGCATGAACATCTGCCTTTTAAAGGACAGGACATGCTGGAGCACAGGACCGCCGCTGCCAAGTGACAGTCTACAGACAGGCCCTGTGACCATGCCATAGGGGCGCAGGCGGTTGGTGAGCTCATCGTCCGAGAGAAATGGAGGAGAGGAACATTAGAGGCTACCACCTGAATGGCTCTGCGTCTAAGGGTGTTGCGACACAAAACACACCCCTGACAGTCACACCTGTTAACACAACTTCACGCGCCAAAGCAGGCGAGCTGAGGAAAATGACAGGGTCCGAACTCACTCGGTCAGCATAAAGGACGTTTCTGAAGCCTACTAGTGCACCCACAGCAGAGGCGCACTCCTCCACCCCGATGAAGGAAGGGGCATGAAGCCGGACTCCAAAACTCAAGTCCAAAGGGGCAGAAGCCTCAGCAACAGACGACTGGGAGCTGCCTTCAGCCATTCCAGCAAGAAAAGGGTTAACTATGCAAGGAACCAGAGGGGTCAGGGATGGGTGGTCATATAACCAACAAGGAACAAAGAAACTGGAAAAAAACAAAGAAACAAGAGAGGAGAGGAGAAAGGTACGGGATATATCAGGAGGGGAAACGGAAAAGAAGAAAGCAACAGAGCAGCCACAGCAAGAGGAGAGGAGAAACAAAATGAAAGGGGGGGTTATGGCAAGAGAAAGGGCTGAAAACGATGAAAAAAGGCAAGAAAAAGTAAATAAAGGCACAGGACTATGGTGAGGAAGGGATCAGACTGTCACAGAATAGGCACAAGCTCCCAGAGGACAGAGGGAACATAGCTGTCGGCGGCCATTTAGAAAGAGACAAAAAAAAAAAAAAAAAAAAGAGAAAGAAAAGAACGAACATGAATAGGTCTGCGATTCTCAGGAGAGTCATGAACTGAGTTTGAGCCAAACCATCTCACTGCCTTCAAGACCAGATCACCAGGACTTGCTGTAAGATGAAACTAGGGGTTGGCAACCTGCAGCCAGATCCAGCCTGAGAAGCCTTTTGATCTGGCCCACGGACATAGGGCTTTGGTGCTGTTCCATGGCAGGGGACTTTGGTAGCAGTTAGGGGTGCACCAATAGAAAATTTTGGGGCTGATGGCTGATTTTTAATGGGCCATATCAGCCGATACTGATCCGATTCTGATATGCAGCCAGGCACAATGGAAAGGGGCGACTGGCTGGTAAGTCTGTTGCGGGGGAAGGGGATTGAGGCCCCTGCTATAAAGGAGAGAGTGGGGATGGGGCAGGGGTAGGGGCAGGCACTGCACGGCCAGGGCGGAGTGAGGGACAGAGCCACTAGTGGCTTGTCCAGGTGGCATGGGGAGGGGGTGGTAGCTCCCAGAGGGCATGGGGGGGCGTGTGCCCCAGATCTGCACACAAGGCGAGGGTGGGCACCAGGCTCTTCCCAGCAGGAGGCTGGGTAGAGCTACACTCGGGACAGGCAGTGGTAGCACTGAGAGGGGTATATGGGGAGGCTACAGCCACCCCAAAATTCACTGTAGCCCCCACAACCTCTCTCCCAGAACCGCTGCCTGTCCCGAGCGCAGCCCCAGCCCAAGCCCCCCCACCAGGAAGAGCTCCGCGCAGCCCCGGCCCCAGCCCACAGCAACAGCCTGTCCTCGCCCTGTGCGCAGATCCAGGGGCACACACCTGCCATGCCCCCCTGGGGTGCATGCAGCAGTGAGAGCTGCCACCCTCTCCCCGCACCCTCCGGACAAGTCGCTTGTGGCTCTGTCCCCCGCTCCACGCCAGCTGTGCAGCACCTGCCCCAACCCCTGCCTAGCCCCACTTCCTCCCTCACCACAGGGGTCTCGATCTGCGTCCCCATGCCCGTTTCCTCACAACAGACTTACCAGCCAGACCCAGCTGCTTTCCATGCTGCTGGGCTGAGCTCCTGCCGCCTGTGTGCTGCACTGCGGCTGGGCGGATGCATGGGGAATTACTGGCCACATCAGCCAAAAAAAGCCAATATCTGATAGTCAGTTTTCCTTATATCGGTGCCAATCTGATATGGGACCCATGTATTGGTGCACCTCTAGTAGCAATCACTTTTCCTGTGCCAGCATAGGAAAAAGCAGCAGTAGTGGGCACTTTCCCTAAGCCAGTGGCGGGCACTTTTCTGGTGCTGGCATAGGAAGCAGCAGCAGCAGATGCATTCCCTGTGCCAGCAGCAGGCACTTTTCCTGTGTCAATGCGGGGAGAAAAGGCTGTGGCAAGTGCTTTGCCCACACCAGAGGTGAATGCTTTCCTTGTGCCCATGCAAGGAAAAAAGCAGTGGGACCAAGTACAGGGAAAAGTGGCCGTGGCAGGCACTCTTCCCACGCCAGCACGAGGGGAAGCAGCAGTGGTGTGTGTTTTTCCTGTGCCTGCCATGGGACCTCCCTTTGTCCATCTGCCTCTGACTTGAACTGTGTCAATATGACCTGCAGTCTTAAAAAGCTGCTGATCACGGCATTAAACTCTACTGAAAATTAGGGTACGAGTAAACTTACCTCAAAGTTACTCAGCAATGCAGCATTGGCATCTTTTCTAGAAAAAGGAATAAAACATGTTTCAGAATATTTTGTATAAAAAAAATTTAAAAATCACCATCTTCCTCTCTACTAACACTAAAAAGTAGAAATCGTTAAATTCAGGAATTCTTTCCAATAAAATTCTCAGGATCACAATTTTGTTAATTCCTCCACTGTTCCTGGCTGTTGCTACCTATGGCAGTCACGAATATTTTACACAACCTAATTATGCTTATTACTATTAGACAAGAATATTTGGCTCAATTGATCCACAAAGTAGTGTTTAACTTGCTCAGCAAAATCCTCTGAATTGGGACAGCCTACTACCATTTCAATTAACAGCCCATTCAGTTATTCCTTGCTCCTTAAAGTTTTGTCTGGATAAAGTGACGCACAAAACAATAACAGAAATCTACCGAGTGGGTAGATACAGATATTGAGATGTAACAGGGGGCTTCCTCAGGGCCGATCTCCATGGCCTGCCCACCTGTCCTTGGGCCAACCGCCCGCTATCTCACCTGCCACGCCTTGGCGTTAATTGATTCATTAATAGATGTCACATAAGCGGGAAGCTACCCATTTTAGTGCCCCAATGCCAGGGGGTGCTCTCTGTGGCTCCTATCCTCCCCAATACCGCAGCCCAAGCCTCGCAGATGGCATCTAGGTGTTCATCTCCTCACCGGCCCCCACGCTGGGCCCCTGAATCTTCCAAACAGGACCCCTCCCCGATCCCTCTGATCAGGCGGCCTCTCCGCCTTCATCTGGGCTACCTAGCCCCCCACAAAGCCATTTTCCCCTCTCGGGTGTGGTCCCCCCGGGACCTTCGGCCACTAGCCCTGGCCCACCTCCAGGCCAGTCGGGACCCCAGGCCCCTGGCTCTTGGGCATCCCTCGCCCTTTAGACCCTCCTGGTCCTGGCCCCAGCATGGGCCAGTCGAGGGGACTCCCTCGTCCGGGTCGGGTCTCAAGCCCCTCACTTTCTCCCAGGGTCCGCCCTCTAGGCCCTTTACAAACACTGGGGTTACCCCCCCGCTGGTGGGGGCAAGGGGTTAAGGCGCCCCGACCTGCCTTTCACCGGGGTGGTAACCGGCCTGGCATTTCCTGGGGGCTCCCGCGCCACTGAGAGCCCCACCAGGCCACCCACTCCCGGCAGGGGGCAGTTTGAGGTCATGCCCAGGACCAGGAGCCTCCTTACCATCCCCTTCAGCTCCTCCCTTACCTCCAGGTTGTTTTCGGCAGCTCTCCAGCCAGGCGATGTTGCTGCCTGGCCTCCAGCAGCCAAACTGCCCTGTTTATATAGGCAGCCCTTGCCTCTAAAATGGCTGCCCTCGTCAGGCACCTGGTGGCTGCCAGCTCCAGGCCCTTAAAGTGGCAGGCGCACACAGTGCCCTGCCACAATAGATAATGTATACAAACACACATACAGGTAAGTGAGGTCTATATATGTATCTGTAACTATGCACACACACATACTCTATAGCATGGGTGGGCATTATTTGGGCTGGAGGGCCGCTTACAGAGTTTTGGTGAGCTGTTGTGGGCCAGGTCAGCAATCACCCCCACCATCAACAGCTCACCAAAGCTCCCTAAGTGACTCCATGATGAGCCAGCAGCTGAGATAGAGCTGCGGGGCAGGCAGAAAGCGGCATCCATGAGCAGGACAGGTGGGCAGGTCCAGGGCTGGAACCGGGGGGGATGTGACAATATGGACAGAGCAATGATCTGCTCCCCACACACCCCTGCAATGGGTGCTGGTTCTGCGGGCAGGGGCCTGGGGGGAGCAGATCGCAGCTCTGCCCTGGGCCCCAGCCCTGCACTGCCACTGCCCCACAATCCTGGGCAGGTAGTGTGGCCAGGTGGATGGGATGGGGCCGCAGGTGGGTGGGGAGCAGCATCCAGGAGCTGGACATGCAAGAGGAGCCGGATCCAGGATCTTGGGGCAGTGATAGTGTGAGGCCAGGAACTGATGCAGAACTGCAATCTGCTCCCCACACACCTCTGCCTGCGGAAACAGTGCCCACTGCAGGGATGCGTGGGCAGCGGATCAAGGCTCTGCCCCAGGCCCTTTTACTGCCCTGTGATCCTGGCTCCAGCCTGGCCCTGGCCTTCCCCACCCGCGCTGCTCCTGGACACCGCTCCCCAGCCCCATCCCCTCCACCTGGCCGCCCACCCTGCCCACATGGGTGGGACTCCTGGCAGTGAGGCTGGGTCCAGTGGCAGTGGCAGTCAGAAGGAGCTGCCCCTAGCCTGCTTTGCACCCTGGGGGCAGCAGGACCAGCCGCACATGCCACAGCCTGGGCTGCTCCCCACAGTCCCGGGGCTGATCCAATTATGCAAGAATCGCTCTTACATATTATTGCTGGATCGAACAATCTGAGTAAAGTGTATTTCTGAATTGAGCATGCTCCCATTAATTAGACTAGAAAATATTGTAATTTCATATTTTCAAGTAAATACAACTTCTGTAGGACAAGCAGCGAGGAGCTAGCCATATATCCTGAGAACAATGCATTCTGCTGAGTCACCAGACAGTTACCATACAAAGGGGAAAAAAAAGGGCTTTTCTCAGGTCTGCGACAGCACATAAAAAAAAGCAAAATGCATTGTCAAGCACCATCAACTCTCTGAATAGCACTGTCACATTCATCACAGTCAAACATGTGAATGCCTTCCAAACGTCCACAGGTTCTATCATTGTTTTTAAATGAAAGGGACCTTGTAAAATACGCTGAGATGAACTTAAAATTCCAATTAGCTGATTCTAGTGAAACTTCAGCAAGTGAGCTCACACACGCATCAGTTTCCATTCATGTTTTACAAGCCATATAGCTTTTGTAGTTTTGTTCTTAGGTAAACACAATTCTTTGAAATCTGCATTCAGCCTATCTCCGCAGAAATCCCTATGCACGGAGGATGTTCTTTGTTTCTGGAAATAATAGCGCCATGGAAGAATTACATACAGATTCTTTCCATTAAAAAAACTGAGAAGATCCTGGACTGTATATTCAACAGGCAAGCACAGAATGAATCAGCAGTTCGTTTAACTGCGATTTTATACTGTTTAAATCAAGCGTGGGTTTGTTTTTAAAATGGTAAACCTTTTGGGACCACAAGCACTTAAACTTCTTTTGTACCAATTAACAGCAAACAGAAACCCATCCAGTTGTCAAGCTGTTACTTAAAAAATTAAGTTTTTACTAGCGGGATTGATTATTGCTAAGGGTATGGGGAGATACAAATTTATTATAGCTACAAAGTCCTCTTGCTGTTCAGTACTTTGTCAAGCTACGAGGATTTTAAATGAAATAATATAGCAAACATTATGGCCAGCGTGCTTATTCAGGTTGATTTGTATCATTACAAAAAAAATTGGCAAAGCAGAAACAGACTTCAGTTTTTATGTCAGTCTGCACCGTCGTATGAACGTCTGAACAACCAAAAAGTATGCATGCAATATATCAGCATGCAGTTTATTTTTATAGCAATTCTAATTTGGGGATTTTACATCAGTTATCTACATAGCGCACTTAGGAGTAACCTGTACATGGAAAAGGAAAAAAAAAAATGACTTAATTTGAAACCTCTTCCGTAAATATATTTTAGATTCCTTTGGGAAAAAAAAGTATTTTTTTAACCTAAATTACTAAGATCATCCTCATGTACTACAGATTCGTCTCATCTTAGTCCATAAGAGCCACTCTTTTAAGATATACTTTAGAATACAATTGCCATGGTACGCTCCTATAGGAAATTAAACAAAAATGATCCATTTCTAAACCAAACAGCTCATCCTCCTCCCCCTCTATCCAGGCCTTAAAAACCTCCAAGAATGCAGCCTCCCCCACGTCCGGGTGACCTGCTGCGGCGCTTCACCGCCCTCCTAGTGAGAAAATTTTCCCCAATGTCCAAAACTCAGTAAGTGGCCGTCGCCCCTGGTCCCCCCCCGTGTCACCGCCGTCAAGCGAGGCTCGGAGACGCCCGGGGTTTCTTCAGAGGCCTTCATGTTGCCATCTGCGCGGCCCACGCTTGCAAATCTACTGCGCGGCCAGGAGCATGCGCACGGCCAGGCCTTTTCTCCCCGGGGTTAAGAAAATAGCGTTTTTGGGAGGGGGAACGGCCCGGGGGTGAATCACTCCCCACCCGGGGACATTTTTGCTCTGGGAGAAAACAAACCACGACTCTCCCAGTCCTCTCCCCGCACCCGCGGCCTCTTCCCCCCGCGCGGCCCTTACACGTCCATGGCGCCCGTGCTGCGTCCCGGGGGCAAGGAGAAGGACGAGGGGGCGGGGCGGGGCGGGGCGGGGCGAAGCGCAGCGCAGCGCAGCGCAGCGCGGGGGCCGCCGGGAAAAAGAACGTCGGAAGCGGCAAAAAAAGGTTACACTTGCATTGGCCGGGAATCGAACCCGGGCCTCCCGCGTGGCAGGCGAGAATTCTACCACTGAACCACCAATGCGGACGCACGCGGTGCGGCTGCCCCGCTCGCTCCTCCCGCGCCGCAACGCCCTGCACGGGCTGCCCTGCACTAATTGTGGGTCCCTTCGGGTCTGCCCTGCAGCACCCTGCTTGTGGGTCCATGCAGGTGTGCCCTGCACCAATTGTGGGTCCATGCAGGTGTGCCCTGCCCTGCTTTGGGGTCCATGAAAGTCTGCCCTGCACCAATTGTGGGTCCATGCAGGTGTGCCCTGCCCTGCCCTGCTTTGGGGTCCATGCAAGTCTGCCCTGCACCAATTGTGGGTCCATGCAGGTGTGCCCTGTCCTGGTTGTGGGTCTGCCCTGCACCGAACACTTTGGTTGTGGGTCTCTGCAGCTTTGCCCTACACTAGGTGCATCTACACATCGCCATACGGGAACGGTGTGACTGCGCTGTGCTTTTGGAAGTACTAAAACATGGTGTGGTAACCGCCTGGACGGTGCCAAATGGGCACCACGTGTTTAAATTTTCTCGCTGTGTCTCCAGAGCAGGGCACCGTAAGCGGGGAGCGCGCCACTACTGCGACGTAGCTAGCGATACGTCGCCGTAGCGTGCCATGCGTCACTATGTCGCCATAGGGTGATGTGCAGGCGCGCCCGCTGCTTTGGTTGCTTCTTGCCCTTTCTCCTGACGGTGAAGGGAGAGGTTTCACCTGCCCACAAAAAGAAAGGCCCACTGCTGGCACAAGGCTTGGCACAGGCAGAAACACCCCAGAATTCACCAGTTTGAGTTGTGTGTGTCCCAGCCAGCTTCGGCTGTGATAATAAAAGGGGAAGAGTGAATCAAATCATTTTTGTCCGTCCAGAAAATGAACTCCGGGCCTTGCACGCACAGCATGTCGCCATCACCTGTGTGAACAACATGATACCTTATAGGAAATCCTCTCCTGGGTGCCATCAGGCATTTCTTCCTAAAGTGCTTTTATGGGTCTCATCAGCTGACACACCAATATTCCACCTTCTTCACCGCCCTCCCACTGGTTATAACCTCAATATATTGTATTACAGTTTGCATCAACCCCGTTTCAACCCAGAGAAAGCGAGCTCCGCTCTTCTCCGGACACAGCTGAGAATTGCTTTGGATACAGCACGCAAAACAACGGCCTTGCCCGTGACCATAGGACAGGCCTGCGCAATACAAGAAACTCCTTGTGTCCTCTGAGTTTAGGGCCATGCTATTACTTGGGATCCAGCAAATAGCCATCGAGCCCTAATGACCCAGGGAGGTGACCCAAAATGGTATCTTCTCTAGAAGAGTCAGCCTCTTTCATCAATGAAAGGACTGAAATATGAACCACCACGGTCATACCCCTGGAACCACCACAGTCGTTGCACAGTGACAGCAATGAACAAACACCCAGATCAACAGACAGACTCCAGAGAGAGCTAGAGTCGCCTTTGTTTGTTCATGTGATTTACTGACCCTGGCACAATATGGCCAAAACCAGCAGAGCAAAGTCCTGCGACAGCTCTGCCGGGTGCTATACGATACCACGTGCACCTGCTTTTTTATGCTTAGCATCTCATTTCTGTCTTCCAACACCAGGTAATTATCTGCATCTTATTTGATATCTTTCCTAGGGCTTCGTTCCTGAGCCCTGCTATGCACTTCAGCCACTGGGCTCTGGAGTTCATGCACAACCAAAATTATCACTGTGCTCCACACAAACTACTTTCCAAAGAGAAGATGCAAAAGTAGTGATTAGCCCAGGTATCTCGGTTTTTAATTTCTGTACTTCTGATTGGACTCAGCGGCTTGGGATGTGTACATTCGAGTATCCATAGGGAATGCAGACATGGAATTTTCTAAATGTGCAACGTATAAACATTTCAAGCATAGGATTGTGATTGTTACCACTAAGGCTCAATGAGAGAGGAGCCTTGGTATTAACTACTGAAAGCAGGGGACATAGTAACTGCTATGGAAAGCAGATCTGCAATGTATCTATTCTTTGTCATGAAAGATGTTTTCTGTATTCAGCATTTTGCATCTTTTTTACATTCAAAATTCATTAAACAATTCTTTTTATAAAACATGTCAGCACTGCTCCACACCAACCCAGCTAACAGTGCATTTCACTGACCAGCAGACCGAGTCTATAG
This sequence comes from Alligator mississippiensis, assembly GCF_030867095.1. Lineage (NCBI taxonomy): Eukaryota > Metazoa > Chordata > Crocodylia > Alligatoridae > Alligator > Alligator mississippiensis. The sequence goes on from NC_081837.1 coordinate 10,095,931, forward strand.
GATGACTTTAGGGCAAAGGTTATGTGAGTCAATTCATTTCTAGCGTTAGGCCTAATACAAAGAGTATATTCCTGCAAATCACTATATAAAGCACTGAAAGGACTGAACATGATTATTAAAAACTCCTGTAATAAAGGAAAAATTAAAAGAAATCGGTAATGCTGTAACTAGTCCCCAAGAAGCAAGTGCGGTTAAGGCACGAATCTCTAATTTTTTGGAACAACGAAATGTAGTAAAATAAAGTTCAATGTTTCTTTGCAGTTGAATGTGCCATATTCCCCTCCAGAGCACCCCAGTATGTGTGGTACATCAGCTTGGAAAAGAAAAAGATCAGAAATGGGACTGTGCTCCATTCCCTGTCCCCAGGAGAAATGATCTGAAGTACATAGTGCCATTTCATCAGGGGCTTCATAGAAGCAAGTAAAAAAGCAAAATGATAAAGCAGAAAGTGGGAGGAAATTAAAAACGGGAAAAAAGAGAAAGAAGCATTTATTTGAGGCCCATTTTACAATCCTTAATTGGCACAAAGGTACTATTACTCTCTAGCTCAAAATCACCCTGTTAAAATATCCTGCTGCCTTGTTTACTGCTATCCCCATACCTGGAACGTCTGTTCTGATTTCCAGTTTAATTTCTGTTATTCACACTTTCCATGCTGTTCATCACTAGCAAAAGGACTGTAACTGTGACGTTCCATTCAGAACAGTAGAAAAGAATTAACCATCTCCTGTAGGCAGGTAAGTAAATACATTCAGCAAATTCCCCCAAATAATCATTGCTGTGAGCATCTAGACGCCAGTGGTGGAAAGGAGATGAAGTGGTGGGACTGAGACAAGAAGGGTTGAGTGGATGGAGAGGACAAGCCACAGGTAAGGAGAAAAAGACTTCAAATGGGAACAAGGGACATGGCAAGAGAAAGACAATACAAGAAATGCAGGGGGTAAAGAAATGATTGCAGGGGGGGAGATACAGGGAGTGGAGAAATGATTGCACATGTTCTGCTGGGGATTTTGATGACAAATTCACCTGAAATTTAATTTGTACCATTCCTAGAGCTCCTCAAAGGCCTGGATACTGAAGACTGGAATAAGTAGTGCACTGTAATATAGTTAACAAACAGTGTGAATAATAATAATAATAAAAGTAATAGCAACAAAAGTAAAAAAAATACATCATTAGGAGTGTGGAAGAAGGAAAAAGCATTTCCTTGCTGGGGAGTGACTGAGTATTTAGAGCCAAGGAACAAATGCTGGGTTGGGGTCTGTTTTCTGGGATCTCCCCTACCTGTATCGTTGTTCAGTCCTTGGAGTTGGATCAGTTGACGAAGGGATTTTATTAAAATAGTGGCTCCCTGCAATAACAGGGACTAGACTCAACAACCCAGAAGGTCCCATCTAGTCCATTATGAATTAGCTAGCAGTGAATCAACAACCAGTGTATCAACCTGCACAATGAGGAACTTGAAAAGGCTATTCTGTTCTGCCACAATCAGTCTACAAAAGTTGAAAGCTAACAAGAGTCACTCGTTGATAACGACTCCCTCAACTGGCGAAAATGTAAAAGCCCACAGCTACTGTGGCAATATCCCCCCAAAATAGGTTTTACACATGCAGAGGTGGAAACAGGAAAGACTCATGGGGAATCCTGCAGGCCAGATGACACAGTGCCAGGGGCTGCATGTGGTCTGCAAACTGGGGGTTGAGCACCCCGCTCTAATCCAATGTTTCTCAACCCGTGGGTTGCGGCCCAAAAGTGGGTCGCAAGAATATATGAAAGGATTGCAAGTGGATTATCCTTTAAAGGAGAAAAACATGGGAAACCATGGCTTTTCCCTTGCGCCAGTTCCAGCCTGCAAGGGGCTGCCTGAGGTCCCTCCAAGCCCCACACACACCCACCCCTTGCCCCACACATTGGGGGGCTAGGGCCTGGGGGTGAGGGGCACTGGGTCAGGACTGGCTATCGATGTGACAAATGGGCTCTGGTACAAAAAAGGTTGAGAGCCGCTGTTCTAATCCATGGGTGACTGGTGCCTCCCGAGTCTGGGAGGGCACCAGATCCCCCAGCGGGCGATCACCGAACCAGCAGCAAAACCGGCGAAACTGGAAGTGCACTTCTGCCGGCACTTCGGGTTTCGCGGCTGGCGCCAAGGGGGTGCATGGCTGATCTCTGCACCCGTGTGCACCCGCTACGCGTCACCAATGTTCTTGTAATCCATCCCAACCTCCTAGCAGTGGTACGTGATGGGGAAAAGTCGAGGATCAACTCCTATTGACTCCCAGCATAGTTTTCTGCATGGCTTACAGAGGTGTGTTTCAAGTTGAGACAATATTTTGAACTCCAGAGGTTTTAAACAGCTACTAAATAATAAGTTGAGCTTTTGAATTCAGATGCACATAGGCAAACTCTCGTTTCCCAGAACAATACACTCCAGGCATGGAGGTTTTCTCCAACAGAAAACATTAGGGAGTCTCTCCCCTCCATCCCATTCTCTCCTTCTGCCCCCATAATGTATGCTCTTTGCAAGCTAAATAGGCTCAGGGGGCTTATATGCTCTGAGCTCAGACCATCTGAATAAATCATTATAATTTGCTAGCATTGCAATATTGGAGCACAGCAGGACCGGACAGGGTGGGACTAGATGTGGGAGGGAACTCCAGGGAAATTCCAGATCTGTTCAGCCCCCCCCTGTGGAGGCGGGGCTATGACATCAGCTGGCTGTGCCTAAAAGCAGCCCTCTGAGCCAGACCCAGCAGAGATCAGCCAGTGCTTCCCTGCATGCAGGTGAGTTAAGCTGAACCCAGCTGGGACGCGAACCAGAGGGGGCTGGAGTGCACTTTCCGACCCTCTGCGCTCACATTTCAGGTTGCAGGAGACCTCGCTGCGTTGCCAATATACAGTGCAACGCAACTGCTTTGCCTCTTGTGCAATAAATCCTGTCCTGCTGGAGCTGATGATGGATGATTAATCATGTTTTCTTTACCCCCGGGCAGGATTTTTGCAAACAGCGGGTTGTACAAAGCGGTGGGGTGGCGGTACTTTCTTGCGGGGCGGTCTGGAGCGGTTTGGCCAAAGCTGTGGGGTGGCGGTACTTTCCTGCGGGGCGGTCTGGAGCGGTTTGTCCAAAAGGTGCACGCTGAACTGCCTGTCTGAGAGGGGAAAACATCTGTGCTGTGTTCTTCTTGCAGACTGCACAAGTTGCTGAAGTCTCCAGAGGAAACAGGCAGCCTTCAGACATGACGGCTGAGGTGAGTGTGAGCTTTGATTTCTTAGTAGTAGTTGTCACCCACTCTCCTGTGCTTAGGATGGGAGCTGCTCCAGCTGCAAACTAAACTCTTGAGAAGCTTGATTAAAAATATCAGAGAGCAACATTTTATCAGAGCTCTTTTTCACATGAGATCACTTATTTTAGGTGAAGATCACTTTGCAGTTAAGTACTATTTAGACAGCTACTTGTACAACCACTCACCAGCAGTATCTGTCTGTACCAAGGCTGCATTTTCAGTATCTGCCCCAAACTAGCAGCCTCTGAACCAAACTGGTCTGCCTCCTCTCCCATCTAATGCTACTGCATTTTGACAAGCATCCTCCACCTCTTCTACCCTCATCGCTGCCCTGATTAGTTTGACAGGTAGCAATTTCAACTGAGAGACAAGTCCCCACAAAACTTATGGTGAAATACTGTGACTGCCAAAAGTTAAATGAGAGAGTCTGGGAAAAAAAAGTCTAGTTATGAACATACTATCAGTTGCAAGGTGAGCTTGGTTACCTCAATTTTCCATGTCTGAATTCAGGGTGAGAAAATCCCAAATAAATGTAACTGCGAATCTGTCCATTTTCCACCTCTTTACCTAGGTTTGGTCACTCATTTTTAGCATTGTTCCTGTGGGTCACTCATTTTTAGCATTGTTCCTGTGAACCAGCAGAGGAAACTAATAGAAGGGCAATGTCTAATCAGTATTGTAGCTGAGGCCCTGCAAAATTTGACTGTGGACAAAGTTAGAATTAAAAATGGGCATATGCTTAAAACAGCCCTGAAATCAAATCTTTAAACACAAAGGGCCTAATTTTATGGTTCTAAAAAGGCAAATTTCACAAGGATGTACTTTTCTTTACAGGGACACAATGATAGGGCCCATAAAAGATATTGGTTCAGCAGGAATTGGTTTAATAGGTGGAGACAGTCTCTGGGGGGAAAGTTTCCCAGAGTTACTCACCAGTAACCCCTTTAGCTGATAAAATAATGGTACTGATTATCTTGAGACAGGGTCCTATCCAGTCAGCTGCCATGGAGGGTGGTTTGGATGTGAAAAGGGAGAGGCAGAAATGTGTAAGATATAAGGCAGATGGGCCAAAGTATCCACATTGCAATTCAGGCTCTGCGGCAGGAAGTTTCCGTAAATGCTCCCCAAATGCTTCTCTTTGCCTGCTAGTATCTGCTCTGGAAATTTGCTTTTAAAATCCATTTGGATCAATCCTGGAGTCCATACATAAGCAGAGCTCCCATTTGAGTCCAGTGGAAATTTGGCCTGAGTAAGGGCTTCAGCATCGGGCGCTGGTCAGACCGCAGTTGGAGTACTGCGTGCAATTCTGGGCACCGCACTTCAAGAGGGATGTGGATAACCTGGAGAGGGTCCAGAGAAGGGCCACCCGTATGGTTAAGGGCTTGCAGACCAAGCCCTACGAGGAGAGACTAGCTAAACTGGACCTTTTCAGCCTCCGCAAGAGAAGGTTGAGAGGCGACCTTGTGGCTGCCTTTAAGTTCATCACGGGGGCACAGAAGGGAATTGGTGAGTATTTATTCACCAAGGCGCCCCGGGGGTTACAAGAAACAATGGCCACAAGCTAGCAGAGAGCAGATTGAGATTGGACATTAGGAAGAACTTCTTCACGGTTTGAGTGGCCAAGGTCTGGAACGGGCTCCCAAGGGAGGTGGTGCTCTCCCCTACCCTGGGGGTCTTCAAGAGGAGGTTAGACGAGTATCTAGCTGGGGTCATCTAGACCCAGCACTCTTTCCTGCCTATGCAGGGGGTCGGACTCGAAGATCTATTGAGGTCCCTTCTGACCCTAACATCTATGAATCTATGTGTCCCACTTGGGTAAGCAAGTGACTTGTGACCAAACAACACATCTTCTTGGCTGCTGAAGCAGATGCTTGTACAAATCCAGGGTGAGATGGGCCTTGCATTTTGACTAGCTTGAAGGGTGACTTAGATTCAGAGAATCATAGAAAATTAGCATTAGAAGGGACCTCAGGAGGTCACATCTAGTCCAACCCCCTGCTCAAAACAAGATCATCCCCACCTCGATCATCCCAGCCAGGGCTTTGTTCAGCCGGGTCTTAGGAACCTCCAAGGATGGAGCTTCCACCACCTCTCTGGGTAACCCGGTCCAGGGTTTTACTACCGTCCTAGTGAGAAAGTTCTTCCTAATATCTAACCTAAACTTCCCTTCCTTCCGAGGCACCCTTCTAAAACAAACACCACAAGGCCACACACAAATAATGAATATACTAGATGAATGGATGTGTAAAAAAACCCTTCAAAATTGCAGAGCCTGAGACATTTTATAGCTGTTTTGTCTTCCCAAGGTATGGCTGATAAAAAACCAAGGAGGAAACTCTCATTTGTGTTTGTGTAACAGTGTCCTTTTAAACTACTTACTGAAAACATTATGCTATTAGACCTATCGTGTCAGAGCTGCTGGCTTGGAAGCTGGAGATGCTAAGACTCCACTGAGTCAAGGTCAGGACTGATGTTCACATTATTATTTTTTGTATTGTGGCATCACCCTGGAGCCCTCATTTTCCCAGAAGGAAAAGGCTGGTCCTTAACTCAAAGAGCTTACAGAGGACCGGACCCACTGGCTGATAGGGGATGATGTAGGGGGGAAGCCCAAGGAAATGAGACAGGGAATGGCCTCAGTACATGGGCAGCCCAACGGTTATGCTTCTTTGCAGGCTATTGCAGATTACCAGCTGCGTAAGGGAGTGTAGCTCGTTCAATGTGGGAAGAGAAAGAGGGTCAATGCTGCCAACAGGAGCTTGTAAATTTGTAAATGTAAAGCACTCATCTTATTCTGATCCCTCTAGAGGTCAGTTCCAGCACTATTTACACCACTTCCAAATCCAGCCTGTTGACTTAGTCCAGATCCTTTGGCAGGGGTGCAGCATTTGCTTACACCAGGTCTGAATTTGATCCCATATGCTCTGTTATATGCTAACGCTGCAGAGTGGCAGGGGACTGTCCCACCGTCCTGTTTTTAAAATCAGCGCTAATCTGAAGGATTGTGTTTCTTTGGGTGTCCAAAATGATTGATCTGTCTGCTTTCTTTTCCCACTTCCTTTTGCACAGGGGGATAAACTTTGGGGGGGAAGATTTGTAGGAGGCCTGGATCCCATCATGGAGAGGCTCAACTCTTCCATTGATTATGACCAGAGATTGTCAGAAGTTGACATCCAAGGGAGCATGGCTTATGCCAAGGCCTTGGAAAAGACTGGAATTCTAACCAAACCTGAGGTGGAGAAGATCCTGAATGGACTGGAAAAGGTATTTATCAGCTGAAGTAGATGGTATGATGCAAGGGTGCCAAGCATAAGGACAAGTACAGATACAGGAAACTTTAGCCACTGCTATTGAGATAACAGTGCTGTTATCCCCAACTTGTTTCTGGAGTGCTCTGTAAATGAGTAGTGCCAAATGCACTCTCAGAGTCTCACATATGTGTGGCATGGCAGGAGTCGTAGTGATGTCTTTCAGCTGCAGTGATCTGGTTTTCTCCTACTATTGTGTAACTCCAACAAAATCTCACCAGTGTGAGATCAGACTTGGAGGGAGAAGGGGACAGTTCTAGCTCCAGGGTGACCAAAGTGTTTTACAAACTTATAGGAATTGAGCCTCCCAAGAGCCACCTAAAGTGGGGAAATAATAATCCCTGACCGCTGTCTTTTGCTGACATTTGTAGATCTCTGAGGAATGGTCCAAAGGACTCTTTGTGCTGAACCCAAATGATGAGGATATCCACACTGCCAACGAGCGCAGACTGAAGGTGCAGTTCAGTTAATTTCTTCATAACTTCCTGTGCACATCTCTGATCATTCTGGGAACTGTAACATTCGCTTCTCCCTTTGCATGCTTGAACTGTTTCCTATTTTTGGTTGTGTTCCTATTGAGAGAATCAAATACTTCTGCAGTGACCAGCCTCATGGATGCATTCAGTAAGCAGATATTCCCCACTGTTTTCCATCCCTGAAAACAGACTCTGGCCAACCTACTGCATCAGTGGTAGATCCTGATATTACACACACGTGTGCACCTGGCTAGCTCCATGCACACTGAGTATTTAACATCATTAATTACTAAAGTAGCACCTTACGGCTCTCATTGGGAGAGCTGTTTACAAAACAGGGGTGCTGAGGGCTCCCTAATCAGGACCTTGCTGTGGCCTAGGCACTGGACATGCATCCGACAAGTAACAGTCCCTGCCCGGAAGAGATTGTGGCTTCCATGTCCTACGTTCATGCATGTGTGCAGGATCCTAGATTGAGTTTTTAAGCAGCAGAGATGTCAGGTTTCACTTAAGTCCTTCTGTTTCCACTAAGCTAATGCTGATGGAAATGCTTCTCTTGCCCACAGGAGCTGATTGGAGAGGTGGCTGGAAAACTCCACACTGGACGAAGCAGAAATGATCAGGTAAGGAGACTCTATCATCTCTATCATCTCTATCATCAGATTTCCTTTGATGTGCTTCAGTGTTTCTTAAATGCCACCCACAAAGTCACGGCAATCATGCAACTTAATTTAGTGGCACGGTGGTAACAGCTGAGCACAATTGCTGAGCAGTGTTGCCTTATAAGAATGTGAACTGAACTCATTTCCCTTGGCAGCAGTATTGTACCTTGAATTTGTCTCCTGCTGGATGCAGTGAGAGCTCTGTATCAAAGGGGGGAAATAAACCGGAGTCACTTCACAACTTTCTTGCAAAGTATTGCAGCAGGTTCATGTCAGACTTCACGAGTGCTACCTGTATCGAATAGCATGTCTGCATGGACTGAGGAGAGAGCACAGGGCCTTCTGCTGAGAACACAGTGCTTCCTATGAACCTGAGACAGCTGCTACTCTAGGAGTAGTGGGGTCTATGCTGTGCATTTGACATGAAGAAGGTTTGCTGTACTGTTCTGCAGAAGAAGCAGTACTCATGGGCACAGCACCATAAGCTCTCTGTGGGAGGGCACTGAAGATTTGGGGATCTAATTTTGCCCTTGTGCATGTGCATATTCCAGTAAGGTGGTTAGGAGTGCAGAGAAAGGCAAAAAATGTTCCACGCTTCATTAATGACCTGTACGCCTCTTTCCACTTCTTTGCCTTCTTTGACCCATATAATATGGAATATAGTGAAGTTTATTTCATCACAAGGTACATTGCACTCGGTTTTCTCTTACAGGTTGTGACTGACTTGAGAATGTTCATGAGGAATTTCTACTCTGTGCTGTCTGCTCACCTGCTGCAGCTCATTAGGGCTCTGGTGGAGCGAGCTGCCGTGTAAGTCCTTTTTTTTTTAAATCCCACATTCAAGTAAAAATCTCTTGCTTCTCTTGGCTTCTGTGCTGCCATGTTAGAAATCCTGGGCTGGCTCCTGATCCGGTGTAAATCATCAGAGCTCTTCTGATGTCAGGAATAGTTCCTCTGGTCAGGTGCATACATGGATAGTATGCATTCAAGCAAAGCATGTGTGGCTGATGCTGGAGATAATGCCAGTAGCCCTAATTCTCTGGCCTGCTGCGTGGAGACTTCCTCTTATCCCAACTGTATCCTGGCAACAGAAGTCAGATGGCAAGGTTAGAATTTAATTTAAAGCAGAAAAAACCAAATTTAAGCAGCTGGACATTTCCAGACATTCTGAATTGGGACCTGGTAGAAATCGTAATCATTTTAACTCCTGATTAAATTGCAGTGAGCCAGAACACTCACTTATCAAGATATCTGAATGCAAGTTTGGGTGCCGCCCAAATCTTTGTCTAGAGGGGATCTTTAATTGTTCCGTTCTTTTTGTACATGACAGTGACAATGGTGATCATAAATAAGGATTTGTAAAGCAAAGGTTGGGTACGATCATAAATCGGTAATACAGGGTGATTGTACCAAAGCGTCTTGTGTGCTAAGCGTTAGTCTGGGAACTCCCGAATTGTAACACTGGCTCCGACAGTTCCTAGATGTCAGGGCACGGGGATGCTATGATCCTCTAGACTGACCTGCATAACACAGGCCAAGGAACCTTGCACAGTAACTTCTTCCTGAAGCCCAGAATTTCTCTTGGAGCTCTGGCCTCCCTTTCCTCAGTCTTAGATGGTTCTCTGTTTAGTCTGTATCTTCATTCAGGCTGTTGGACTGTCAGCTGGCTGTTTGCCTCATCTCTCCTTTTATATTGCAGAGAAACCGATGTCATCTTCCCTGGCTATACCCACATGCAAAGAGCTCAGCCAATCAGATGGAGCCACTTCTTGCTCAGGTACCATCCTTCGTAGGCTCTGCTGTGAGAGTGTGTCCTTGGGGACCAACTCCTTGTGACACCCAGAAGTGCAGTTGTAACACAAAGTACCATCAGCATGCGGCGATGCCACAGCAGCCTCCAAGGCTCATGTGGAAGCTGATGCTCCATTGTGGAATCAGCCCATCTTCATGCATCTCCTGGGTTGTGGGTGACTTAAGAAAACAACTGTGTGAATGGGTCAAATCCAAAGCATGCCTGCACCAGGGTGATAGAGCCAAACTTGGGAACTAGTTCTCTACTTCCTAATAGGGTTTGCCACACAGAACTTAGGATAAGTTTCACTTGCACTTAGTTTACCAGGGTCTGATCTTCCCATCTGAGTAAACATTGCAAAGGACCTAAAGACTGGGGACATTATCAGAAGGGCTGCCACTAGAGCAGAGCTTTGCTTCACTGGAGGGTGGTAGCCTGGGGGAAGCTCATCTTGCTCCTGGCTGCTCCATCTCTGCTGACAAGGTACCCATTGCCATGGCCTCTGGCTTTCATTGTGTGCGAGTTCTGTTGATAAGTAAGGTTTTGGTACTACTCACACCAGCTAAAAGCCACTTTGTTAGGGAGGCAAATGCTAAACCTGGTTATTTCACTCTCTTCTTCTATCACCTTGTCTTCCCACAGTCATGCTGTTGCTCTGCTCCGGGATTCTGAACGTCTGAGAGAAATCAAGAAAAGGATCAACATTCTGCCTTTGGGAAGGTAAATCACTCGCCTCTCTTGACTTCCAATGTCAGGAGCAATCCCTCTGGTCACCTGCACATAGGAATACTGTACAGTCAAGCAAAATGTGCGTGACCATGGTTCATGCTTGAGATAATGCTGGCAGCCTCAGCCTTTCTGGTCTGCCATGGAAACACCTGTTAACATTTATGCCTCCTGCATAACAAAGGCAGATTGTGTTTTCTGGTGGCGCAGAAGACAGAGCTCTCATTTGTAAACAGCATAGATAGAAGGGGACTTGCCTGTATTTCCAACCCTGGATACTAGAAAATGTTTAACACACTTCCTATTCTGAACATTGTTCTCCATCACCAAAAGTCTGTCTCCACTAGAGAGGCCTATTGGTGAAGTGGTGCGTTAGACTATGTGTGTTCACATTATTAGTCCTGCTGCCCTGTCAAGGTTTTGCCTTGGAAATGGGCAGATAGTAGAGGTCAAGATCTCTGCTATGAACAGCTCTTCTCTCATTAAAATCATACTTCTGTATCCACTAAAGTCAGTGAGACTTTTGCCATTGACTCTGCCTTCGTAGGATCCTGCTCTAAAGGCTTGAAAGACACCAAGTCACCTTCACAGAATAAGAAACTCCTGGCTGCCTTTGGCTAGAAATTACCTTATAGGAGTCAGTATAGTTGTACACATAGTATGGGACAAGCAGTGCACTAGAAAAGCAGCATGCAGTCAGAGCTTGTGGTATCGCTCTCTGTGACTTGGTTTGTGCAGAGGACACAGAAGTGGGTTTGTTAGTGTCAGTGCGGTGTGTCATGCATGGCTTTCCCTTCTCCCTGTACAGTGGTGCTGTGGCCGGCAACCCACTCAGTATTGATAGAGAGTTCCTGCGTAAGGGTAAGTTGTTGTCAGCTACCCTTCACTACAACTGAGCAAGTGAGTGGCCTAAACCTAGCCCTAATGGACATGAGGGAGAAGGACTAACAGACTGTCTGCTGCATCATAATCTAGAGATCCCCCTTGTACATTCCTCTCAGCCCTCTATTTATCCTTTTCATAACCCAACCCCAGTTCCTTTTGTTTTACTACTTGAGATGGATTCCCCATCCTTTGCCCTTCCCTGATGCTGTCAAGAAAAGCCCTGGTAGTTGGGGCTTTTGCTACAGAATCACCCCCCTCCAACACCACACACACACACACACACACACACACACACTCAGATCTTTGCATCTGTCTGACATGGGATATGGTTAGTCAGGGGCTGGTCCATGCACTTGGAAACCAGCAATACCCCTGACTTCTCCTGAATCAAGGCCTTAGAAAGCTCAGGTAATGCTCAAGTTTACATCATCACCATGTATGCTCTTTAAATTGCAGAACTTGATTTTGCCCAAATCAGCCTGAACAGCATGGATGCTGTCAGTGAACGTGACTTTGTGGGTAGGTGCAAATTTATCACTGTTACCTTTATCATTGTTGTCTTTCTGTCACTGCTGACTATCTAGAAACCTGATTTTGATAAATTTTTTGAGAGGGGGAAGAGCTCAGATACGGCCATTTTTAGCAGCAACTCTGCAAGGAGGGATCAGTCTTTTAGCTGAATGTTAATGCTACATTTGAATTTTTGATCTATGACGGGTAAAATTGGAACACTAGAATAAGACTTCTAATGACCAAAATCATCTGAAAAATCTCTGACTTCTCTTCAACAAATGCTGTAGCCTGTCTACAACCTAATTTTTCCTGCAGCCCAACTGCAAGCAATTGCAGCCGTAATAAGACTTTCATATATATATATATATATATATATATATATATATATTTAACTTCCATCCTTCCCTACAGTGGAGTTCCTCTTCTTTGCCTCCCTTGTGATGACTCACCTGAGCAAGATGGCTGAAGATCTCATCCTCTACAGTACAAAGGAGTTTGGCTTTGTGACCCTGTCTGATGCCTACAGGTAACGCTCTACTTCTTGCTACAAATTTTAAAATAAAAAGAGCTAATACAAAATGTATTTTATTCCCTTTTTAGAAATACCCAGGACAAGAAGGGCCCAAACAGTAAACTGGCATAGCTGTGACCCTGTACTGGAATCAGGAGAGAGATCAGCTGTAACTCTCCTCAGTTAGTGAGTGGGTTGCTGTGACTGGGGCAAGGCAACCTCAGAAATTAGGTATTGAGAATAAAGATGACCCTGCAGAGCCACCTCCTAAAATATGGGCAGGTTGATAGGTTTGCAGTATCAGACTTGTTGCCACTAGACCCTTCAGGTGGCCACTTCCAAGCCCATTGGAATATGAAAGCATCTCAAAGCTTCTTGGTACTGAAGGCTTTACCCCGCTCCTTTCAGCATCCTATTAATACTGGCTCCCCAGTGACTGATACAACATGGTAATCAGGCACCCGCATCCTAGCAGTGCTGGCATAGAGCCTGGGTGTTTAGGCCAGGAGTGGTGGGTAGGAACGAGCTACAATGCCTTCCTGCTTACAAAGATCCTGACAGATGCCCAGTAATGATACATCTTGCCTAATCCAGTTATGTACATGCTCAGACCTATTAACAAGGTTTTTTTCTTTCCATTTTTGAAGCAAATTGCTGCTAGGAGAGAAGTATTTAGTAGCTAGAGAAAGGGACCAGGAGACCTAAGGTCTGTTCCTGCCTTGCTACTGACCCACTGTATGACTATGAACAGGTCACTCCACCTCTTTGCCACGATCTGCCCATCTGTAAGACGGGGATGATAGTGGTTTCACTCTGGACTAATATTTGCTAAGCCTTTGAGCTTGTCAAATGAAAGGAGCCTTATGCGCACATATTTTTTTTTTCAAACTCTCATTCCAGTAGCCCTTATTCCAGCAAGGCCTCTGTTGTGTTCACTGGGCATTTTGCCCAAGTAAATGCTTCTAGAATCAGGCTGTAAATGAGCCTGCACTAACAAAAAAAAAAAAGAAAGAAAATAACTCTGTTTCCTGCTGCGAGCTGGGAGTTCCTGTAAAAGGAGCCTTTAACAGGCATGTTTTGTAATCGTTCCAGATTTCCTGTTACAGGCTTCTTTCATGCTCTGTAGTGCCCTAAATGCCTAATGTGGCAGAATCCTCACACCCAATTTTGTCAGTATATCCTGGTAAGAGACACCACACCCTTAGGCTGGACTTTCCTAAGTTCATGGGTAGAGCTGATGTAACAGTTGTTCCTTGAATGAGGAAGCTGAGATCTTTCTACCCAAGGAAGCTAAGCTTTCAAACAGAGTCAAGAACAGGAGTGTGAAAGCAAAACCCAAGTTACTGAAATGAAGATTCAGCTTCTGAAACCTTGGGAAATGAGACCCATTATTGTTATGTGTGGTGAGCACTGGAAATCTCTCATCCACAAGCAAGAGAATACCCAGCAGCAAAAGGTACCAAGAAAGTACTTCATGCTGTCAGTGCAATAGGCTGTGCTATCTTTCCAGCCTTGCTCTCTGCAGATTAGGTCTCTGTAGTCTCATGCTCCAAGTGTTTTATTTTCAGCACCGGCAGTAGCCTGATGCCTCAGAAGAAGAACCCTGATAGCCTGGAGATAATCCGCAGCAAGGCTGGACGTGTGTTTGGAAGGGTAAGCCTGCAAAGGGAGGAGAAGCAGGTTTTTCAGGGCACTTTCCCCATTACCCCAATTGGGGAAGAAAAGGAATCCTTCCTACCAGACTCTGGGTCTCTTCCTCCATCTGCCACTAGGCAAGTCATCTGAACAGCAGGAACCCTCCCATTAGGACCCAGCATGACTCCCTGTGTCTGACTCTGTAGAGATGTTGAAGTCGGCAGGAACTGTGGGTGAAACTGAGCTCAAAACAGCTTAAAGTAGGCTCTGCAAGTCATAGACCACTTCTGAAAAAACTTGGCCCTGGTAACCCTGTCTAATCTGTTTCCCCAGTTGTCCAATAGGGGAATACACACCTGTGCACAGTGCTCTGAGACGTACTGTGTAAAGCCAAATACAGTTTGCTGTGACAGCGTCCCAGATCAGCTGCAAGACGGTGTAGAACAGCGGTTCCCAAACTCTGACAGGTTGCACACCGCCAATTTAAAATGATACAGACTTAAGCACCGCCAGCAATGTTTTCAGTTCAACCATTGGTACCATCAGCAATTTTTTTTTACATATAAAGTAATTATAATCAATCTGTTAACGCATACTACTGACAGGTTATCTGTATACCACAGATTGGGAACTGCTGGCGTAGAATACTATTCCTAGGAAGAGATGTAGCATATGACTGCAGGTGACTGGCAGAGAAGATGCAGCTGCTCTGAATGACAGCTGAGACACTGCATTCCTGCTATACATTTAACTGACAACTAGAGAATGCTGCTGCCCCAAGGGAGCTCTGAGAACTGACCCTCTTTCTTGTCCATCTGCCTGTAGCTTTTCTACCTCAAACAAAAGCAGTTCGGTAATTAAATGAGGCAGTGACTGTAATGCACAGAAACCCGGCCAGATGATGCAGTCCAGACTTTGAGCCCTGCTGGATAAAATTAGATCATTCTTCTAACTTGCCCTCAGCACCCTAACTTTCCTCCCTCTCCTCTGCAGTGCACAAGCATTCTTATGATCCTCAAAGGACTTCCAAACACCTACAACAAGGACCTCCAGGTAAAGCATGGAGGGTTTTTTTTCCTATTCCATTTCTCTGCATAAACATAACCGAAAACTTACTGTGGTAGGAATGACAGCCACTATTAATACCTGCACACACTGTGTTTTGTATGTAGCAGCACTGAGTCAGAGACAGGGAGGGTGTAAGACCTCAAGAGGCATCACAACCCTAGTATCCATTATGGAACAAAAAATGACTGACTGTTTTCAGGTGAAATCAGTGCAGCTCTGTTAGTGGATGCCAGCTGAGGATCTGTCCCAAGGACTGAATGGTTTGTGGGGTCAATAATGGGTACAGCAGCTTTTAACTCCCTGTTTCTATTCAAAACGACAGTGATTAACTACCTTAGAGGAGTAAGTGGGGGCTCTGTCCATGTCTTGCTGGAGGGACCTTGCCGGGGTGTCTCCAGCCTAGCGTTGAGTGGTTGTGGGGAATAAGCTACCCTGAACCCCCTAGCAGCAACCACTGCAGAGCACAGCGACGGGAAGTAGGGTCAATGTTGCAGAGAGGGCATCAGTGTCTCCAGTAGTTTTCACCAGTGCAAGCATTCATTTAAGTTTGTAAATGATGGATCACACCATTCAGAAACACTAATCAAATAGCTTCCTGCTCAGATGCAGGCTGCATTGTCCAAATAGAGTTCCTGTGGTGAGAACGGTCTCTCATCTGAATATTAGTCTGCAAGGGGAGACTTAGCCCAGATGCCTTTATGCAGGGAGCTCACTGGGATGGCCATTCTTCCAGATGGGTATGTTCCTCCTAGTGCTTACACATCAGATGAACTGAGAAAGCTTCTGCCGTGATCCATGGCCAAGCTATTTGTGCTGTTTGGTTTGTCAGCTGCATTAGGTTTAACCTACTTTGATTTTTCCCTTTTGTTAACCTACAGGAAGACAAGGAGGCAGTCTTTGATGTTCTGGATACTCTGAACGCTGTGCTTCAGGTGGCAACTGGAGTAATTTCTACTCTCCAGGTAAGATTTGAGCCATTTACTACTAAATTTATTGGGTCCTGCTCTTGCTTCACACCAGTGTAGCTTAGGAGTAACTCCATAACCAACAGACAGACTTACACTGGTAAAATGTGAAATATGAATTAGGGTACATGGCTGAAATATGTTGCAGGTCATTCATTGATAATGACCACTCCAGTGCTTAATAACAGGTGTTTACTGGATTTCATTAGGAGAGGAAGAGTATGTTGCTAAGATGCTTACACCTCCGATTACTTTAAAATGGAATAGCTGGATCACTGACTGTAGCAAGATGAAAGGGGGAGAAATTCACTTCTTGATCTGGCTCATTGATTTGGAAGGCCTTGCTGCCAAGGCAGTACCTTTCCTGTCTGAACTCTGTTCCTTCTGCGATTGCTAACATGTCAATGAAAAGTAGCTGTTGTCCATAACTCTTGTTTTTGTAGATCCACAAAGAGAACATGGAGAAAGCCTTGAGCCCTGACATGCTGGCTACTGATCTTGCTTACTACTTGGTTCGTAAAGGGGTAAGTATCAAGAGAATCCCAATGGAAAATGTGATGGAGGATTGTGAAACTACAGTGTCCCCTCAGGGATGTGTTCAGGGTTGAGGACACTGGGGTAACTTTTGGGCTGCTCCTAATAGTAAACTCTAGTCTTTCTTGTGACAAATGCTGGTTATCTCAGAGGAAGGTACAATCTTCTCCTTTCCTGCCTGAAAAGCACCTAATTGTGCAGTATTCTGTCACTGAAGAGTGCTACATTTTCTATCCTCAGCTGATGGTCACCAAGGATTGAAAACCCCTTTACATGTATCCCAGGTAGTCTAAGTGCTACAGAGTGGACCTGAGGCCCTTAGAAGCTAACACTATGCTTTTATAGCACACCTGAGGACATCCAACTTCTGATTCCATGGAAAATGCTGCTCTGTTAAACAAGGTGTATGGGTCACTTGAGTAGCCCCAAAGCCTTTGATTCCTGATCCCACCTGCATATTCATTAACTGTTGCCTATGCTTGGTACTGCAGATGCCGTTCAGACAGGCTCACATGACATCGGGAAAGGTCGTCCACTTGGCTGAGAGTAAGGCCATCTCCCTCAGTCTTCTCACTCTTGAGGACATGAAGAGCATTAGGTGGGTATCCAGCTTTCAAAGGGCATGACCTACATCTCCTTAACACCTCTCCCCTTGCTGCACAGATCAGAGAACAACCTCTGTTGCAAAACCTGGCCAGGACTTCACACCAAGTGCTATTTGGAGGAATTACCTTGGTCCCCAAACTAATGACACCGTGAAAAAGGGGACAACTCCCTTACCCACAGGGAACAGCCTTTCCACTGGAGCCACACAAGTTGCAAAGCATAGATTAGACTCTGCAGCAAGTCTCCTGTCCCGTAGCCCTAGAGCCTAGATCCCAAACAGGATCTAAACATGGAATTTCCCTGGGGCGGTTGAAGGGAGTAAACAGAAAATGATTTTTATTCATCACAAGCTTCTCACTGCTGTTAATGCCAACCACAGATAGGTCAGGAGTGCAATTACCATCTGTGCTTAAATGGCTTCTAACTATGCAGTTCTTCCCTGAAGCATGGTGAGCTGGCAGGAGGCTCCCCACTGACAGCATAGCTCTTTGGCCTAGCCCCTACTCATCTTCCAGACGTAGACACTTTTGATGCTGCCTTGTGTGGCACTTCTAAACAGAAAGGGCCTGATTCTTCCCTGGCTTGCAGCACGCACTGGCACCTGTGCAAAGCAGCTGTAAAACACTTCTGTCCTGACCTGGTAGCTTTGTGCAGGGCAATGATTTGACTTCAGTGGGAGGAGGATTAGGCTCAAGAATGCAGGCAAGATGCAAAGCCAAGGCAATCCTGCATGCAGTGCAGGCTTCAGGGCTGTGCTCACCTCTGCTTTGCCTCCCCAGCCCCCTGTTTGCAAGCGACGTGTCCCAGGTGTGGGACTATGTCAACAGCGTGGAGCAGTACACTGCCCCTGGTGGCACTGCCAAGAGCAGCGTGAATGCACAGATCGAGAAGCTGAGGGAGATGATGGAGGCCCAAAAGGAACCGTTCTGAATGTCTGGAAATTATGCTGTGTAGGCTTTGTGCTTGTTGCATTCATTCTAAATTAATAAACAGTGATGCTTTGCAAATTCACCAAAACCCTGTACGCTTGTCACTTGTTTCTTCAGCTACCGCAAACACCAATTGTCCAAGAGATATGAATAACTAGGACACAATCCCACAAGGCCACATTGACCTGAGTAAAGCCTGGAAGCTGAGTGATTGGGCTCTAGAAGGCTACTCAGAACAAAAGCAGCAGGATTCTTAATAGCAATCACAGAATCATAGAAAACAGGGGTTGGAAAGGACACATCTAATCCAACCCCTGCTCAAAGCAGGACCACCCCATCTAGATCATCCCAGCCAAAGCTTTGTCTAGTCAGGTCTTGAAAACTTCCAAGGATGAGCTTCCACCACCTCTCTGAGTAGCCTGTTCCAGTAGTTTACTACCCTCCTAGTGAGAAAATGTTTCCTAATATCTAACGGAAACTTCTCTTGCAGCCACTTGAGACCATTGCTCCTTCTTCTGTCATGTCATGTCACTACTGAGAAGCTACCACTTCAGGTAGCTGAAGGCTGCTATTAAATCCCCTCTCAGTTTCCTTTTCTCTAGACTAAATAAGCCCAGTTCCCCTGGTCTTTCCTTACAAGTCATGTCCCCCAACCTCCTCACCATTTTTGTTGCCCTCTGCTGGACCCTCTCCAATTTGTCCACATCCCTTCTGTAATGGGAGGCCCAAAACTGGACACAGTACTCCAAATGTGGCCTCACCAGTGCTGAATAGAAGGAAATAATCACTTCCCTTGATCTGCTGGCAACACTTCTACCAATGTAGCCCAGGATGCCGTTAGCTTTTTTTGCAACAAGGGCACACTACTGGCTCACATTCAGTTTATTGTCTGCTGTAACCCCCAGGTCCTTTTCTGCAGAGCTGCTGCCCAGCCAGTCAGCCCCCGGCCTGCACCGGTGCATGGGAGTGTTCTGTCCTTAGTGCAGGACTTTGCACTTGTCCTTGTTGAACCTCACGAGCAATACAGAGACCTACAAATGCAGTGGTAGCAGGCACACCACCAGGTTGGCTCTAACACTGTTGAAGGGCTATGCAGCATATTCAGGAGATGTCAGATCACAACTCCTATTAATATGGGAAGACCTCTGCTTTGCTCCACTTCACTCACAGCCTTGGCTTCGCATCCTTCTTAGAAGCTGAGGGGGAAGGCTACGCATTTCCCAAACCTCTCATCAGCCTCTTGGTGGCAACAGGGTTTAAACAGTGCAAAGAAATCCCCAATCCCATCTAGAGTGAACATTTCTTTGCTCTACTGCACTTGTGCCATGGTCAGTATTTGGACCTGGCATGTCAGTCGCCTCTAGTAACACAGTCCCACACCGATTTCTACGGTGCAAAGGCCAATCTGTTCCTTCTGGTGACTCAGACTCCTACTGCATCCCTAGCAGGACGCTCAAATACACTCACTCGTGGTCGGATTCGACTAATCATTTACCTCCCCCCCAACAAAAACCAGGAACTTTCCAAACACCCGGGAACGGGGGCAGCTGAAGGTCACGGGATATTCCACTGACGTGGGACGGAGCGCTTCATGTCACCGAGCTCTTGTAGAAAGCAATGGAAACGTTTAGAAGGGCACTGCTAGGATGTGCTCCCTCCAAACGATGCAGCCACCTCTGGGGTGGAACATGAGCACACGCTGGGTAACGAAGGGGGCAGAGGAGAGCGCAGGGGCACACGACGGCCCAGCCTGGAGCGTGGCTACGCCCGCCACGCTGAACCGGGAGGCTGCAGAGCCGTTCGGGGCAGTCTCTCTTCGCCAGGGCAGAGGCCGTGTGCTTTCACTGCCCCTCTGTTAAGTCTTGGCTCCTTTTTCCAGGCCTGGGGAGCTTCCCCAACCCTGCAAGCCGGGCCTTCACGGCTCGCTCTGTGGGCACAAGTCAGGGGCTCCGCGGGTTTGGTGTTGCAGGGCCTTGCACGGCGGCGGGCGTTTCGGGGGCAGAGCAGGCGAGGTCGGCTGGTCCCCTCGGACTCCGGCAGGTAGGGCGGCCATCACAGAGGACAGCCCAGGTGCCCTCTGTCCCCTATTGGTACGAAACCAGACGCCTTTTCACTCTCCTAGCAGCCACTGTTCCTAGTTACTCCAAGGGGTGAGCAAAGCCTCCCCCTCCTTGCTGCCCCCCATTGATAAATGTACGTGTAGCCACAACAGGCCCTCTTCAAGAAAAGGCCCCGCCCTCACACCTGCGCCGCTTGCCATTGGCTCTCGCCCTTGTGTGACGCACTGCGCCGGGCAAGCCCCTCAGCAAGATGGCCGCCGGCGCCTCACTCCGCGAGTCATGTGACCGCGGGGCTGTCACGTGAAGCCCAGCATGGCGGCTCTGCGCCTCGCGTGTCTGCTGCTGCTGCCGCCGCTAGTGCTGCTGCGGGGCCGGGCGGGCGCGGGGCCGCTCTGCCCGCGGGACACCCCCTCGCGCGACCTCAAGGAGCTCGGCGGCCTCTGGCGCTTCCGGGCCGACACGTCGGAGCGGCGGGACCAAGGCTTCGCGCAGCGCTGGTACCGCCGGCCGCTGGAGCAGGTGCGGGGCGGGGGTGGGCACGTCCTCCGCGCCTCCCCTGCAGCCAGGCTCGTCTCTGAAGCCCCCCAGCAAGTCCGGGGGGTGGAGGATACTTGCGGGCAGTCGTGGGGTTTTGAAGGACAGCTTTTAATGTGAGCCGGTGCATGGGGCGGGGAATAAAATCCACCAAAAAATATAAAAATAACCGTAAGCGATGAGAAGCGCCCCCGTACAAAGGGGCAAGGGGGCGCGCGCGAGGTTTAAAAGCAGGGAGCTGCCTTGTGAGGTGGCGGGTGGTGGGTGCGGGCCTGCAGGAGGGACACGTCAGGGGATTAAAGAGGAAACGGGGACGGAGCGAAGGTCAGAGGCGCGGAAGGAGTCCCCTGAAGGAGACCGGGCAAGGCCTGGGTCTGACCCAGTAAATGGCCATTCTTGTGTTCGTAGATTCATAGATGTTAGGGTCGGAAGGGACCTCGGTAGGTCATCGAGTCCGACCCCCTGCCTGGGCAGGGAAGAGCAGTGGGGTCAGATGACCCCAGCCCGGTGCTTGTCCAGCCTCCTCTTAAAGACCCCCAGGGTCGGGGAGAGCACCCCCTCCCTTGGGAGCCCGTTGTCGGGGAGAGCACCCCCTCCCTTGGGAGCCCGTTGTCGGGGAGAGCACCCCCTCCCTTGGGAGCCCGTTCCAGATTTTGGCAGCCCTCGCCGTGAAGAAGTTCTTCCTGATGTCCAAACCAAATCTGCTCTCTGTCACTTTGTGGCCGTTGTTCCTAGTTACTCCATGGGGTGCCCTGGGAAACAGAGCATCTCCTATTCCTTGCTCCACCCCCCGATTAATTTGTAGGGACCACTAGATTCCCCCCCTCAGCCTTGTCTTATGGAGGTTGAAGAGATCCAGGGCCCCTAATCTCTCCTCATAGGGCTTTGCCTGCAGGCCCCTAACCATGCGAGTAGCCCGCGTCTGAACCCTCTCAAGGTTGTCCACATCCCTCTTGAAGTGCGGCACTTAGTACTGGACGCAGTACTCCAGCTGCAGCCTCACCAGTGCCCCTGAGGGGAAGTCCCATAGAGGGGAAGTATCACCTCCTTAGACCTGTTCGTCTTGCACCTGCTAATGTATGTTCTTCAAGATGCTTTCCAAGTGCTCGTCAACAAAATCAAACACATGGTGTATAACAGCCGTCGACATTCATACGGAGCAGCTTATTTTGTAACGTTACTTGAGAAGAGCACATTCTATCTAGAACAGCATCAGGGAGTCCCTACGTTCTTTGTGGTGGAAAAGCGTTAAAGAAAAGCCACCTTGATCAAACTTTAAAGTGTGCAGTGGTTTTTTGAACGTTTGTCTGTTTTTTTGAATGTTAAATATTCATAGTATGGTGCCCACTCAGGGTCTGCACTGCTCTTGAGCTGTAGAAACAGCCACCAGCACGTGTTCCCTGAGTAGAAGACTTGATGCCAGGTACCGCCAGTGAAGTAGCTTGGCTTGGCAGGACAGGCATATGCCACCTCATCAGATAATGGGCATTTTGGTGCTCTGGCTGTGGCAGACGAGTGCATGTGGACTTTGAAAAGGTAACTGAGGACTGGAACTGATGGAGTAGAAACTCAACTTTTAGCTGGATGCACAGGTTAATATTTGCAGGGGTGTAGGTTTTAGCTGTGTTGGTCTAAGGACATAGGCAGACAAGGTTCCTTGGGTGAATTTGATATCTTTTATTAGACCAGCCCAAATGGTTGGAGAATAGTTATTAAGCAAGCTTTTGGGTTCAAACACCCTTCATCAGGTTAATATTTAAAACTCGTGTATGGTGTTGCCCATTGTTTACTAAGGAGAGTGTAATAACCCCATGGAAATGTGTGTGAAAGTTGTATGATCCCACTATTTTCTCTGTTAATGAAAGGCTTGTTATCCATCAGCATCCTCTGCTGGTTGACTGGTGTAGCTCTGTGAAATCCCAAATACTGTAGCTAGTGCTGTGCAACTTGAGGGGATGCCCAAGCTCAAACCAGGCTCCTGTGATGAGGTGGGGGCCTGGTCATTCTGGGGCTGATAGGATGGTGGATAGAAATTACATGGGGCTTCTCAACTTCAGTCTAAATCTAAAAAGAATATGACACCTGTCAGGGATGGTTGTGCCTAGAAGTCACGCTGCTCCGACTGTTCTCACTCTTCTGATATGAAAGAGTGAAGTGAAGGGACGTGAACCCGCTGAACTAAGGCTGGTCGATTATAAAGCAGCATCCGGCCCATCGTGGATATGCCAGTGAAGCCTCTTGCTCTGTGGCCCACACAGCTGCTTCCTTTTTTAAAAGGTTCATGCTTCTTATTTTTAAATTCACCCTATCTGGTTTGACCCATTCAGAGTGGACCTGTGATTGACATGCCAGTACCTGCCAGCTTCAACGACATCACTCAGGATCCCAGCCTGCGGCGATTCATTGGCTGGGTGTGGTATGAGAAGGAGGTGCTGCTTCCCAAGCACTGGCTTCAGGACACCTTCAAGACCCGGGTGGTGCTTCGGGTGGGCAGTGCCCATTACTATGCCATAGTGGTAAGTTGGGAGCCAGGGGTCATTTTGTGTGTGTTCAAGCCAGAAGGGCTCCCAGAGCATCAGCACTAACCTGCCTGGTGGTTCGTGCTTCCTGTGTAATGGGAAATGGTGGGTCCTGTACCTGAGACATGGCGGCGTGCTGCTAACATCTCAGCACTCTGCAGTTTTCCCCTTTGTGTGACCAACTGCAGCTTCTGGAAGTGAAAACTGGATCTGAGCCCAACTCCCTCCAAGGGGCAGGAGGTTTTATGCAAAGTCCCAGTGATGGTCTTCCAGCTCCTCCGACACCAGAGCCAATGACTGAAGGGTTCCCTTGGTAAACGGTGGGAGTGCTAAAGAGAGTGCCCTGAGACTAGGCTCCCATCAAGGGGATCTGTGCTGTGTGTGTGACTTCACTGGGGCAGTCAGGTTGCCTGCATGTGCCAGAGGATTAGCCCTGGGGAGACTAACTCAAACCTTTGCTTCAGCATTTTTGGCAGTCATGTTACCTTCCTCATCGCCATCATACAGAGCTAATGGTGACACTGAGCCTTCTACTTCTTCCCATTGCAGTGGGTCAATGGAGTGCAGGTTGTGGAGCATGAAGGGGGCCACCTCCCCTTTGAAGCTGACATAAGCACCATTGTTCAAGCCAGCCCTGGAGATCCATGCCGCATCACCATTGCAGTCAACAACACGCTGTCGCCATACACTCTGCCTCCTGGGACGATTCAGTACCTGAAGGATGAGTCTAAGTGAGTGCACAGAATTGCTAAAATGTTGGGGATAGAAATTCTCCGCCAGGACTGTCCTCAGTAAGAATAACTTGATGGGAAGCTATTTTAGCCACTTGTTCTCAAAGATCTCCAAGTAATCTTTGAACACGTGGACTGTCTTCAGCCCTGACTGATGATGCATGGCAGTTTTGCAGCAGAGGTGAATTTTGCCCATTACTCCCCGGTGCTGTGCAGGAGCTAGACTGTATTACTGCACCTGTTTTCCAGATGGAAAACCAAGTGTAAGTGATTTACCCAAGAGCAGGTAGAGGGGCAGTGGCAGAGATGGGAATGGACCCCAACACTTGTGTCTTTAAGGGCAATCTGGGCTTCCCTGCCCCTCAAAGTCCCACCTCCGTCGCCCGTCTGTTGTTCACTTACTGATGGGGGGGTTGCTATCATTGCTGCAGTGTTAGTGACAAGCCCTAACTGCAAGCAAGGGATTCATAGTGTGCCACTCATTCTTTCTCTGTTTTTGCTCCTGTGGGCTGGCCTGTGACCTGTTCCCCTCTCCTTTACTTGCTCACACACAGGTATCCCAAGGGCTACTTTGTACAGAACACCAAGTTTGATTTTTTCAACTATGCCGGAATTCACCGCCCGGTTGTGGTGTACACAACCCCTGTTGCCTACATAGACGACATCACTGTGACTACTGCCTTCTCAGGGAACATCGGTACGTGCCCAGGCAATTGCAGCAACCCATTTCCTGCGAGGTGAAAGGGGGCAATGAAAGGGTTACCCCTTCCTTTGGCTGTGTAAGTGCCTGGCCTCCTAGCCCTGTCCTTCCCTGCGCTTGTCATCTCTTTGGTCCCTTACAACTCCCTTCATCAAGCCACCCATTCCTGCCTTCTCATTCTGCTGGCTGTGTTTGGGGCAGCTTTGCCAGCTTGTCCCCTAATATCTGTTGGTTCTCCTGTCCTGTGGCACAACCCAGCTGTGAACCCCACCTCCCCTTCACTTCTCTGTGGGCTCCTAGCCACATGGAGAAGCAGGAGTATGGTGACTGGTCAGCACAGGTGGGTGTATGGTGCTGTACATGTTTGTAGAGCTGGACAAACAGCTGGTGTTATTGTCCATGATAGGCAGCTTTGACAAACACATCCAGGGAGATGAAGTCCTCTCTTGCCAGAAGTTTGGCAGGGGCATTGCAGGACACCATGTTTACAGACCGAGTCCTGCACTTGTACTCTTAAGAGGGGATTCTCCGTAGCACATTCACTCCTGGCTGATCTGTCTCTGGAAGCAGTAGC
The DNA here is from genome assembly GCF_030867095.1 of Alligator mississippiensis. Classification (NCBI taxonomy): domain Eukaryota; kingdom Metazoa; phylum Chordata; order Crocodylia; family Alligatoridae; genus Alligator; species Alligator mississippiensis. Next base: position 10,120,940 of record NC_081837.1, read on the forward strand.
AGTGGTCACTGGGGTTGTGGACATGTGTCCACCAAACTAGCCCTTTGTAGGTCAGTCATGACTTGGTCTCGTGCCTCTGAGGTCTTGGACTGGATTTGAACCAGCACACTAAAGCTGGAAGGCTTCTACTCTGTTACCAATATGACAAGCCAAGCAGTCCCCACAAACCTTTATAACATGACATTCAGATAAGCAATTGGGTTTTTTTTTAAATCTTGACTAGTGCATAGCTTCTAAATCAAAGTTTACAAATAGAGGAGAAACACTCCATTGAACTGGGAGTGATATGTCTCAGGAGCCTGCTGCCCAGTGGGCAACACGTCAGTGAGGTGCTGACTGGGAGAGGACTGTAAGGCAGTGACTTCCATCACTGGAGTCACCAGGAGATGCACCCACTGCTTCTTTGAGTGTGTGATGGAAGATGGGTCTCTAACTTGCTCTGTGTTTTCCTTTGGGCCAGGTGTGGTGCGATATGAGGTATCGGTGATTGGCAGCTCACAATACTCCTTGTCACTGAATTTACGTGAGAAAGAGGGAAAAGTGGTTGCCACAGGCCAGGAAGCTGTGGGGGAATTGAAAGTGGTGGATCCCAAACTTTGGTGGCCTTATCTGATGCATGAAAACCCTGGCTACCTTTACTATTTAGAGGTAATGTGGAACATGAAAACCCTGGCTACCTTTACTATTTAGAGGTAATGAGCCCATTCATCTCACTGTTCCCCCAGTAAACTGAAGGGAGTGCATGGATAGGCTGAGACATTCCTCAACATGCCTTTTGAAAGCAGCCGGCTACCTGCTTTTGCTTCCTGCCCTGTATGATATCTTTATTCATTCCATAATGCTTATCAAACCTTGTCGGCTTTATGCTTTGCTAAAGTGAAGCTGAAATGCTGAGGGAAAAGGACTGGGTGTGGGGGAGAGGATTGGGAGGCTGCTAGATTCAAAATCTTACCCGGTACTTGTGATCAGTACCGCTGTCTTGTCCCCAGGCCCAATCCAGCTCTTACTGAAGGTGAAGAAGAGTGCTTCCAGGGACTTCAATGAGAGCTGGATTAGACCCCTGACCAAGTAGGCGAGAGTGATCATATGGGCAGGCGGAGATTAACTGGGATGGATTGCTAACATATTTCTCTCGCTCTACAAATGCAAGGAGCATTCTTCCCTAGTACAATACGCTGGTATAGCTTTGTTTTCAGAATATAGCACCAAATCCTGGAGACTAGAGTCCCTACCTGCCTTTATCTCCTCTGCGTGAATTGGAATCGAATGGTGGTTGGATCAGTCAGCCCACAGATAGTCTCCAAAGCCCCAGGTGCATGTCTCTTGGGAGCAGGCTGAGTTTCAGTCTTTAGGTGGTAACTGGGAGGTGGTGTGCTACGGAGTCATGCCCCAGCGGGATAGTACTGGCTGTCAGGAGCGGGAATCGGCTCCGAGCCCTTTAGAGAAGTCGGTCTAAAGCTAGACAGCCTGCCTGCCTTCCTTCTCCTCCTTGCACCCAAACCTGGACTCCCCCCTTCTCCTTCTGCCAGGAGTTGACCCTGGCCTCTGGCTACATGGTTAGATGAGAGGTAGGTCAGACCAGGACAGAAAGCTGAGATACAGCTGTAAAATGGTTGGGGAGCACAAGGCGCTTGGTCCCATGGCATGGGGCTGTCTGATGAGAGGAGCAGTGAGTGTCTTGCCCTTTGTGCTCTGCGTTGACATGGGTGTTGGCTTGTGTTGTGTTTCCAGGTTAAATTGTCAGCCCAGGTGGACGAGGGCCTGACTGAGGATGTGTACACAGTCCCTGTCGGGATCCGCACTGTACATGTGACCAGCAGCCAGTTCCTCATCAATGGGAAACCCTTCTACTTCCACGGGGTCAACAAGCATGAAGATGCTGACGTAAGTGCCTAGAGCAGGGCATCAAACTGCTGAAGTGCTCCTGTCCGCTCCCTTCCCCTCCACCTACTCTGGATTCATGCATGGGACTGCCAGGAACTCCTAGTCAGCTTTAGATGCGTGCCAGTGATGAACTGGGCTGCTGAGGGATTTCTGTTGGAGTGGTTTAGGCCCTGTAGTGCTAGTTGCTTGTTGCATGTGCACTCCATTGTACTATACATAGACTTTGCACAACAGTAGCCTAGAAGGGATTAATGAAGGGGTGGGCAATTATTTGGGCCTGCAGGCCAAAGAGGCAGTTTTGGGGAGTTGTCATAGACCAATCGGCATGCTCCCCGCAATAGTCTGGAGCCCGCACGGCCCCAGCCCACCCTGCAGCCACTCTGGACTTGCCCCAGCCAGAGCGGACCAGCTTGGGACCAGCCCTGGGCCACCCTGCACCTGCTTTGGACCACCACCCATGATGAGTAGTGGCAGAAGTGGTAGTTGGGCAGAAGCTGCTGTTGGGCATGGGGGAAGAGTGACCGCCTCCCCCTTGCTGCTGCTGGGCCCTTCTTGCTGCAGTCACCTGGAGCCTGCACCCTGTCCAGCTGCTGCCACTGCTGCTTATCGTGGGTGGGCTGTCTGAAGCAGGTGCAGGGTGGCCAAGGGTTGGAGCTGTGTGTGTAGGTCCTGGTTGGTCCAGAGCTGGTCTACTCTGGCTAGGGCAAGTCCAGAGTGGGTGTAGGGCCGGGGCTGTGCATATAGGTCCCTGCCAGACTCTGTGGGGCTAGCAATCGTGGCAGCCAGAAGGAGCTGCCACTGCCAGGGCTGCCTAGAAATGCAGTCCAACTGTGGAGCCGCCCCAACCCTGCTGCATGCCAGAGGGCAGTGGGATGTACCATGGACAGGATGGCACCTGGCCCAGGTGGGACCAAGGGACCTGCTGCAGGCTGGACAAAGTCCCTCCACGAGCTGGATCTGGCCCGTAGGCCATACTTTGCCCCTCCCTGGGTTAATGGGTAAAACACACTGTGATGAAAGAGCTGGTTAGAAACTGCTGCTACAAATAACAGCGGCTGAAGCAGAACGGGGCAGCAAGTCAGGGAAGGGGGCTGCTGAGTGGCATCACTGTGGTGAGGCAGCTGAGCTACAAGAACCTGGTAGAAGCTGAAGGGGGAGTTGTGGCAGGAGAGACTGCTGTGACATGAAGGAAGGGACTGTAAGAAACACGCCTGAGCTACTTAACAGTGTCCCTGGGCGAGGGGAGCCGAGTCCACTATACCCCATCTCACCTGACAGGCAATAGGGCCAAGGGCTAGCAGACCCCAAAGCTGGGCATTTGGTCCTCCAGACTCTGGGGCTGGGTTTGATCTACCTGTCACCCCTGAGAAGGTAAGACCTGAATAAAAGCAGATCATGAAAACATGGTTACTTTAGGTTTGGCTATGACAGGGCACCAGGAACACAGGCAGAGCCCTTTGAGGAAGAGATGCGCTTAGACTTCGTGGCAGGTTGCATGATTTAGCTTGGTGCGGTGCAAAGTATTGTTCGTCCCTTATTCATAATGGATTTTTTTTGTCTGCTTTTCCCTCAGATCCGTGGTAAAGGACTGGACTGGTCCCTGATCGCCAAGGACTTCAACTTGCTGAAGTGGCTTGGAGCTAATTCCTTCCGCACGAGCCACTATCCGTATGCAGAGGAGATCATGGATCTGTGCGACGCGTATGGCATTGTGGTTATTGATGAGTGTCCTGGAGTGGGGATGAAAGACATGTAAGCGACTGGTGGAAAGTCCTTTCTGCTTTTTACCCGGGCTGCTTAAAATGAGTATTTGCTGAGCACCAGTCGTGATAGCTCAGACAGCAAGAGCACAGCTTCTCCCTATAGTCACTGCACAGCAAAATGCAGTCTTACAGTGGAGGTAGGACCAAACTCTGTTCCTAAACTACACAGTGTTGAGCTAATTGGGTCTATCCCCATCTGTATTGCAGGCCTGAGCTGTGCCTGTTCACACTGTAGGCTCCTGAGCTGTCACTGGAGCTGCTTTAAACCTGGTGGCTTTAAATCAGTACAGAAAAGACCCAGTTCATCTGAACCAATGTGGCCTTGTCCTGTTTCAGCAAACCTCAGTCTAGCCAGACCACTCGCGATGAGTGAGAGGAGGTTGATGAAAGGCTCTGGTTTTGGTTCATTTTCACTTCAGGCATACAAGCTGCACTGGTGACGGAAGAAATCCTGGGGGTGCTGCAGGGGTCTCTGACAGGATTGGGCAGCGTTGTGTTTTCTGGAGGAAGAGGAGGAGGTGTTGCAGCCAGGAACCAGTTTTGGGAAGGAGCATGTGTGGTGGAAGGGAGGTTGCATATTTTGCCGGCACTTCTCAAGCCAATTACCATTGTGCAAGTAGCAACTCCCTATCCAGGGACACAGGGTCAGCTCCATCTCTGTGAAGGGGCTCCTGTCAAGGTTTAATTTAGGCCTTTCTGCTGCAAAGTCCTTGGTGATTATTGTTAGCACAAAAATGGATTTACTCGGCAGCTGCGTGACTTACTTTTGCTTCCTTGTGTCTTTGAGTGAGAACTTCGGGAACCAATCCTTGGCACATCATCTGGTGGTGATGGAGGAGCTGATCCGCAGGGATAAAAACAGGCCATCGGTCGTGATGTGGTCTGTAGCCAATGAGCCTGCCTCAGAGCTGCCTCCAGCAGCTAACTACTTCAAGTAAGTGTAGATTCTTGCACATGGCTTGATTGATTATGAGGAATGGGCTGTGTGATGTTGCAGACAGCAAGGAGTTGAATTGGGAAGACAGGCATCCTTCTCTACCGAGCAGTAAACTCCCATACTCTGTTTAGGAGTCCTTGTAAAGTCTGTAAAACTTGTTTCAGTCTTTTCTGTGCTTGCTGGGTCTTTGCCTGGTGCACATGCACGTTTGCACGGTGAGTCCAATCCCCCACAGTGGCACTTTGTCCTGCTCCTTCTTCAGGCTAAGGAACTGTTAAAAATTATTGGGAACCCATTTAGGAGGAGGTGCCCTTTTTGAGACTAAGGTTCAGCAAAAGCAGAACATGGTTGGGTTTCTCCTTACTGCAGGGAACCAGGGGTCAGAGTCACTTCTGGCTTAAATTTTGGACTGCAGTGGAGCTCAGTCAGTGCATAGGGGAAGCCGTCGGCTGAGGAAGTTGCAGTACTTGGCTGCTTATTTTGATCTGCAGGAAGCTGGTGACTGTCCTCTTGGGACTGTCTTTCTTAAAGGCTGAACAGATCCACACTACTCATCTTCTTTAAAAAAGAAAAAAAAACCCAACACCCCCAAAAACTCCAAGTGAAACATGATTTAGTAAAAAGTGCTGGAGTTGTCTTCCTGGTCATCCATGGGACACGGTATTTGTTGCATTAAGAGTAGCTCTCGGAGCTCTTCCCTCCCACCACTGACTTGGTGGGTTTATCCTGAGGGTGAAAACTCACTATAAGTCGTTAATCAGTGCTGGCCAGCTAGTACCAGTGGTGGCTGAGGTTTATGTGACGGCTTAGGATCTGCATAGGGACAGTTTTAGCAAGCTGCTTTGATGTTTGCTGTCACCTTCTTTGATTAACAACAGGAAAAGGGCCACAGCCCCTTTCCACAGCTCAGTGCTGCTGGTTTGAGGGAGAGGTAGATAAACCACTTCCGCATACTTTGAGTTCCTGCTGTGATTTCTCTGGCTTTCAGCAGCCTCCACTGATCTTTTCACTGTGTAACCTTCACCTGAGCAAGTCCATTGCTTTCCCTCCCAACCTCCTAACTCCCAAGATTATCTGCACACTAAGAGAGATGAACACCACCCTGTGGCTTGCACTTTTGACCTTAAAAATATTCCATTAAACTGCTCCATATGTGAGGGGGCGGGGGAGTTCTTGAGGTTTGTGAGGCTTTCTCCTTGGTGATGGACGCTTGTGTTTTACTGTTTGTAAACAGGACAGTGATAGCTCATACTAAAGCCATTGATCCCACCAGACCTGTAACCTTTGTGTCAAATGCTAATTACGCTCGTGATCACGGTGTAAGTTTAATTTATTTTCTAGATCGTTTTTTCTTTGGTTTTCTGAATAAAACTGGAGATGGGGGATGTCTGATGGTCCTTAGCTCCACTTCTCTCCCTTCCTATAACAGATGCTTAGAAGCCGGGGAGGGCAGGAGAGGTTTGTTCTGCTGAGTTTAGAGGCAAAACACATAGGGCCCAGCCCTCAAATCTCTCGGACAAAGGTTGCCGGGGTTGCGTTTCTGGAGGGGAAGGTGTGCAGAATCTGCCCCACTAGGCAAAAATATAATGCTCTCACAGATGCTTTGTAGTTCTGTTGCCTGCTGATCTATGCCTGAATCTCACCCTTGCAGAAAGCTGTTTTTTAACCCACCGCTGCAAACTTCCCTAAAACTTAACTGTCCTCAGCGAGGTTGAGTAAAGAATGCTTTGCCTTAACTTTGGGTTTAAATGGCTCTTGATCACCTTTAGCAGCCACCTGTTAACTTCCCATAACCTCCAAACCCCTCCAGTAGGAATTCAGCTTCATAGCTGGAGCTTCTGAACTAGGCGCCTCCACTCTGAGAGCGGTTCCTAAGCATCTTCATGGGCTACAGCCTAAAGCCTTGAAGTGCTTGTGTCTCCATAGGTAACAACTACATTGGAAGCCAGATGCCACACACAAGGATTTGCGGTGGTTTCACTCTAACACGTCTCTGTAACTGCTCTGTTCTTAGAAAGTGAATGTGCATGTGGCCAGGTGTGTGTATATAACACACATACCTGCTTGAGGTTATCTTTCCTTTTCCGTGCAGATTGGGCAGTCTGACAGCTAATATGTGGCCCAAAACTCTGAAAGACTGCAACTCTTCCCCCTTCCCCAAGCAGAATTAGAATTGGTGGAGTTAGTTTTAGGGGACTGGGTGGGAGCTGCTGTTGATTTGAGGTAACATCCCACCCATCCCTAGTTGCAATGCAAACACTGCTCTGGCTACAGTGGCATTTTGCCTCCTGTGGGAACATGCTTATTCCAGTAGTTCAGGGAGACGCACAGGGGATGGAAAGAACTAATTTCATACGCAAGTTCTCATATTAGCACCTTTAATACAAACACATTAGAAGAACATTAGGCAAGTAACATACAGCATTGCCGCTTTGCTCCAGCAGGCTGACACCCTTTATCATGCTGTCCATGTAGTAGAAATGGTATATAACTTGAACACTTAGTCTTAAATTGCCCTGCTGATGCATTTAATTCAAAGTAATAACCACTAAGTTGATGATCGCATTAGCTCATGCTAAAAAAAATCCACACTTGAATATATTGCCAGACATCTTGGAAATTCCAGGAGTACTAACAATTGTAGGGCTAAGTTAGACTGGCTTCTGTTTGCCTAAGTCTGTAAGAAAAATTATTACTGACTGGTTAAATTGCTTCCTGCATTTTCCGAGAGGGGGGGTTGGGGCAGCCTCTTTACAAGAGGTCATTCATCCTCCCTGTAACTAAATGGAGCTCTCCCAGAGGACAATTTGGCTTCGTTAATCTATGTAGGAGACTTTAGGTTTCATTACAGATGCTTCTATTTATTATTTCCCCAGGCTCCTTATGTTGATGTAATTTGCGTAAATAGCTACTTCTCCTGGTACCACGACTCTGGCCACCTGGAGGTTATTCAGCTGCAACTCAATACACAGTTTGAGAACTGGTATGAAACCTACCACAAACCCATTATCCAGAGTGAATATGGAGCAGATGCTGTATCTGGGCTGCACAGTGTAAGTTTTGGGGGTTTTTTTGTGGAAACACTTATTTTAAATAAGGTCTTACTCAAACTTAACACTGCTTCATAGAAGTGTAGAGAAGTAGGGCTGGAAAGGACTTGGTTAAGTCATCTAGTCCAACCCTGTGCCTGAGGGGTTGGACTAGAAGACTTACTAGATGACTATCCAAACCGTCCCATACAAATCCTCGTCTAACCTACTACTAAAACTGCACGGATTAACTCTGTCACACAACTATAAGATACAGCACCCTAACCTGCCACAGGTAAAGCAGGGGGACAATGGTGGTTAGTGCCCTTTTGCTACAGGAATTAAAATATGCCCGAGAGCGCCAAGGTATAGAGAGCTATACTCCCTGCTGCAAAGGAAGGCAACCTCTCTTCCAGTCCGTATCAGTCTAGCCATGTTAAATTTTGTCCTGACCCCAAATGTTGGGATCAGTCCAACCCTGAACAGAGGGGCTAGATTCTTTAGCTAGAAACCTTTAGGTTCTTGTCCCAGTAGGAGCATAGACCCCCAGACAAAGTCCCCAGCCGTGGGTGCAGCCAATATCCATTGCTGCTAGAGCTGACCAATTTTTATCCAGCCTCTTCCTGAACACCCCCAACAATGGAGATTCTGCAACTTCCCTAGGCAGTCTATTCCAATTTTTCACTCTTCTAACACATTTTTCCTGATCCCCAATCTGTAACTGCTTTACTGCAACTTCAAGCCACTAGTCCATGTCCTGCTCTCTGCAGCAAAAGAGAAAAGGTCCTCTCCCTCTTCTTTACAGCAGCCTTCAAATGGCTGAAGACTTGCCCCTTACTGTTGAGACATTTTCCATTATACGCAAGAGTCCCCAGATGCCATACTGATGCAAGTGTTGAAATCCTGGTCTCACTTAAGTCAGTGAGTTTTGGGCCATTGGCTTCAAAAGGGAAAGGATTCCATCCTAGGGAGGGTGAGAGGGAAGAGGTCTCCACTTCCAGTAAAAGAACTGCTGCAGGCTGTTAATAAGTTTTCCTTTTCATTTTGTCTGTGGCTGCAGAAGAGATGTATAAAACTTAGCTACACCTTCTCCATTGGAGTTGTCACTTGCCTGCTGTAGCATTTCCATTATAGACCTGTCAGATTTACAAGCTGACCCTGCTTGGAATTGTTCAAGCCACTGCTTAAAATAAGCCTGTTTAATAAGTTATGCTCTTACGCTATGTCATAGTTTTCCTTTTTAGGACTAATTCTGACAGGCAGGCCACAGCTAATTGCTGATTCATATCTCAGTGGCCCAATCTCCAGAGAACAGATTCAGAAATATTCTGGGTTTTATTTGGGGAGAATATCAAGCGGGCATTAGGGAGAAAAGCTGCTTTGTTCTGGGACAACTGTGAGAATCTCTTGTAGAAGGCAGAGCTAGCTAGCTTGAGTTGGGGTACAGAGCACCTGTGTACCCATTCAGTTACCCACTCTTTTTTGCCATTCCTGGTCCCTCTGAAGCAGCTGCTGTTTCCTCTCTTGGACCTGGCCACAACTGCATGGTAGATGGAGTGCGTGAGCAACCGTAAAGGTCGTCAGTAAAGTTACCGCAGAGAGTCCCATGCTAGAATTGGCAGTGGCCTGCATTTTAAAGACTCCTCTTCCCCCCTGGACTGTAGGATCCACCACTGATGTTCAGCGAGGAGTACCAGGTAGCAGTGCTGAAGCAATACCATGCTGTCTTGGACAAGAAGAGGAAGGTGTATGTGATCGGGGAGCTCATTTGGAACTTTGCTGATTTCATGACGGACCAAGGTAAGCCAACCGCAGCATGGCACAAGAGCTTCCATCCCCTAACATCACAGCCTTCCCACTTTGGACAGGTGTAGACAAACTAAGTGCCGCCAAGTTACGTAGACCACCTAGCTGGCTTAGGTAACACTGAAGTACTTCACTTAGAAGTTTCCTTGTTGCTTCCTTTGTGAAACTCTCTTTACTGGGGGAGCAGGTGGGGTGAAGGAAGAGGTAGATGCTTGAATGTTAAGGTTCGAGTCCAGAGGGAAGCAAAGCTGGCCAGAACAGCCATTCATCCCTAGAGCTTCCTTCTCGTTTTATCATCCAGCTCCTCCAGGAACTCTCCAAAGTTGTTTTGAAGAGCATGCAGGGTCCACAAGCAGCTTGCTCTCTTGGTCTCAGTTTCATTGTTCACTTTGTACACCGATCAAACTGTGCTGGAGAGGGTTGCTGCTGTGCTACAAAATAGGACCAACTGCTATAACCAGCTTGGCTAAAATTGTGCTGGGAACAGGGGGTGTGGAAGAACATGCTGCAGCAAGTACTTAAATGCAAACAATCAGACTTTTTTTCTGCTTGCTTCAGTGGATCCAGACAAGAGTGTCCTTTAAGTAATTTTAATTCAGTCAGCTAAACAGCATTGTTTAAAGTTGCCTTCTGTGGCTTGCAGAGGACTCTGTGCAGGTCCCAAAGAACTTCTGAATGTCTTCTGTGTAGCCAACTCCCACATCTTGGTCTCCTGATGTGTCCAGTGACAGCGCGTGAATGTTAACAGTAGGGCAGAGCTCAGTGCTTGAGGACAACAGCCTCACGCCTTGGAATTAGAACTACGTACATGCCTGCAGGCTCCCATGCTTTAAACCGGAGCCAAGCAGTTAGTGTGCAGAGAAACAAAACCAGTTTTTGCTGCTGCTCCGTGGAAGTGACTTGATGAAGCGTTAGTTTGTTTCTGCTGTTGCAGTGGGACGGGTGCAGAGTAATATGCAGAGCAGGCTGGGGTGCAATCACTTCTCTGTGACACGATCATGCTGAAGTAACATGTCCGGTTCACAGTGGCACTTCCCGTCACACACAAATGAATCAAGGGGGAAAAAGAGGTCTAGCATTTATTACTGCCTCCTCCCCGAGAAAGCCTGACTACCCTCAACATCTTGTCTGCTGAGGACATGCACAGCTGGATTTCAATCTGTGACTACCCTGGCATTTCCATCCTGTATCCAGCTCTAATAGCAGCAGTACCCAGTATGGCAATGTGGAACAAGGGTAAAAATAGTTGGCTGCTGTATGCTGCTAGGACTGGTGGTGGGGGATAAAGCAAGGCAAGATCTGGCATAGGTGTGCAACCATTATTTGATCCACAGTGTGGCATATCAGCAAGACTTAAGTTGTGACTGATAAAGAAAGCATGCAGTATTATAAAGGGACCAGTTACACTTATGCTGTCTCCAGGGTGGTAGTAGCCAGGAAATGAACATGCTGTCTACTCATTCTCCTTAACTGACAGTTTCAAATACTACTGAGCAATTTCTCAATAGCAGAAACCACAAATGCAGGCATAAGGGGGAGGGAACTGTTCAGGGAAAATGGACAGGAAATTAAAAATAATGCCCTTGCAGCCTGTAGAGAGAGAGAGAGAGAGAGAGAGAGAGAGGATACAGCTTCACTCTGTGACAGAAGACAACAGGGACCTGATAGGGATGTGTAAGGTTAAACTATAATTATATTTACACTGTTGGTGCATTACAGTTAATATTTAAAATGGACTACATTGTATGAATTATTACATGGTTTACCCATACTACTTCTTCAGAATACCCTTCCCAAAGGCAACCTAATCGGTCTTTCCATATCTGCCTGCCCCTTCCACTAGCAGTTTGCACATGTAACTAGGGCTGGGGTAGGAGGCAGTAGTGGAGCCAAGCAGAGCCAGCCTTCTTCCCAGAGGAGGAGAAAGGGAGGTAGGGCAGGGCACAGTGGCCAGCAGCAGGAACACCACTTGCTGCCTGCCACCTGCATGTCTTGTCCTGTGGCAAGCAGGGTGAGTGCTGGCGGCTCTGTAGGCATGTTGTCAGTTAAATTGTTAATCAATATAATTAGGAGAGTTTAAACAGCTAATTTTAAAATTATGTTTACATCATGGCTGCTGGTTTTCAGTACAAAAGGGCATGAACAGTCAGTCAAGGAAGATGCAGGTTAACAGCAAGGGTGACTCAAACATTCCTTAGAACAGGAACATAAAATGTTTTCTCGGTGAAATCGAACTGTGAAACAGCAGTGGGAGAAAAGCCAGCTACTTCAGGTTACACAGTTCTCACACCAGGACATTAGAGACTTAACCTAATAACCTTTAGTTCACAGCAAGATAGTCTGCATCAGTGGCTCTCGACCTTTTTGGGACACAGCGCTCCTCTATAGCTTGTGAAATGTGCAGTATTAGATTTCAAAAACTAAATTTATAGATTACAATGCTTACTGCCTCCACCTTGCAGAGGGACTGGGCAGTATGGGTGGGAGACAGGCAGATGTGGCCTGGCCTTGTCTGCCATTCTCCTCACCCTTTCTAGCACCCTAGTTGAGAATCACTGATGTACACAGATGGGCATACTTAACTGGGTGGAGGTGTGCCTAAAAAGGGGGCTGTATAGATGGATTTACATGCAGGGGGGGCTCTTCCATCTAACTGGATTAAGCTGTAAATTAATTATTGTAGTAGTAGAAAGTGAGACACCTGCTGTTTCCTTTCCACACTATTTTATGACCTCTTTTCTGCAGCTGTGACACGCGTTTTGGGGAACAAGAAAGGGATATTTACTCGTCAACGGCAACCTAAGCCAGCTGCGTTTGTTCTCAGAGACAGATACTGGAAGCTTGCAAATGAATCAAGTTGTCTTCCTCGTACAGTGCAGTATTATAATGTATGATATTTGGGAGTACAGCTCAACATTTTCAATAAATAATAGTTACATTATACTGCTGTTTCTACTTGTTTCTTCAACAAAATACAAAACAAGGCAGAACAGGGACACTTATTTTCTGTTCTTATCTAACGGGAGGTAAGTACCTTGCATTTTAGAATTCTGAAGAGCTAATACTTAAGACTCCAGATGAATGCACTCATCCCCCGTCCAAAGGGCATCATCTTTAGGTAGTTATACTCTTAAGAGGATGTAACATGGTGGCATAATCCACAGAAGTGGGTTATCTTTTGCGCCAGGCATGCTGTCTGTAAACTAGAGTTCTGTTTGCAAATATGCTTAGGAGCAGAGCATGGAGCTCAATTTAGTCTTCCCAGCATTAATTTATTAGCGACCTCAGCGCTCTGTTAACACCAACCTGAAATGCAAAGGCCATAGCTCCCTCTACAGTGGTTGAAATTGCATGCACAGATTACCTTCTAGCATCATGATTTAGAATCATAAGGAGCCTTACTGGACAGGTACCAAGCCAGTTCCTGAGGAAGCCAGAGATGAGGGCAAGTCTGGGATTAAGTTATTTGATAGTCTACATACATCAAAGCTAGTACAGTGGATAATGGCAAACACCCAAACAGACTACACAGCACCACTTTTGCCAGCCCCATGTTCATAAGCTGGGTGTCAGATGGTAGGTGATGTATAGGGACACAGATGGCCACGAACTGCAATACACACTGCCATCAGACCAGAACGAAACACGGTACTAACTACAATCCTTTTGTCTGCAACCTTTTCTTCTGCTCATTCCCTGAGAAAAAGCAAGTTTTCTCCCTGTAAAAGAAAGGGGCCACCATAATCACATGTGGTGGCAAGAGCTGTTTCCACTAGGTCGTGACATTAGAAGCCAAGGGGAAGTCTCCTATGCCAGGGGACATAATAAAGGAAATGTACACTTACTACAGACTTGAGAACAATTGTCCTTTAGTTTCCAACAGGAAAAGAAGAAAAAGAAAACTTGATAATTCTTCTTTACATTGTATTAAGGTTACAGATTTCCTAGTTAACTAAAACCCCAGAATATAAAACGTTTACCCATGTTAAAAAGCAAACACTCAAGTGTTATCTGGTACATCAGCAAATACCATATTTAATCCCATTACCAGAGTTTGAAAGTCATTTAATCTTCACGCTTTCTAAACTTTAATTTGAACGTTTCCTTCCCCATTTCAACACTGACAGAATGACATACCAACAGCTGCCACATCAAGATAACAGATACAAATTTGACATGGTTAACGCATTACACACTAGGACTCCAATCCCTACAAATATGCACAGGACTTGCAATTTCAGTCGAGAAAGCTACACTTTTGTTCAGTCCAACAAGACGGATGCAAAAGTTTAATATCCATTTGTATGGTAAGCACGCATTTTCAAGGAGAGTCTTAGTTCCTGCTTAAGTTCTTAGCAGCTCAGTGCAATTTTAACCAAAAAAGAAAACATTCAGCATGTTAAGAATACTGTGATGTTGTCAGAGTGGAGTAAAAGCAGGTCTAAAAGCCTAAGAAAAGCAGGAAGTGACCAAAGTAACATGGCTAGGAACATTTTTGCATGTTGCTTGAAGAATTGTAAACAGTAAAGCCTCAGGTCAATGCTGCTCCACCTTTATACACCCAGGTGCACACAACATTCAGCAATACACAATGAAGCTGCAGAAACTGTATGAATTAGTATCTCTGGGGACTCAGTGCTTCAACCCATCTACTGCTAACATACATTTTTCTTTTGAAAAGAAAAAAAAAAATCGCAACTTAGTACATTTCTAGAAACAAGATTACAGAACAGGCTTTAAAAACAGTTTCTAAGGCTCAGACTGAGTCCAAAAAGGCCTCTGATTGGGTTCATTCAAGCTCTTTGAACTGCACTACTGCAGCGTAAGAATGATCGCAGCAAGACGTCCACAGGTAATTTCTACATTTATTTTTTTATACCAAAAAGTTATGTGCAACAAATAAACATTCTTACATATTTACATTGGTTTTTACCTGTTAGCAAAATTGTTTCCTAAACCTCGGATGTAGAATTCTCACCCTATACTGATAAAAGGAACATCTGCCCAAGGACTCCACTTTAAAATGGATGTTTACTCTGGAGTTGAAAGCACTAGTAATAAATATGATGAAACATACTATACAGAACGAACACCTAATATTTAGGCCATGCTTAACACAGGTTTACGGTAACAGAATACTTCACCTTTTCTGGACCAGCTTTGTCTAGGTCATATTTAAACAACATTGGCTGAACTGAAGTTTTATCAGATTTGTACTTGTTTAGTCCATACAAATTAAAAGCCACAAGTGCTGCCTGAAGCACCTAACCAGCCTTTTTTTTGACCAATCAAGACCTTATCAGAAACTTTACAGCAGAAGACGAGTACGACAGCACATGGAAGTTTCTCACCTCCCATATCCAAGGTGGGGAATGTTTCATTGGCCTCAGAGTAGCAAATATCTTACAGTAAGAAGTTCTTAGGAATGTTCATTTCCTGAACAAGTCTTGGATTTGACTCTCTCCCTTATTAAAACCACTCCTCACCTCAAAACTTGAAGTGGCAGAAGTCCAAATTTTGGACCTTTTTCTGCGTGCTTTGGAAACAAAGCTTTTAATTTAAAGCTTCACAAGTGCTGAAGCCACAGTTCAGATCCAGGCCCCTTCCCACTCCCTCCAGGACGGGATGCTCTTTACTGGCGCACAGCCTTTATTATACCCCAAGGTTTTCAGGATAGCTCACCAGAAGCTACATTTCCTTTAAGAAAGGTCAAATTAGCACCCCTTAGTACATTTGGCATGACATGCTCCTTCTGCTTGGGGTGGGCCTACATGAAGTAGTAAGATTTCTGGCACATTGCTAATTAACCTGAGCTGTTTTACCAGTAGAAAACTGCCATTTCTACACTGACAGCAGTGAGGAGAGAGGTCAAGTATTGGAAGCAAAAGGGTCCAAATTTCTACCACTAACCTAATTATTTTGCCCTTTGTTCACACAAAATGCATATTCTCTAGAGCAAAAGGGAAACAAGAAGAGGGGTCATTTCTTGCAAAAGTCACTCCCATTCTGGTCTGAAATATAAAGTAACACAGAGAGACACAAGACAAGAGAGAGGGTTTACAATTTAGGGTCAGATTTGCAAAAGCAGGCACAAGATTTCTAGCTGCAAGTTTCCGGAGACCAAACCGGATTTGCATTTGGTTCCCTACGTGTGCACACACAAGCTACAGGTGTGACTTTTGAAAATCTGGCCCTAGACTATTTTGCTAAACAAACTTTGAAGTAACAGACTATGCCCACACAGACAAGCACAAGACACAGTGAAGTTAGTCAACACCTATACTTTCAGTCATTTGTTTTTTAATTAAGCCTGCAATCAGACCAAATAATCATTGATTATACTTGTCTCCACTGCTGCTTTTTCTGAGATATTAGCACTGTGACTAACCATTTCAGGCAGCACATGTTCACCTCTTCCCTGGATGAAAAGATGCCTTACTATAGTAGATCATAGGAATGTATCAAAATAAATCTATACAATACATTAGACAGTGGTGCTACCCCCAGGCTTGAGCACAGAGAGGGTAAAGCCTCGAGGGACCCAATTTAACATTGATCACATCCCCTCACATCAAAGTTCAAGGCATTTGAGAGAGAACTTAACATCAAGACAAGCTTTAACTGTACTCTGGTCGATACTAAACACATTTAATAAACAGTCATTCAGAATTGTTAGACAAAAGGGACAAGGTTTTTGCTTTTTAGTGTTATCAGCAAGAGACGTTACTCATAGCACAGAGCTCTGTACACAAGGAATTTCCACCTACATCCTGCATAGAAAGTTAACTCAGTAGTAGTTTTAAGTTCTGCGTGAATTTATCCCAGATTTCTACTGTCACTATTAAAACCAGAAGTTTCACACCAAATTTATCGCCTTTTTCAGCTTCTTAGTGTTTATAATCCATGTTTGCAGTTCTACATACAAAAGTGTCCCATAAAGTAAACTTGGATTGACCCAAATCTCTTAAGGAAGGAATCAGGCGTTTAAATTGTTCAGATATAGAAGCTGTTTGACATCAGGGCAGCAAAAGCACAACATTAATTTGACTAGATCCCCAATCTCCAGGTTTTGGAGATAAAGTTAGAAATTTCAGCATTTTTAACTTAACTTGCAGTTAAAAAAAAAAAAATCAGATTACTTCCCCCAACATTGTAACACATCAACTTAAGCGAACAGGAACCAATAATATTGCTACCACTTCTCAGTCTAAGGGCTAAAATAGACCGTTAAATATTCTTTCACATACCATAAGGTTTGTGGGAGGTTTTCGTTCTTTTTTTTTTTTCTTAAAAAGCAAGGACACTTCTGCCTGCCAAGTTTAACACACAAACTATTTGGTTTAATATTTTAAGACAGAAGGCACTTTTATCATTTCATTCTAGGATAGCGAGTGTAGAAACATCTTTTGCGATTTTGTTTCCGTCGGTTCAGATTTGCAGTTTAAAAAATTAAAATGTTTGTGTTTTGTTTTGTTTTTAAAAGAGCCATTTCAGTCTCAAGAGCACATTTACCTACTTACCCCACTTTACAGATAAGGCCCTTTAGAAGGGCAATACGTGTCAGTCCTAAAGTTCATTTCTAAATATAGCACAAACCAAAGATCCTGGACAAGATCAACCAAGTGTCTGCTTGTTCAGAGTATTACTTGGCTAATCCAGTAGGTCACCAGTCCACTACAAATTGCAATTTCATTATGCAGCTCTCGGCATAATGCCAGATTAATATTGGTAACACTGTTTGGCTTTAACACTTGTTTAAAACTAAAATGCAGATCAGAATAAAAATTCAACTATTTTAAGAGATCCCTCCAATTTCAGCATCTCACCCCTCCCACCCCCTTGCATTAATATCCAACGGCAGGTTATTATAGAGCATGCATAATAGCCATCACAACTCCATTTTCACTAATGGGAACCAAAAAAGGGACCAAAAAACTGAATGTCCACTTCTGTTGCTGCACTCACTACTACTACCATTTCTCATAAGATGTTTTCTACATTGGCTTAATCCTTCCATTATTCCAATCAACTATAAAGTTGAATATTCTCCAAGTTGCTATGCTAACAAACCTGACTGTACAATGACAGTTTTGCAGGGATGGTTCCAATATTTCTAGTTTTATTTACAGTACAATTGTTCTAGTCAAATGTCTGTGTCAAGTCCATCAGCTAAAAATGTAATAATGCACATACTGTAAACATGGCAACATTAAATACAGTACCTCTATTCTAGAATATTTAAGTGTCATGATCACATCTTGTTATATCTGAAACTGAATTTATACACAAAGGATATTCTTCTACCAAGTGTAACCCACTTTACAAGTGGAGGGGGTGGAAAATCTACATTTTGTGGCTAAGAAACTTCCTCAAAGTAAAGTTAAAGCTTGTCTTTGATTGTATTTGAGCTTTCGTGTTTTGCAACCATCTTTAAATTGAAGATTAGCACAGAAATTATCTAGGGCCCCTTCCAATTTACAGTAATTAAAAAACTCAGTTATGATTCTGTGGTGGGGAGGGGGAAGTGTCTGATATGAATAAAAAATTACTGCAAAATAAACTTAATGGAAGTCAGGTCTTCAGACTGTCAGTCAAAAGTTCAAACAAGTGTTATTCCTGTTTAGGTTGGAGTTGCCGTTTCCAGGCCTCATTCAAGTAAACTAGTCGTTTGTAGTTGATGATAAAGAGAATGAAGTTCAGCAAATATGTGATGACGCAGACAATGCAAAATTCCTTCAGAACGAAGTACAGAATGTATGCCAAGTATAAAGACCCTACTACAGACACTATGGAGGATGTCATGAGGATTAGAGCTGCTACTGCACTTGCTGTCATACCTGAAACAAGAGAGAAAAAGTTACTATTGCTATTGTAATGCCCTCATTGCATAATCAAAAACAGACAAACTGGAGAAGGATCCTAACTTAACTCCATTCCATTTGGAAAGCTTGTATTAACAATACAGCTCTTTTTAAAATGCCACACAAGTCCAAGCTGGCTGACAAAGCTGTGTATGAACAGTCCTCTTTTGATAAGGCGTGCATATAGGATTTCCACCATCGTGAGTATACCTGAAAGGTTGAGCCAAGTAAAGTCTATGAACAGTCTCAATGGTTTTATAGCAGATTATAGGGTTCAGTTAGCTCAACTGGCCTATTTCACTAGTCACACAATTAAATCCCACCTACTTGTTTGCCTGTTAGCTATAGTATTCTACGCAACTCTCACAAATCCAGTTTTGATTCTCTGCTTTGTAGAGAGTAACCCAATCTTAGAAGAGAATAAGTGAAAGCCCAAATGCAGCCACTGTTCCCAATGCTTACACAGTCAATGGAATAGCCAGAGTGCTAAAAGTGAGAAAGGCAACTCTTTGGCTATGCATGTAGCTGAATCACTACACTGGCATTAAACGAATCTGAACCAGCGCAAGCTTAGCTTTCTTTCAGGTTTACTGCTGCCAAAAACAATGCCATATTTTGCTAACACAGAGTGGCACCATCTCATGCACTTTAGGGTGTAACCAAAGTAAATACTTACCAAGTAACAATTGTAGTATATAAAATAAAAGTCCATAGACACTGTTTGGCTGATTTATTGCACTGTCCTTTCCAAAGATGGAACCCAAAAGACCAAATCCTCGACCCCATCTGCAAGATAACAAAAACCAATAATCTCATATTTGAGCACTTGCTTTTTCACACCTCAAATTTCAGTTCGTCAGCACAAAAGGTAGATCTGGTAGGACCAGAGCTTTCCCAGTACACAGTTTAGGTCGCTCAGTCTGCACTTGCTAGATAAAAAGACGCCCTATGCATTCCTGCTGGACATTCTGGTTCAGTACATCAGAGCAAGGATTCCCAGAAGAAATGCATAATAGCCCAGTAACTGGGTATGAAGTCCCCCCCTAGAAGTTACTAGTTTGCCAAAGATAAAACATTTCTTTCACGGAAGATAACTAGCAAAAGGTTCACTCAACTACAGCATGGAATGCGACTAATTTATTATCTCAAAAACTGGGCAGGCTACAACATTTAGCCGTGTGATTTTTTTTAAATCGGCAAGTGTGTATTTTAGCTAAGAACAAATTGTTCCACCTCTCAAACAGAATGTTTTTAAGAACAGCTGATGGTCAGCGCAAAGCAGCAAACAGAAGAGGGCCTCCCGACGAGACGAATAGTGAACTGACCAATTTCAAAAGCAGCTCTAATGGCAGAACACCATTTGCAAGATTACTATTAAAAATAAGGTATCAGTATTTCATTCGAGCATCAAACCAAAATCTTCTTAAGCTGCATGCTATGTGTACATTACAGACTATGTCAGTCAAAGGTGTGAAGTAGGAACAGTCCCAACATACAGCGCTGGCCCAGCAAAAGCTTCTGTGGGAGATGCATTTTAGCCACCAAGACTGTTTAAGTAGGGGAGTTCATTGGCTGAGGAAGGGAGGGAGCACTCTGCTGATATACTTTAGTTGAAATTTCATACCACTTGTGTAGTATACTTGTGTGATTAGAGCCCAGCCTCCTTGCACTATCTTAGCATCTCAATGCCAATGGTTCCATTTTGCCCTTTATCTCCAAAACACTTTGCAGGCTGCTAAGGCCCCTTGATCAACATTTGTTCAATCTCTTGAGGATGTTTTGTAAGAGTTAAAATAAACCAGCCCCCTTCAAGAAAGTGTGTTCATTAATTCAACTATTATGCACTTTCTCTCTTCTTCCTCCCCCACCACACTGGAGATTACACACCAATTCCTAGAAAGCAAATAACCTGAAAAAAAACAAAAACCAAAAAACGGTAAACCCATGTTAGCTTTCCCCATTTATCAAGAATGTGAATTGCCATTTTGGAAGTGCTACCAATCCATCTTCTCTTATAAAGTGCCACTAAAGTTCAGAAGGATCTTGCTGGAACAAAGACTTCCCAATCACATTTCAAATAAATATTAAATTAAAAAGGTCTAGTCTAAAGCGTTAACTGAATAAGGCTGTCACAACCGATCTGAAAACACTGCCAACATACTCACCCCCTTTAGCAATCTGTACATAGCTGCAATAACTGTAAAAAGGCCAGTGTGGTAGAAGCATTTTCAGCTTGCAACTGTTAAATATCTTGTTGCTGTGGCCCGAAAAGCTGCGAAGTTTCAGACTATTCTAACCTTCTTCCTTATTCCACGTCCTCAGCTATAATCAATCAATCGGAGATGCCAGTAGCCAAAGAAAAATAAGTTTCTTTCAGTGTTATAAGGTCTGAAACACAAACACGCTTTTGTGCCAAAATGTTTAGGATTCCATTTAGATTTGGGATGTGTATTTTTATGTATGGGCAGTTTCTCTGTGGGAATGGGTAGGTCATCTTGTGAACTGTGGCACTATCCCACGAGAAGTTGGTCAAATACTGTCCAAATATGTATGAAAGTGCTTTCTGGAGTAGAGATGGAATTCTTCTCTCCTGCCTCACCCCCTCCAACCCCGTTTATGTTGATAGCACAATACTCCATCATCAGCAATTAACTGAGACTGACATTTCATGTCGGCTGGTCCAGGATTGTGAAGTGGACACCCCAAAGAATGAGGAACCACCTCAAACCTTATCACTCTCTACCTTGTGTTCAACGCCCATTTCTTTGGCCTTGCCTACACTAACTAATACAAAGCAATATGTACTGGTTTATTTAAGAAAACAAACAGAAAAATTAAAACACTAGGTTCAGCTATACATCTTTCTTCCATGGGGTGAAAAAAGGAGAGGAGCCATATCATTACCCAATGCATTATGGATAGGCCACCAGATACTATATAGTTATGAATATCACCGACATAATTATGAAGATCACCAACTCACCCACTTATCTGAGCTGTTATCTTGGACTGGCTCACAAATGACGGCTGCACCACACGCAATGCTGACAGAACGTCACTGCTGAAGGACTTAAGGACCCAATGAAGCGAGACCTCTTCCACCAGCACCGCAACGAAAAACTGGCAAATTCCAATCGACAACAACAAGAGAATGGCGGCAGCACTTGGGATGCTGTCAAGTCCACCATCACTAGCGCCTGCTGTCTAATTCTCTACCAGGAAACAACAAGACTGGTTTGATGAAAATGACCAAGAGATCCAAGAGTTGATCAACCAACGGCACATGGCCTTTTGTGCTTGGCAGAACAACACCAACTCCAAGCAAAAGAAACTGAACCTCCAAAAAGCCATGGCAGAGGTCCAAAGGAGGGCCCACAATATGAAGAACAGATGGTGGGAAGACAAAGCAAAGGAGATTCAATGTCTTGATGGCATCCACAAGATGAGCAGTTTCTTTAGTACCACCAAAGCCACTTATAGTCCAACTACTCAGGAACCAACCCCCTTAAGACCTAAGGATGAAGGAGACCTGGATCAAGGAAAGGAGAACCATCCACACCTGCTAAAAGGAGCATTTTGAAGGCCTTCCCAAATCAAAACTGGTGTTGATGACAGTGTTCGCAATTCCATCCTGCAACACCCAGTCAGAGATGATCTCAGAATCCCTCCAACCCTTGACAAGATTAGGAGAGCCATCAAGCAGATAAAAAATGACAAGACATCTGGAGCAGATGAAATCCCTGCCGAAATCTTCAAGCAGGTGGGAGGCGGACTTACGTCATAGCTCCACGCCCTCATCCTCAGGTTCTGGAATGAGGAAATCCCAGCTGGCCTCGAAGACACCATGATTGTGACGATCTTCAAGAAAGAAAACAAGTCTGACTCTGGAAGTCAGAGGGATCGCCCTGCTGTCTGCAACAGGAAAGATCATTACAAGAACCCTCCTGAACCATCTCCTTCCATTTGCTGAAGGGGTCTTCCCGGAACCTCAGTATGGATTTAGGGCATCAAGAGGCACAACCGACATGACCTTCACTGCTCAACAGCAGCAGAAAAAGTGCCAAAAACAACATTAACCTCTCTATATGGCCTTCTTTTACCTCAAAGTCCTGTGACTCTGGTCAACCAAGAAGCGCTGTAGAGGATCTTTCTGAGTACAGATGCCCACCAAATTGTGTCACCACTCTTTGCTTGCTCCCTGACAGTATGAGCAGCTCTTCTCTGAAATGGATCTGTTGCAGATCCCTTTGAGGTGAAGACAGGAGCTAATCAAGGTTGCATCGTTGTTCCAATGCTCTTCTTGATATTCCTTACTGCTACATCTGACCACCAACAAGCTTCCAGTCGGAGGGGAGCAAAACTACCAAATGGATGGTAAGCTGTTTCATCTCAGTGGATTCTGAGCCAAAACCAAGAAAACACTGACCTCAATCATCAAGCTCAGGTATGCTGATTATGCTGTAGTGTGTGCTCACTCAGAAGCAGACCTTGAAGCAATCATCAACATCTTTACTGAGGCATACAAGAAAATGGGACTGATGCTTAACATTCACAAGACTAAGGTCCCCCATCAACAAGCAATCCCCAGCTCTGGTAATTCAGATTTATGGTGAGACTCTGGAGAACACCGAGTATCTTCCATGCCTCAGAAGCCATCTCTTGCAGAAGGCCAACATTGACAAAGAAATCCAACATCACCTCAAACACACAAGCACAGCCTTTGGATGCCTGAGGAAATGGGTGTTCAAAGATTGCAACATCAGATTGAAAACAAAGCTCATGGTTTAATCAAGCAGTCATGATCCCTAACTTGCTGTACCGAGCTGAGATGTGGACACTGTACAGGAGACACTTCAAGTTGCTGAAATACCATCAATGCTACCTGCAGAAGATCCTTGGAATCCAGTGGGAAGACAGATGTGCCAACATTAGCATCCTTTCACAAGCAAAAACCACGAGCAACAAGACAATGATCTTTCAACAACAACTTGCTGGGCTGGCCATGTCATCTGGATGTTAGACTCCAGAAGCAAGTTGTAATTGTAAATCAATGCATATATGCTCAAGAGGAGGGCAGAAAAAGCATTACAAGGACATCCTCAAGGCCAACTTGAAAAAATGCAACACTGACATTAACTCATAAGAGACTATCGCCCGGGACCACCCCAAATGGAGGAAGAGTCTGCTACAAGGATCTCAGTACTTCGAAGCCTCATGATGACAACAGGAGATGGAAAAACAGGAGCGGCAGAAACAGCATGTCATGGACTGAACAAAGAATCAGAGCCACCCACCCCACACAGAAACACGCCCAAGTTGCAACAGAACCTGTTGATCCTGGATTGGCCTTGTCAGCCATCTTCGGACCTACAGATAAAACGATCATCCTCAACTGCCAGGGATTGCTGATGAGTTATGAATGCAAAACAAAAAAACCTACACGAAAAAGAGGTAGCCTCCAGAAGAACATAGGAGTAGTGTCAATCTACTGCAGATAACTTCATAAGCTGTTTGCTCTTATAGATCCCAAAGCTACTTTAAAATACCAAAAGCTACTGACACAGAGTACGCAAGACCCTATCCTGTCATCAACCCTCAGCTGAATTTTCCAGAACTGTGGTTATAAAGCCACACTCCTTTAGACTAGGACTCTAATAACCTGCCAAACCATTCAGCAAGTCGCACATACCGCAAGTATCCAAAATGCAAATGAAGTTAAAAACAAACTTTGCTCCTAGTTTCTCTACCTTGGAAGTCACAGAATTGTCCCATGCATGTCCAAAGTTGAAAAACTGGTTTATAACTAATGCAGTAAAGTAAAAGGCATGAGAAGCTGCCTCCAAGCCCCATTCTTTTATCATCCATGTCTAGCATTTCTTCATGATGCTATTCTAGCATTCTTCCTCCTCTTGATAGTTAATTACCAAATGCTTAAAATTCCAACCTTTTAAATCTAGACAGCTGACTAAATAGAGATTCACTTCTTCCATTTCCCCTTGCCACTGCTCCCACAGCAAGGGAAAGATACACAAATTTAATCTAAGGCTTATGCGTATGAAATAGCAAAGTGCAGCAGTGTAGCCTGCTGCATAACGTTCCTTTCAGTTTACCTTAGAAATCTGTAATCATAGAAAATAGAATCATAGAAAGTGAGGGTTGGAAGGGATCGCAGGAGGTCATCTAAATCCAGTGTTTCCCAACCAGTGGGACGTGTCCCACTGGTGGGACTCAAAGGTCATGTAGGTGGGACTTCAACTCATTGCCCGATTGAAAAAAAATAAGTTGTTTGTACTTCAAATAGATGAACCCACAGATATCTCGAACAGTGCAATTCTGTGGGGTTTTGTTTTTATTGTGGTGGGACCAGGGTTTTTTGACAAAATAGCTGGTGGGAAGTAAGGTGCAAAAGGGTGAGAACAGGTGATCTAGTCCAACCCCCTGCTCAAAGCAGGATCTGTCCCCAACTAGATCATCTCAGCCAAGGCTTTGTCTAGCCAGGTCTTTAAAACCTCCAAGACCTTCCACCACCTCTCTGGGTAACCTGTTCCCATGTTTTACTACCCGCTCAATGGGAAAATTCTTCCTATTATCTAACCTAAACTTCCCTTGCTGCAATCCAAGACCATCTGTTCTCATTTGTAATAAGCTTTTTAAAAGTGACTGACTAGTATTTGACTTGGAACGCATTTAAAAAGGGTTGATAAGGCAAGTTATTTTTTAAAAGCTGAACAGGAATCTAAGGTTTTTTAGTCAGACCTGCAAAGTTACCAGTTACTACTGAAATGATTCACCTACCCTTTTTGGCCTTATGATTGAGTCAACCCTTACAATATTGATACAATATATAGCCATATATCCCCATCTGCAAACAAAGTGAAAAGTGAGCTTTCAAGGCATAAACCATCCCACTAGTTTAAAGAAGAATACAGCACCCTGGAAACTAGTGAGGATAATTTTGACAAAAATAATTATTTCATGGCTAGTCATCTAGAAGAAACAGAATTTGTTTTCTTGATTGTTACATGCAGTGGTTAGGCTGTTGCCTACCCTCTACCTCAGCAAGCCTTTTGTAAATGTGGAAAAGAGGCCAGGGGAGTCTCTGTATTAAACCACATTCACCCCAAGGGAAAATGCACCACTTGGTGTCAGAAATCTTATATGCTGTATGATTGCATGAGACCAAAAGCCCTAAACATCCCTTACTTAGCTATCAGAAGTCCCCTCCCTGCAAGTTTTTTGTCTGAATATCAAAAATTTAGGAAGAACATTTAGGAACCATGAACAAGGCTGTTGTGTTCACTGGACCTGAACAGGGGAAGAGTATGAAATGCCTTATAATGTAGGAGTCACCAGCACGATCTAAATTTAATGCCAATCGGGATACAAGAACTTGTCAATACATTAACCTGACTACTACAATACAAAGCTAACCATTTTAACAAGCTTAGCTAAACTGCCACCCTGACTGCTGTTAAAAATCTATGCACAGGTTTACATTTTATGCTCTTATGAGCAGGGGTGCACCAATACAAATTTTTGGGGCTGTTACCAATAGCTGATTTTTAAGGAGGCATATAGGCTGATACTGATCTGATTTCAGATACCAGTCAGCAGCTTGAAGAGCTGAGTCCTGCTGGTAAGTCTTGTGGGGTGGAAGGGGAGGGAGGAAAGAAGGGGCACGGGGAGGAGCAGATCGAGGCCTCTGTAGTGAGGGAGAAGTGGGGCTGGGGCAATGGGATTGAGTTGTGGCTCATGGGGCGGGGGGGGGAGGGGTTCCCACCACTGTGTGCCGTTTATGTGGGAACCGCTGGTCCAGCAACTCAACCGGCACTCACCCACTTGTCCAGAAGCTCCTGCCGCTGCTCCCACCACTCGTCTGGGAGGGCTTGGGGGGGCATGTGCCCCCAGATCTGCACAGGGCAGGCTCTTTCCAGCAGGGTGGGGCTGGGAGGGAACTATGGGGGAAGGAGGCTGCAGCCACCCCAAAATTTGCCGTAGCCCCCCTCAACCCTTCTCACAGTGCCGCCACCACCTTCCCCACTGGGAAGAGCTTGGCACAGCCCTGGCCCCAGCCCACACATGCACAGGCCAATTTCCAAAACAGACAATTTTATTTTTTTATAGATCCATGCCAATCTGATATCAGACTAACGTATTGGTGCACCTCTACTTATTAGATTCTACTTTTTAAAGAGGACACTACATTTAAAAAACAAAACAAAAACAAAACTAGCCCTCTAAACTTTCAGCAAATTGCTTTTTTTAAGAGCACAAAGCAAAAATTCCTGCTCCTTTGCTGCTATGCTATTAAAAATCCTTTGAGTTTTTGCAAAAGCAACGCTCAGGATCACCTCCTCCTTTGCTTCCCCACTGTGTATACTTCTGACTCAATTTCAACTTTGCTGCTGTTCCCAGAGTAGTGCCTGACTGTCAGATGATGTACGAAACATTGATATGCAGTTGACCGTAAGTGGAACAGACTACGTAAAGTCTTATTAAATGCAGTGGGAGACAGAAAAGGACTTCATTCTAGTTTTTCAGTTAAAGGTACTATTTGCAGCTAAATTTGCTTCATAAGCCAGGATTTAATCCATCTTTTTAGGGCTTTCTAGGACATGAATATCAGTCTTATAATCTTTCTTTTCAGCTGTGGGCCCATGTCATTGCCCAAGGTAACATACAGGACAACAAAGAGTACAGGTCTGATCCAAACTTACAATTCCCAGATTAACAGATTAGTAAGCAATGAATTAAATTCATGTTGCTTGATTTTTCCTTTAATGCATAGATTTATAGACATTAGGGGCTGGAAGGGACCTTGTAAGATCAAGTCCAACCCCCCTGCCATACGCAGGAAGCCTTTTGGGGTCAAATGACCCCTGCAAGATAAGCATCCAAATGCCATTTGAATGAATCCAGAGTAGGTGCTTGCACCACCTCTGGGGGAAGTCTGTTCCAGACCCCAGACACTTGGACCATAAAGAAGTCCAGGATCAAAGTGGCATTGAAACGTGGATATTAATGTTGATTCAGTTTACCCATTTATCATAAGCAGAAGTATCAGGGGAGGTTTCCATTCCACAAGCACTGATAAAGCTGTCACTACTAGGTTCCTGAACAGTTATTCAAAAAATTTAAATTCTGCCCGCACTGTCCCAAGAAGGCCAGATTCATCTCTGCGGTCCCCTCCCCTGCTTTGGGGATACTGCCATGCTTTTTTTTGGATTGTTACCCAGACTGAATCCAGCCCACCATGTTCTCAGAGTGCTCTATCCATGACACAATCTATCAGAGATCTGAATCATACTGGAACACGGTAGGCTTCAAGATCCTTAAATGCATATTTAATTTCACTAAACATGGCCTTACAATGCAAGTTTTTAAATAATCTGGGTTATGATGCTTTTGATTTTTCCCTATGCAATTTGGCTTCTTTGGAAAGTCCAAGTAGGTTCATATTAAAGTGCAATTGCTGCAGTTATCTTTCTAGTTTTCATGTAATATCCAGTAAAGAAACACATCTTCAGAATTTATGGTTGCAAATATTTCATCCTGACCTCCAAGAGGTTCAACAGTTGGTCTTCCACAGGCTACAGAAACTACTCTATCTATTTTAGCTGTTCTAATAACCATCACTTCCAATGCAATTAGTGTCACACATTATTGGGTCTCTCCGCATACGAGGTCAAGGAATCCTTAAGCTGTAATTCCAGTCTTGCTTTGCTGAACAGTGCTGGTATGTTGGCTTCGCTGCTCTCTCAATGTTCTCCGAGTATAAAACAGGGAAAATGTTTTATACACTAGCATCAACATTAAATTAAATTAGTCTGATCAGGGAGCTAACAATTTGTGCCAAAAAGGAAATTCAATTAAGTGCAATTGTTAAAGGAGCGGCTTATGTGGTACACTCAAAAAAGCAAACAAACAAAAAAACCCCAACAAAGCTACAGAAAAAAAATGCACATGACATTATCAATTCCTTTCCTTTACTGACTTCTGACTGCCCGCTCCCAGACTAGTCAAGTGCTTAGTTGTGAAAGTAATGCTGATGAAATCGCTCTGCATGATTCAGTGCCACACAGAAACACATTCTTTGCAAGTCTCCTTATGCCCCATCCCAGTCTCCCTCATTTAGAGAAAGGGTGTCAAACTCATTCAGCCCTGTGGGCTAGATGAGTGTCACTAGGCCAGTCTGATCAACCCCCTGTAAAGTGCCTGCAGCACTGGGTCCAGCCTGCACACAGCAGGCGCTAGCCACTGGAGCTGGCATGGGACGCATGCTGCCTGCAGTGTGCAGGCTGGATGCAGAGTTGCAGGCAGCAAAGGCGTCAGTCTGGGGCATATCATACAGCCTGTGCCCAGATCCCTTGTGCAGCGCTGGGTCCAGCCCACATACTCTCTCTGCCGGCCCCAGGAGCCACATACAGAATGAGCCCTGGGGCCCGCATGAGCAGCATCGGAAATATGCTGCAGGCAGTGCCCCACTGGACCAGCCCCAAAGCCTGTGTGCAAGACCAGTCTGGCAGGATACTGCATGCAGTGTGCACCCTGTGCTGGTTCTGTGCTGCATGCAGCACACACAGCTGGTCCATCCCTACACGCAGCCCATGCCAGCTCTGATGCTTGCCTGCGCATGTGGCCCCTGGAGCCAGCCACAGGGTGTGTGCTGGCCATGGCATGCAGGCTGGACCCAGTGCTGCACACAGCACGTGGTCCAGGGCACAGGCTGTATGTGGCTCCCTGGATCAACCCCTTGTATTGCCTGCAGCCTGGGACCAAAGCATGGGGTCACAGAATCATTAAAAACAAAAGTTAGGGTTGGGAGGGACCTCAGGAGGTCATCTAGTCCAACCCCTGCTCAAAGCAGGACGAGCCCCAAATAGATCATCCCAACCAAGGCTTTGCCAAGCGGGGCCTTAAAAACCTCCAAGGATGGAGATTCCACCACCTCTCTGGGTAACCTGTTTCAGTGCTTTACCACCCTCCTAGCAAGCAAGTTTTTTCCTAATATCCAACCTAAACTTCCCTTGCTGCAACTTGAAACCATTGCTTCTTGTTCTGTCATCTCCCACCACTGAGAACAGGCCAGCTCCATCCTCTTCTGAATCCCCCTTCAGGTACTTGAAGGTTGCTATTAAATCCCCCCTCAGTCTTCTCTTCTCCAAACTAAATATGCCCAGGTCCCTCAGCATCTCCTCATAAGTCATGTACCCCAGCCCCCAAGCCATTTTCGTTGCTCTCCACTGGACTCTCTCCAACTTGTCCACATCCTTTCTGTAGTGGGAGGAGAGGGGCGCAAAACTGAACACAATACTCCAGAAGTGGCCTTACCTGTGCAGAACAGAGGGGAAAAATAACTTCCCTCAGTCTGCTAGCAACGCTCCAACTAATGCAGCCCAGTATGTTGTTAGCCTTCCTGGCAACAAGGGCACATTGCTGACTCACATCCAGCTTACTGTCCACTGTGACTCCAAGGTCCTTTTCTGCAGAGCTGCTGCCCAGCCAGTCAACCCCCAGCCTGTATCGGTGCGTGGGATTGTTCTGTCCGAAGTGCAGGACTTTGCACTTGTCCTTGTTGAACCTCATGAGATGCCTTTTGGCCCAATCCTCCAATTTATCTAGGTCACTCTGAATCCTAGTCCTACCCCCCAGCATATCTACTATATCCCCCCTCCCCCCCGGCTTGGCGTCATCCGCGAGCTTGCTAAGGGTGCACTCCACCCCATCTTCCAGATCGTTAATGAAGATATTGAACAAAACCAGCTCTAGAACCGACCCCTGGGGCACTCCACATGATGCTGGCTGCCAGCTAGACATTGATTACTACTTGTTGAGCCTGACAATCCTGCCAGCTTTCTATTGACCTTATAATCCATTCATCCAACCCATATTTCCTCAGCTTGCTGCAAGAATGCTGTGGAAGACGGTATCAAAAGCCCTGCTAAAGTCAAGGTATATCATGTCTACTATTTTACCCTCATCCAGAGCCAATCATCTCATCATAGAAGGCAATCAGGTTGGTCAGGCATGACTTGACCCTAGTGAATCCATGCTGACTGTTCCTAATCACCTTCTTTTCCTCCAAGTGCTTAGAAATGGATTCTTTGAGGATCTGCTACATGATTTTTCCAGGGACTGAGGTGAGGCTGACTGGTCTGTAGTTCCCTGGATCCTCCTTCTTCCCTTTCTTAAAGATGGGCACTATGTTTGCCCTTTTCCAATCATCTGGGACCTCTCCTGACTGCCGTGAGTTTTCAAAGATGATTGCCAGTGGCTCTGAAATCTCATCAGCCAACTCCCTCAGCACCTTCAGGTGCATCCCATTCAGCTCCATGGACTTGTATATGTTCCGCTTTTCTAACTAGTCCCTAACCTGTTCTTCTGCCACTATTGGCTGCTCACCTCCTCCCCAAACTGTGGTTCCTGGTGCAGTAGTCTGGGAGCTGCCCTTGCCTGTGAAGATTGAGGCAAAAAAAGGCATTGAGCACTTCAGCCTTTTCTACATCCTGTCACAAGGTTGCCTCCCCCATTCAGTAAGGGATTGACACTTTCCCTGACTTTCCTTTTTGCTGACATAGTTACAGAAACCCTTCCTGTTACCCTTCACGTCCCATGCTAGCTGCAACTCCAACTGTGCTTTGGCTTTCCTAACTTCATCCCCGCATGCCCGAGCAATATTCTTATACTCCCTCCCAAGCTGTCTGTCCAAGCTTCCATTTCTTGCAAGCTTCCTTTTTGTGTTTAAGCTCATTGAAGAGTGCTCTGCTAAACCAAGCTGGTTGTTTGCCAAAGTTGCTATTCTTCCTGCACATCGGGATGGTTTGTTCCTGAACCCTCAGTAAGGTTTCTTTAAAATACAACCAGCTCTCCTGGACTCCTTTCCCCCCCTCAGACTGGCCTGCCAGGGGATCCTGCCCATCAGGTCCCTGAGAGAGCCCACAGGTTGGATCGTATGGCTCCATGGGCTGTATGTTTGACACCACTGATTTAGAGTAAAGGCGGTTCGCATCAGTCCGAGAGGCCCGTTTAAAAGAAACTGCCTTTACGAAAGATGCTACTGTTCAAATCAATGAGAACTTCAACAATATCACTTTTCCCCCCTTATTTGGCTTGTCAATCTTTTTTGTTTGGTTGGTTGTTTTTTTAAAGAAGTTCATATACAGTGTGAAAAGAATTGGTTGCAGTGTTTAAAATCTTAGTTATAGTAGTAAACTACATACACTAGTCTAGACCATTTGTGCCAGCTTTCTTTAGCTAAGTCTCTTACAAAAATGAAGAGGATCTTCCCAAGACTCAGCTCTTTAAAACCCAGCTGCCATTGCTGCAAATAATTCAAGCAAGGTTGTTGAAACTCTCAAAGAGATGCACTTGTGCACTTAGGGTAATTTTTAATTATTCTAAAGCAATACTTATATGTTTAATACTTGTTGATAGAAGGCACAGATGTGATTTGATCCAAAAGATGACAATGCAGTGAGAAATTGTTAGTCATCAGCTCTTTGCACACTTGTCAATTATATTAGTGTTCCAAAACAACAAAGAACGTGCACTTTAAAAAGTGACTGCTCCGCTACCAGTTAGCGAGGAACCCAAACTACCACCACACAGACAACAAACAGGACTTCCCAGAGCATCTTCCACATTAAAATTATCAAGTAAACAGCTCCCAGGTTTCACACTGATTTAAGACCTGCCGCTGTCAGCTGAAACTAGAAGGAATTCCAAGCTTGCCAAGCACAATAAAAGAAATTTAAAACCGAGAGCTGGCATTCAAGTGGGTAGCTTGCACTATGCACACAGGTTCAATTCAGAATGCAAGTTCTAATAAGGTGAGTAAAGCTAACCTTTACTCATGCGATGCCTTTTACCAAAAACTGATGTAAAGATCAAAGAATCTAGAAAGCCTTTTAAGTTCTTATCATTGCTAAGCATTCTTTAGAGGTTTTGGACACAACCTAATTCATATCTATATGGTCACTTGGGTCACTACCACTTCTAATTGAAGCTCTTATTAAAAGCCAACATGGGGAAACACTGAAAACTCCACCCTGGGACTGTGCCAAAAATGCTCAAGAATACAGTAGATATACCTTCATGCTTAATATTAAATACTACTAAAAGGCTTAACAACCAATATTAGTTTTATTCTATAAACTGTTTCCAAATTACATAGTAGTAAGGGTACAAACAAAAGAATGTCAAGTTTAAAGTCAGCAGAATCACAAGGTAATGGCAATTTTACATCAGAAAGCATTGATTATTCAAACTGAAACTTGCCACCAATATATTCACTCTAACTTAAGAAAGCAGAGCTTACAGCCAGGGTGAAAAAAGTGAGGTAACACAAGCTTGAAATTACTTGGTTAAAATTTCTGCTATATCATACAAAGTAAATCTCAAGAGTATTAAAGGACAGAAAAAATATTTTAAGACTAACTGTCCATGTTACTGCTTAGATCACTGGAAGTAAAACACTGCCATACATGGAGAAGTGCATATATTTCTGAAGGGCACCGCAAGCTTGTTGAGCCTCCACTAGGTAGCAAAAATACATGTTCCAATTTAACGATATGGTCCCTAACCTCCAGCAGCCCATTGGCAACAATGCTGAACAACTTGTGTTGTGGCTACCATTGTAATTCAACCTCCCTGTCCAACTCTTTTTTAACTTTTTAATTTCCTGTGGCCAATGTTGGAAAAAATCTGAAAACAGCTATTATTACCAGTGATTTTCAAAACAACTTTCTTCAGAAAGCAAGCCACAGAAAATGCTACAGACTAACTGCAAAATTATCTTTGTATTCTTGCTCTCTGACTCCTCAGAAAAACAAGTCTATAGGTCTGCAGCTTGAAAGAAACTACAGCAACCAAATTAAACCCCTCCAAAACATTTACAACCAGACCCGTTTCCATGCCACAGCTACCTCAGCAGTTTAAATATTCTAGGTACTGCTAAATAACATCCGACCTCCCTACACTACTGTCCTTCAAGAAAGATCTAACAATGAAACTTCATTTTTGCTTCACTGAATCAAAGATGCTCAACAAAAATACTAAACTTGCACTCCATCTCACTGAAGTCGCAGGAAATCAACTGAAAAATAATACATATTAAAGTTTCACTACTGACAAGCAAGTACCAGTCAAAAGCCACTGCAAAACTTTAAAATGCTAAACAAGCCTGATCTGCATGTAGTAGACCAAAAGTAGCTAGACAAGCTTTTCAGCTTTCAAGCTAGAACTGCCATTATTTGTTTCTTACCTTACATCAATCAACAACAGATGCAGCAGTCAGGGTTAGAAGTATTTGGTTATTCTCTTGCAACTACAGCAATAAGTAAAGGGCTAGTGTGTCAGTGAACTTACCATTAAAGTCAAAGAAAACTGCTATAAAATGTTCTTAACCTGGAATCAAGCAAAACTTGACAGACATCAAGTTTACAGCAACTGCCCCATAACAGAACTGAATGGAAACCTGCAATATAAACATCAGGTTAAGTGTGAGGTCAAAGCAGCTTGGATCCATGTCCCATTTGTGTAGATAACAGGTTTTTATGAACTTGATTTTTAAGTGCAAGGTGCATGGGAATTTGCAGGGCATTTGTTTTTTTTTTAAATCAAAATATTTGTACTAATAAACAGTTCTCTTGTGAATGCAGTTATACAAGTACACCTTATTCCTGTGCTGCGCAGGGATAATCTATATCAGAATAGATATGGTACACAGTCAAGTAGTATAATTTTGATATTCAGACAAGCCTTAGGTCACATTAACAGTACTAACAAAAACTAGAGAAGAGCTACCAGGACAGAAAGAAGAGTTACAAGTTACATAGCCATGCTCAACAAATCTAGTCAGAGCTCCATGAACTTGTCCTTAATGCAAGTAGAATTATCTGGCAGCTTATTTAGCAAAACTGCCAAGTTAAGTTGAAGTATCTTCCTTTTTCAGGCCACAGTTTTTCAGAACAGTAGCTTCAGAGTGGGTTACAAAGGCTAAGGGGATGGGAAAACCCATAACTTGACTTATTAAATAACTTTTGAATAGAAAATTCCTAATACAGCTTATCTGGAGAGCTACACCCCTAAATTAATGTCAATTCTTAAAAGCTACTGGACTTACCTGTATTCTAGGACTTCTCTGATAAGTCAATTGAAGGTGCCAAGCTAGATCAATATTGACTGTTTCCAAACCATCCTCATATACGTAGCTTGATGAAAGGTGCAAATATTGCTCAAGATCTACAACAAAATCAGCCCTCATGGCCATTCACACTAACCCCCAGAAGTCTGTCTCAGGGCTACTACCTACACATCCGACATGCCAGGGGAAGTGGCTGCTTGCACTTCATAGCCACTCAGGAACCTGCTCCATTCCAAAATATACTTAAAATTAACCCGATACCACCCGAAAGTCACTGCCAAAGTTCTAAAAGCAGTGCACCGCACTGTGCAAGAGGATGCAAGGTTTCTCTCCTAAATATCA
Source organism: Alligator mississippiensis (assembly GCF_030867095.1). Classification (NCBI taxonomy): domain Eukaryota; kingdom Metazoa; phylum Chordata; order Crocodylia; family Alligatoridae; genus Alligator; species Alligator mississippiensis. Next base: position 10,155,706 of record NC_081837.1, read on the forward strand.
GAGGGACACAAAGTGATATTGTTTGCAAGCTTATTTATGGAACATCTACAACTCTTCTGGGATAAACCTTTTCTAGTTTGATTAGTAACAGCAGTTCCTAAACTCTTCAACAGATTTCTTCATAAATAAAAAGTTCACTGGCTATTTACGCTCATGAATAATTAAGTTATTAAAACAACTGATGTCACCGTTAACTGAAAGTGTTAGCTATTTCCTTAATTCTTCAGATGCAGGAACACATTAGGTGCTAGTGCTCTTGCTAACCTTCCTTTAAACAAAAAAAGAAAGAGAAAGAAAAAAAAAAATCAACTGACATGGGAATACAGGATTGGGAGGGACCTCCTGGGCTATCAAGTTCAGTCCCTGCATCTGCAGGCAATCCTTAACTCAAAGAATCCCCATAATATCAGATCCAAACCTTGCACTCAAGGCACAATAACTGAATCACCAAGAATACCCTATAACATGTTAGAGATAAAAGCAGGGTAGATGCGAGTACTGCTAACACAACAAGGAAATAGTTAATGCATGTTCTAAAGGCCCCAGGACAGTGTTTCTCAACCTTTTAAACTCAAGGCACCCCTCAATAGATTTAAGGCACCCCTTGTTAGACTTGAGACATCCTACAGAAAATGTTGGCTTTTAGTTTTTACAAGTTTTTTTTTGATTACAGAAAAAGTCATGTTGCAAAGAACTCAGAAAGACAACAGGTCACTACAGATTCCTATCTGATATCCCCAAGTTTATCTTATTGAATTATGTTTGCACACCTAACAGTGTTAACACTGTGTGGCACATTTTAAAGGACCAAGGCACCCCAGGTGATAATCTCTGCCCTTGGATTAGGACTGTGCTGCATGCTACAAAGGGCAAATAAAAAAAAAGAGACATGGTCCATGCCAGTCTGATCTCGTTTGGAGAAACTAGTTATGCTGAAAGCCCCACTTACACAAGCAAAATACCCAAGATCAAATGTCTGATTATTGTCCTACAGCTTTGTTAATTATATTAATTATACTTCAGTGACATAACACAGGTAGCCTTGATGTAGTTTTAACTGCATGCTTTGATCATCGTATCTAAGTCTTCCCCCTCTAGATTCAGACATCTGATTTCAAGTTGCATCTGAAAGGGAGAAAAAAAAAGATTCTCAAGTCTCACCATAAGCTAAACAATATCTGATAATCAACAGAAAAGCAAAAGATGGGGTCCCCACCCAGCCCCAATAGGAACTGCCTTTCACATATCTGTACATGCACACATCAATGAAATATGATACAACGCTAGTTTCAGTCACAACAGAACTAATTTTAGCTTTAATGAGAGTGAGCTCAATGTTAAGCAGTTAGACTGCATTTGAAGAAAGAAGTTAACATGTGCCATGCATCCCTGACGTATTACCAGACTGTTTTCCTATAATTATTGCCTTATACAACAATAAGAGGTTTGAACATTTTAATGCTTAAAATCCCTATCTGAGCACTTTCTGCACGCTCTAAATTACATTCAACATTATTTGCCCAAAGTAACAAATCAGATTGTGCCCAAAAAGCAACAAGAAATAACTTTTCAATAAGAATGCCATCTGGACAGCTCGCTTTATACACGTGAAGAACCAAACCCCACCAGTTCCATTCTTCTTTTCAAAAAGTGTTAAGATGGATACCTAACAAACCATGCTAAGCCAATCCTTGTTTCTTCAGGCTAAAACACTAGCCTGCTTTAGGATGCTCTGTTAAAAAGAAACCTATATGCCTTACTGTAGTGGATGGTTTCTGTGTAAGTGCTGAATAACAAGCAGTGAAGTCAGAATACCAGCAGTATAAAAACAAGGAAGGCAGAACTCTGCGTCACATAGGTTCAGGAACGTAGCTGTCAGCCGACGGCGGTCAGGCTAACAACACACAAGTTGGACTTGACCAGTTTCCCGCAATGCACCCTACAGCACGAGACTGCTCCAAAGCAGTTGCTGCAATAATGGACAGTAAGAGGACAGAGATTTAGAAGAGGCGGCAGCATGCAAATCTCTTTCGTCTCAAGGCACTGTTTTGGGAGGGGGGCGGAAGTTGAAATTTTGTGCGTCAGACCAAATCGTTTCCAAATTCTATCAACTAAGTAGAGCTCAACTGAAGCAGTCCTACCTCTGGCAAGTGTCCTCCCTCCCAGACTCATCAGCATGGAGCTTCAGACACCCCCAAATCCATGGCAGGCCTCCTACGTGCATGCCCTGAGCCTGGAGGACTCAGGGTTCACAGTCTTGCTTGCCCCAAGCCAAAAGGCTACAGGAGCAAGCTAAAGGGAGAGGCCGAAAGCAACCCCAATCGCCATCAATTGTGCAGCCAAGATCTTCACATTTGGAGGCGTCTGTAGACCCTAGCTTCTCCCGACGAGGCAAGCACACCATCATTTAACAAGGACGTGGTCAAGCTTGAGAGAGTCCAGATCACAGTCCTACACAGCAAGTCACACACGGAAAGGCCGAGGGACCTGCGACTCTTCAGCCTGAAGAAAAGAAGGCCGAGCAGGGACCTGGTAGCAGCTTACCGCTGCAGCAGGGGAGGACATCAAGGGCTCGGTGAGCAACTGTTCACCAGGGTGCCCGAGGGGAAACCCAGGAGTAATGGCCACAGTCTCCTACACGATTGATTCAGGTTCAACACTAGAAAAACTCCTTCACAGTGAGGGTGTCCAGACTGTGCAAAAAGCTCCCGGCAGAGGTGGTGCAATCGCTGACCCTGGACATCTTCATGAGGAGACTGGACGGTCACCGCGCTGGGGTCACCTGGCCCCCCGTTACCTTTCCCGCTCCACGCAGGGCGCTGGCCCCGACCATCTCCCGAGGCCCCTCCCGACCTACGCGCACGTCTTAAACACGAAACGATCGTAGGGGGAAGCTCGAAACGATCGCGCTCGCTAAAAACACCCGCCAAACCACCGCGTAAATACGCAAAGAGCCCCGACTCCGCTCCTCGTGTTTACTGATCGCCCGCTGCAAGTCGCCAGCGGCGGGCGAGGACGGGTCGTGCCAGCGGAGGCACTTCTTACGTTAGGAGGCCGGGCAGCATTAAGGAAGCGCTGCCCACCAGCCGAAAAGTCAGCCGAAAGCGATGCGGGGGCTGTCGCCTCTCAGATTAGCGAGCGTTTTGAGCCCTTTGGCTACGTTGGGTCGCACCAGGGTTGACCCCTGACGCGGGCGGGGCGGGTGCGGCGCCCCCCGGCCCCCGGCTCACCTGGAGGCGATGGCGGCGGAGCAGCGGACGCGCTCGCCGAGGTCGCACAGCGCCTGGTAGCGGGCGTCGCGGCCCTTCTCGCGCTCCAGGTGCCAGGCGTAGAGCGAGAGCAGGATGCCGGCCGCGCACACCGCCGAGCGGGCCACCCGCTCCCAGCGCGGCACCGACACTCGCAGCAGGACGGGCGCCGCCATCTTGCCCCCTCCCTCCGCCGCGCCCCCCGCGCCAACCCGGCCCGCTGCCGCGGCGCATGCGCACCCGCCGCTCATTGGCCGCGCCGACAGGCCCCGCCCCCCGGCTCGACGTGGCGTTCCGCGACGCAGGGTGCGGGCCGGCGCCACGTCCAGGGGGCGGGGCTGCCGCCGCAGCGCCCCCTAGGGGCTGGGGGGACGCCGGGAGAACAAGTGGAGCAGGTGCCTCTGCAGCTCCCTTTGCAGCCCCGCAGCATCGCGGGGAAATGCAGCCCCTCCAAGCCTGCCTGGGACAGGTGCCTGAGCGCACAAGTGCCCTGGCAGACAAGTGGAGCAGCTCCTCCTTCTCTTTGCACCCCCCCCCAGCATCGTGGGGCAGTGCAACTCCTGCACCCCTCCAAGCCGGCCTGGGACTGGTGCCCCTGAGCACCTTCTCTGCTCTGGCTGCAGCCAAGGGAAGAGCTGGAGGAGGTGTGGCAGGGGCAGGGTCTTTGGGTGAATCCGATCTCATTGGAAAAATTCTTTCTAGCGAGATTTCAGGCACAAGAACCCTTCATTGAAATGAAACACATTCGGGATAAGGAATGTAAAACTCTTGGTTCGGAGAGGATACCGTTTATTAGACCGAGAAATTGCAACAACGACAAAAAGGATTTGTCTGCCAGGTTTCAGGCTCACGTGCCCTTCCTCAGGCTCAGTTCAAGATGGTTAAAAGTCCTAAAAGTCAATAAACTTTGTTTTGGCACAGACGAAGCGAAAGGTGGAAGTGTGTTCCTCTGGGTCTGTGAGAGGAAGGACGAGAGGCAGGCGAGGTGCTTTGGGGAGATGGAAGAGAAAATACAAGTGCCTTTGATCTCTAGCCAGGGTTCATGTTCAAAAGACCGTCGCTGTCTAGGCTCTTTCCTGGTGGTGTGAGAGACAGCACATCTGTCTGCAGAGGGAGTTTATTTGTATTGTACAGCACATTCAATGGCTGGGTTACCTGCCTGGGTTTCAAAACATGCTTTGTTGTAGCAGTGTAAGCAGTGTCTCATCTTTAATACCCCCCAGCAGGAACAGATAATACTTTTCTGATTCAAGCTGTACTTCAGACTACTAATGCTTTGCATGTTATAAAGTGATATGGGTGATTTCACCAGTCAGACAACAGTTACATCCTACATACAGTTACATCCTGAGCCTGTGTTGGGAAGGGCAGCTAAGTTAATACTTAAAAATACATAACAGATTGCTGAAGCTCACAGGCGGCTGGTAGGGGGGGCACATGCCCCCCCTGAGATTGGCCCCCGACTTGACACCGCTCAGGATGGGGCAGTTGTTTTGTCATGCAAGTCAGCAGCGTGTTGGAGTGGGGGCAGTAAGCCACAGCACGGAAGTATAGAAGTAGATATATGGAGTCCTGATTGCCTTTTCCTCTAGACCAATATGGCTACAAACTGGATAGCTGATGGAGTGGATATGGGGCTCTTGGCCCACCCCCAAGCCTGCCCACAAATTGTGCTCCTGCCAGACTCAGGAGGCACCAATCACCCCTGTTGAAGCTGTTTCCTAAAAGCATGGGATTTTATTCTTCCACAATAGCAAAAACCTGATGAAAAGGGAATGCTGCATTTTCTCTCTTGAAAATAACACGTGTATTACACCTGCTCATAGAGGCTTGAATTTCACATGGTAGCAATATGTAATAATGCAAAGCTTGTGTCCACCTGTGTACAACACAAATAATAGGAGGTATACCTGCCCGCACTGACAAATTGAGCAGTATGAGATTTTCCTTGTGGCTGAATCTCTGCACCAACTTAAAAAGAAATTCATACACCAGGCCCAACTGAACATCCACTAGCCCATAAGCCCTTCCCCGAATTACAAAGAGGTTAGATCAGGCTCAGCAGAACAACCAGCCCTTGCTACTTTGATTGAATAACGCAGGGATCTGGGTTTCAGTGGGATCAAATTATCCCCAGTGTAATTGTACTTAGGCTGTAGTGCCTTTGTTGCTCTTTCCACGGGCAGTACGTAATGTAACCGTGGCTCCGTATAAATAACAGACCCCTTTTCTAAAATCCTGCTGAGCCTGGTATCTCCCTTCAGGTTTCCAGAGCGATTTGCACTTTGTGGAAGAAACTAATGTATCACAGATACGCATACACAAGGTTTTGGGGGGTAAATCTTTTATTAGACCACCTAAAATAGTTGGGAAAATTGACATGAGTTGCCTTTCACTTGACCCTGAAGACTCACCAGGTCCCCTCTGACCTTCACCAGGAGTCTGATGGAGCCGGGGGGGGGGCTCTTGCCTGCTGCAGGGGTGGCAACGAGAGGCCCTCACTGTTGTGTGCTGGGAGTGGAGGTTCTGTGTCCTGCTCTTGCAGGTGCAGTGAAGGGGCCACAGCTGCCGCAGGGTGTCAGTGCCCACACAAGGAACACCTTCTTGGGCTCAGCGGTGCAGGGGGGGTCTGGCAGGGCTGCCCTTTCCGCTGCTCCAGCACTCAGTCTTGTAAGACCAGCAAGTGATGCTTGTCAGCAAGACCAGGGCCAGGGGGGCGTCTGCTGGAGCCTGCACTCAGTCCACTCAGGGAGTGAGCAGCGCCTCCTGCGCAGGTCCAACGCCTGGGGCTTCGTCTGGAAGACTTTGCACATTTCAAGCCTCTCCTGCAAATCATGATCTGTTCGTGTCCAGTGCCCACTGCCGCACTTAGGGCACCCAGTCCTGGCCCTCCTCCCCCTGTGGGCAATACTAACACTTCTCAGATTTGCTGGGAACCTCGAATCTCAGCTATGGCTGTTATGAGCTTGGTTTTACAACCTCCCTCGGGTCCCTGCCATCCTGCAGACTCCCACTGAAGACAGTAAATGAGTCTGGGCTCCACCTCTAGATGTGAGCAGCAAGTTCAGGGTTTAAAGGGCAGCTGGGATTTTTCTAAAGGGTCCACATTTAGGTCATAGGCCCCGCTGAAGATCTCAGCCAGGGTGCTTACAAGATGCACTGTAAGCCTGCAATAAAGCTATTTTCTTAAAAAAGGAGAGATGTCTTACAGTTGTGCATGTTGCTTTCCTGTTCAGTATCTCTGTCCTCTTCATGCCGTATGAAAGACTCTTGCAAACATGAAACAAAAATGCCAGTCCTGCTTCATTTACTGAAGTGAAAAGTCCCACTGAGTGCTCAAAGCTAACTACTTGCCAAAGTTTTTTGTATGACCGGGACCTCATTTATTTTAAATTGCATTAGCACCCAGGGGGCCTGTTTTATTTTACGGGTGTAACAAGCATGTGATTAACATTATGCACATGTTTAGTCACTTGGTAGAACTGCTCAGAAACCTAAAGTTATGTGCGTGAGGGTTTGGAGGACAAAGATTTTGGACACAAGGGAAACTGCAAAAGAGCGAACAAATGCATAAAATAAATGGAATGAATATACTTTCATAGACTGCGAGGCTGGAAGGGACCGCAGATCATCAGGTCCAGCCCCCTGCACCAAGCAGGAAAGACGGGTGGGGTGTCTCCTCTTGAAGATTTCCAGCATTTCCAAGATATTACATTCTTTTAGTTCTTTGTGATCTTAAATGTAATGACAGCAAGATGCATCTCTTATTAGTTGACTGCACACTTTTTAAAGTCTTGTTAAGTGGTGTTATCCTGGATATGATGGGTATCGGCATTGGGAAGTTTATAAATGACCGTTTATGTATACTGGTGAACTGTACGTAGCACAGCTTTGATATTTGCTACATCCATGAAGCTATGAAAATAAAACTTTGTCTTCCTTTACAAACTGAGCGGCTTTTCTCTTTAGCAGCACTTTGGCTACCAGATTAATCATGGTTTTACTGCTCAGTATTGCAGTATTTCTCGTTTTCTCCCTCAGCTGAAGGGAGGTCTTTCCTGTGATACAGAAGACACACACACATACTGCCTGGGATCCCTCTGCAATGCCGCATACTGCCACAGAGACATCTTTCAATCAATGCAACGACATGAAATAAAGGTAGCTGTTTACTGGGATGTTTCCTATCCCGCAATATTAACAAGAGCACAGCACACACCAGCTGGAGGAGGTTCAGAGGCAACCCTCCTCAGGGCTGGAGACGAGGGCCAGGCTCCCGCACCCCGCCCTTTGTGCAGGGAGTTTAGCACACGTGTAGCTGTGACCACCCTCCCCCAAGCAACAGAGCGCTGCACAAAGCGGCGCGCGCAGCCACAGCTTGGAACCCTGGTCCCGCCCCTCCTCGGCTCTCGTCATTAGCGAGCGACGGTGACGTCACCACGCGCCGCCGGGCTTCGGGTGACCTTCAAGAGGACGGAAACGGAAACGGAAGCGGCAGTCTTGCGCTGGGCTTGGTGAGGGAAGGAGGTAGTCTCATCCGCTCGCTGCTGCAGCCGCGTCGCCGCCATCATGCCTCGGGGTAGCCGCAGCCGCACGTCCCGCATGGCGCCTCCCGCCAGGTGAGTGGGGCCCGGCCCGGGGTGAGGGGTCGTGTTGTGTCGTATCCGTGCACGTTGTGACTTGTGGCTTCTTCTCTCCTTCCCAGCCGTGCGCCCATGAGGAGAGCGGCCCCGCCGCCGCCTGCAGCGCGCGCCGCCGTGCCGGCCCCCGCCCCGGCCTCCGCCGTGGCTTCTCCCGCTGCCGCCCCGAAGCAGCCCGGCCTGATGGCGCAGATGGCTACCACGGCCGCGGGCGTGGCCGTGGGCTCCGCTGTAGGCCACACGCTGGGGCACGCCATTACGGGAGGGTTTGGAGGAGGAAGCGGCTCTGAGGCTGCAAGGCCCGACATTACTTACCAGGTGACTGGGCTGCGAGCCTGACTAACGCATGCCGCTGAGGGGCCGCAGAGGTGGCCGGGGGGTGGGCCTCTGCACTGCATAGATGCCCCAGGGCGTGTTTACACACATTAGGGAGCCGCGTCCCTGTGTATTGGTATCCCCCACACTGAAAAAAATGCCGTCCCTTACATCCCCCCGTCCTGCCGCCATTTTTCAGTGCACGTGACGCTGGAGGCTGCTTAAGCACGGTAACTTCCACGCTCCAGCAAGCACAGTTAATCGAGTCTGCTCCGACATGCTGGGTTTCCAGTGTGTCTGAGCCGGCTCCCCGTGTGTCTACGGGAGCCCCTAATGGTGATGTTCTGCTGCACAGATAGTCGATGGAAACATATCCGTGCTTTCCTCAGATATTTGTTTTGCAGCGTGTATTTATTTTGCTGTTTCTGAAATGCACTTCTGGCAAATCCAGTTTGCAGCAGTGTTTTGTAAGCGGTGGGGACGCTGGCTGAGTAAGAAGGAAGGCAAGACGTCTGCTGTGCCTAGTGGTTAAAACTGAGAATGCATGTCTCGTCTGTCGCAAAAACTGAATACCCTTCTGCCTGGGCTGGTAGCTCACCCAGAGTAACTTGATGTTCATGGTGGAGATGCTACGGGTTTGACGTCTTTAAAACCTTATTCCCCAAGATAAAGATTCCAAGTCCTTGGCTGGTGGACTTGCACACGAGAGTTTCTATCTGTTGCCTTCTAGTCAGAAATAGTATCTAGTTATCCAGTTTAACTTCAAGCGAGGCTCAGATTCCAGCAGTTGTTTGAAATGAGAATAAAATGATGATGTTACAAACAAAACCTCCTTGCTCTTCTGAAATCAGCTGTGTGAGGAGTAAAAAATGAGCTTTAAATGGTTTTAAAAATGAGCTTTTAAATGGTTAGCATCACTACTGAAATACTTCTTTGTGTAAACTGCTACTTCTACAGGCCAAAAATACTAGCTGATTTATCAACTAGGATCATAAATAGAAGGGGAATAAAAGTTCCATATAGCTTCACTGAATCTGAATCCTCTCAATGGGAGGGAACAGAAATCCATGTGGAAAGCATCTGAATTTATATTCAGGTTGAATGCTATAGATACAATCCTAGCTTCATGGATTTCAGTGAGAGTCTGTCAATTAATTTGAAAAGAGACTGGATTTTCTTGTCAATTGCAGAGCTCCTACCTCAGTAGGATTCTGGATTCTCACACCTTGTGTTTAGATGCATCTAATTTGAGAACTAAATGCTGTCCACTCCAACAGTAGCTTATTTTTCCTCTGAAACCAGTAGGGAGTGCAAGTCTGCACTAATTCCCACTGATACTGCATTTCTAAAACCTTGACTCTGCTGCTGTGGTTTCTTTCAGGAGCCTCAAGCAGCCCAGCCTGCTTACCAGCAGCAGCAATCGCAAAATGGCCCTTGTCTGTATGAGATGAAGCAGTTCCTGGAGTGTGCTCAGAACCAGGCTGACCTCAAACTGTGCGAGGGCTTCAGTGAAGTGCTGAAGCAATGCAGGTTTGCTAATGGTAAGTAATTTTATTTAGTTATATAGTTTGTCATACACTTCCTTTACTAGGTATTTAGTCACTGCAGTTAATTATTATGGTCATATAATTCTATGGCCTTTATTTGATCTCTTGGATACCAGAAAGATGCAGGGGTTTAATTCTAGTCCAGTAATCCACAACCCCATTTCTGGTATAGTCCTGACTTCATGAACTAAGCTCCTGCATGGAAATGGGGTTTGCAGTCCTTAGCTTGGTAGCTGCTGCTCCTATTTATTTGTGACTTCAAGTTTTGATACTTGTGCTAAATACCTGGCCTCTAATCCAGAAGTGGACCACAACCAATGTAATAATATCCCTCCTGGCTTGTCTGAATCCATTGTAGGCATGGGAACAAGGGACTTGCACACATTTTTCACTTGCCTCCTCTGCTGTTGCACGTCTGTCTGAAATGAGAAGTGGGGGTGGTAACTGAAATGTATTCTAGTTCTTTTTAAAGGTGTGTAAAGCACAACTACAATTGTCATGTACCAATGTTGTGTTGCCACTGATTGGGGCTACTTTTGGAAGAGAAATTGCCAGTTGTGAAAATAGACTTGCCTTAAAAATGGCTAGTGTCATTCCACAGAACTAGTCTTCACAAATCTGCAGTGTGCACCTTATTTGATTTAAAAAAAAAAAATGCAGATCCGCCTGTAGATTAAGGTCTTGTTCAGATCAAAATCCAGCTTGTTATATTAATCTTGTCGCTTTTTTTTTGTCTTGTACAGGTTTAGCGTAACTGAATTCCATGGGGCAAAGAAGCTAAAAATCAACATTCAGAAGTTCTAGTTAAAATGAAAATTGCTTCTTTACTAAAGTTTTAAAGCTATCTGACAACCATCTTGTTAGTTCATTTATTAACCATGTGTCCTATGACAGAACACTAGAGGGCCCTCTAGTCTCTCCTTCTGTTTAGTAACAAACATGAATGATTGGAACAAAATGATTCTAGAAGTCCATGAAAGGACTAATATAAGATGCAAAGGATAGACTTCATCAAGGTAGGCCAAATCTAAATGGTCTGTTCTGATTTACGTGGCTTCAATGTATGTATGTGACAAACTAAATAAATATCTCTAATGAGTCTCACTGAGAACTTGAAGTCAATTTTTCTGTTTCTGGAATAGGAGCTGCAAGTAGATCTTTATTAAAGTTTCTTTATTGCCAGTAGTATTGCTGTGATGGGAAAAGATATGGGGGCCCTCTCCATGGGGGGAAGAGCTGGCTATACTGTCAAAAGAGCTCATTTCATATATGTAGACTTCAGTCTCTTACCACAGTGACCTTCAAGCTTTTTATTAGAAAACTAAAACTAGCACAACAATTGCCTTTGTTCTTAGCTAGAAAATCTTGGAACATGGTTATTGAGCACTCCAGGGCAAGATCACTTGGGAGCCTCGTGTAGGCAACTACTGTGCCAAACTATCTGATCCTCACCATTGAGAACAAGTGATGTTTTCTTCCATTTGCGTTTTAAAGCTAAAACGCTCTAATCCTGTCATATCATGAAGAATATCTAATTTTGGTTGCCAGGTCTTTATTTGTATGTTGCCTAGCTCCTGATGATGAGCATTTGATTTCTTCTCGAGTACAACACTTCAAGCTTGTCCTTATTAAGTGTTACCTTGTTATTTTCAGACTTCTCCCACCAACCCCAAATTATCAGGATCACTTTAAATTCTAATCCTGTCCGTCAAAGTGTTTCCATCCCCTCTGGGCTTGCCATGAACCACAAGTTTTGTAAGCGTTTCCATTGTCTAAATTGTTAATGAAAACATGGCAAAGAACTAGACCCAGCACAGAGCCCTGTGGGCTATCACTTGAGGTGCCCTCAAGGTATGACAGTAACCCACTTGCAACTACTTTTGAGTGCTGTTTTTAACCAGTTGTATATCCACCTCGTAATATAGACCATATTTAATTAGCTTGCTTATAAAAATGACAGGTGGAAGCCTCAAAAGCCTTACTCTAATGAAGATACCATTTATTGCTCCTTCCTTTATTCACTAAACCAGTCACTGTAATCACCTGCTATCAAAGGGGAACCAACAGAAAACAATTTGCAGAACAGTGCTTTCTCAAGCTACAAGCTTTCATTCATGGACTGTGCACCACTTACAACACAAGCTTGTGGCAGGACTCATCAAGGTTTAAATGCAACAAAACGCTTTGCTTGGTATTCTTTGGCTATTTTTCCAGGATATACACCAGATACAACCTGTGGTGAAGAAGCTGAAGGCAGTGCATCTTAACATAAGATACCCATGGGCTGAGCTAATGGGTCATGTCTCCACCACTGGGAACATGCGCTTTGTAGTACCTCAAACGCTTTTGAGGTGCCAAAACACGCACATAGCACGTGTGAAAAGGTTCTCTAGGCTCCATATTTGCAGTGCAGAGAACTAAAACTAGATACTGAGAAATCCCAATACTTAAGTTTTTTTTTTTTGTTTTTTTTTTTTTTTGTTTTTTTTTTTTTTTTGTTTTTTTTTTTTTTTTTTTAACTAGGGCAGTGCACATGGCTGCAGAGTGTGCTGCCTGAAACTGGAGCCTGGGCAGTCAAAGCTGCACTCTGGCTGCCAGGCAGGCTCTGTGCACCCAGATTGCCACCACTAGCCCTGGGAGGCTGTCATGATCCCAGGTAAGGCTGCTGGGGCAACCCAGGTGCTGGCACCAGCTTTCCCTAGTCCACCCAGGGCAACTTACTGTGTACCAGATTGTGCTTGCAGGGGTGTTCCCCAAGGACAAGTAGCAGTGGCACAATTATGTGCTGCTATTTGTCCCTAGGGAAATACACATGCATGCTTGTGGGGGATGTGCTCATGGTGGGTGCCAACTCAGGCCCTTAAGACTGGCCCACAGGGCTAATTGCGGGTTAAAACTAGACCCACCTCCTGCAGCAGGATTAACCACAGTGAGTGCAAGTCACTGTGTTGGCCGAGAGCTGCAGAGCTTCATGCACCCTTGCTGAAACAATCACAAAAGGAGTTCCAAACCCCAAAATCTAGCAGTAGGCACCACCTCAGCTCCCCAACTTCCAGTCCTGCTAGGAAATGTGGGCCAGATGACAGCTCCACAGGCTAGAGCCAGCCTGTTTGACACCCAAACTGTGTTTGACACACCTGATTCAGCCAATAGTTGCAAAGACTTGTTGGCTATATGTAGGAATAGTGATGGTTAACATTTCCGAGACTGAGAAGATGGTTTCAAATGCCCCTTTCAACACCAACCCAGCCCAGCCTCTGGCTTCTTTACTTTTCATTCCATCCAGGAAGAGCACACACCAACTGCTGAAACTTCCTTAGCCTGATGTACGGTTTTTGAACACGAAAGCTTGCTTAATAACTATTCTCCAACTATTTGGGTTGGTCTAATAAAAGATATCAAATTCACCCAAGGAACCTTGTCTTTCAACACCACTGATTTTTACGTTACAATGACAGTTGGAAAATGAGGAAGAGCGTGCAGTACAATTGGAGTGTGGTTGCTGAGGCTCCTGCCTTCTCAGTTTCTTACTGCCCCAGCTTCATTGGCTTCTGCATGATTATCCAACTCCTGGCTAAATTTTGTTAATGCTTATGCCAAGGTTAAATAGTTTCTACACTTTGTATAAATTTATCAGCCTTCTGATTAGTAGTTGTTGTAAACAGACAACACTATTTGAACTGTTTGGAGAGAACACTGATTCCTTTAGAGAGACTACTCAACTTGCTGGGGACCACGCAAGAGACCAACTTAAGCACTGCTATGGACTGAATGGTTTCTGTTCACCTCCAAGTCAGGTCACTCCCACTCTCTCCCTGCCCTCCTCTCTTAAACTGAAATTAAATTAAAGCTGTAGCAACGTATGTACGTGTCTGAGTCTGGCATTGCTTCCAAGTTGCATTGCAATTTATTTTTGGCTTTACAGCACTCACACAGAAGCTGACCCGCGATGAGTTAGCAGCACAACTGAAGGCTGGTATGTTATTCTTAAACTCGAAGTTGTCTGTTACTTAGAAGCTTTTTTTTTACTGTGTGGTTCTCATTTGATTCCTGATCAATGAGCCAGGAAGATTTGACTTAACAGTAGAAGACAGAAATTCTGCAGGGAGGTAATGGTAAGTAGCAACCTACTGCATCTAGAAACAGATCTCTTTAAAAGCAGACAGGCATTATGAGCAGGAAAGGAGGTGATCTGTGAAGCAACAGGAGGGTCACAAATCTTCAGAATACATTTTGTCCTGATGTTTTTGATAACATCTCACTGCAAAAAGTCATCTTCAATATTAAATTGTAAAACATAGTACCTACCTTATATTCATTCTTGTCCAGGAAGCATGAAGACCCTTTTGATGCTATAAAAATAGTCATCTTGCTGGAATTGAAAACCTTTTTTAAACCTACATTTGCATGCTAAAACCAGCAAGATTTCTGATGCCGAAGTATTTTGTTTAGTGTGGATTGATTCTGCCTTTGGAATAGATTTACCTAGTCTGCTGTCATACAGAGTGACTCCATTTACTGCACAGGTTTAAAAGTAGAATTTGCCCTATTAGTTTTAGCTAATGAGAGTTATTCCTTTGCCAGTATGTTACTGGTAAAAGTATATTTATAGTATTTGAAAGGTGTTTAATCAAGAACTGAGACTGACTTAACAGTTCAGAGAAATCCTGCTCCTGTTTCAGGCTTATAAAGTTTCTTAATATAGGGATGTGGGAGAATGCAAGATACAGCCTTGGGAAGTGTTTCTCTATCAGTTCCAATGGAACTTTTCCTGCTAAATAGTAATGTTGCTTAGACAAAGGGGATTCTTAATAGCACAAACACTACTACTGAATTGTCCTGCTCTTCTATAACAGATGCCCATAAATTGGCCAGGGCATTTTAAACCAGCTTTGTTGGGTACATGTTTGCTGCACCTATTGAAGTTTATGGGTAAAAGAGGAGCTCTTCTCTCCACTAAACCAGGCACGTAACAAGTCTGGTCTTACAAGGTTCTGAGGGTCTCCAAGGAGGAATCTAGCATCCTTAGCTCCCACTGCCACCACATCTGGTGCTGGGCATCTACTTCGATTATACCCTAGAATATAGCTTCAAACTACTTGAAAATTTGCTTTGAAAATACTAGGAAATTTGCTTTGTATTTGAAAGTTATAAAAAACTGAGAGCTCGTTATCTGAACCCTGATCTAACATAACCCATCTGCTATAAACATTGCTTACGGGAGACTTATGGGAGCTGCACAAGTCTCAGTGTCTCACTGTAACTGAAGTTTATGCTAGTCAGCAGAATATCTTCCTAGTGCAAGCTGCAGCTCAGATGTCTTCCAGATCTGTGATTGTGATTCGGTTTGTTTTCCTCTGAAATATTGTTTCATTTTAAAAATTGACTCCAAAACCACTTGAGAAAACGTCATGCTTACTGATTTACTTAAAAGTCTGACCATTCCACAGTATTAACTAGTCTCTGGTAGTGTCACTGATGTGCTATAATCCTGTTTCAGGACGCTTATGACACGTAGGTCAAAATTTTGTACAGTGACTAGTCGTTTTGAAACAGTGTAATTTGTAGTTAGAATAGTAGTGGTCTGAGCCACAGCTCTGAGAGCGGAGACCAAATCCGGAAGTCCAGACATTGCATGAACTTGAACACATCATTCGACACTTTTCTCCATCTGTAAAATGAGGATAATATTTACATCATTAGTAATGTTATGCACCACAGAATTTATGGGCCTGGTCTATGAGGTGCTGATTGCAGGGTTTAGTTGGGTTTAGTCTCTAGTTCTCAGATCTAAGAGACATCAGATTACAATTAAAGCAAATGGAGTCAAAGAATACAGATGTTGAGGTTCACATTTAGCAATTCAGGATTAACTGGTTGGGAGGAACCAGTCATTGCACTACTCAGTTGCTGTTTTCTTGTTTTAGCAATTTGTACCCTGAAGCAGACCCCTAGAGTGGCACCAGTAAGGATCCAAACATGACTAAAGACGAAGAGTTACCAGACTTTCACACATCCAAGGAATTTTATGAGAACTATGAGCCCAAGGAAATTCTGGGCAGGTAAAGTGTGACTTTCTCCTCTAGACCAATGTTCTGTAGAGTATGGGGCAAGCCTATCCATACCGTTCTTGCAAGGGTCCCCCTAGCTTAGAATTTAATCATCTCTAAGAAAGACTCTAGCCCTCTCTGTGCTACATGCATAATATTGATGCAATTTTTGATCCTAAAGGGTTTGACAAAGGTGCCCAAGACTAGTAAGATGTGACTACTTTTGGGGGGAGGAAGTGGGGGCACACTATGATAGCTCCCTAACAGTGAAGAAAAGACCTGTCTGACAAATTGTCTTCAGGCATGATTTCTTTCATGTGTTTGTAACAGGTACTGTTTTTGGATTTAGTGATAAGTCAGCAGACAGGCATGAGTGTGGATATTTCTGGATAGTAAAGGAGTTTGGCTGAAAAAACAACAATAAAACTAGCTCCTCTCCCTCACATATACACTTCAACTTGCAAAGGACTGATCTTCATTCATAGTGCTGGGCTGTGCCACTCTGAAGAATTTAAACTATTCCATAGGCATGTAGTGACCTGGGATTTTCACACCTGGAGTAACATTTTCCCAAAGTATCCAAGTAACTTAAGAGCCTAGGTCTTATGAAAATTAAACATGGCTTAGGCTGCTGAGTGCTTTTTTTCCAAATGGCACTTTTGTTGCTAAAACACCTGGGCGCTAGTAGACATGTCACCTACAGTGTTGGAAAAGACTGAGAACATCTCTATTGCTTAGGTCAGATTTTTCAGGCTTGGTAGGCTGATAAATTTATATTTAGGCACCCAGATGGGAGAATTTCAACTTTCAGGAATGCTGAAGTCAGTCAGCAACTGTGAGTAAAGTTATTGGAAGTTATTGGAGTAAAGTTACTGCTACAGAACTGCAGTACATTTCCATGAAAGCAAAACATCTAAGGGAAGACACACTTCTCCAGTAAAAGAATAATAAATTATTATTGAGTGACAGCTTTTGAATCAGGCCAGAGGGTTGAAACAGCATGAGAGGAGAGTAATCACTGCAGGATTAAAGATATTGTTCCTCCATAGCAAGGACAGGCTCAAGATTCAGATCTTGAAACTCACAATTCAGAGGCATTTGGATCTGGGGCTTTATTTTACTTCAGATCTATTTTGCATAGCCATCACGCACTGAAGTCTCAGAAGTGGCTAACTGTTACACAGACAGTGCTACTAGAGATGCTCAGAATTCCCTTGGGCTGGCTGCAGGTTGGACCATGCTGGTTCCTCTCCACCTTCCCACTATCAAATAGGAAGAGTGGGTCGAGTCCGTAGTATTCATTCCTAAAGGTCATTTGGTAAGTACTGTTCTGCTTATAAACCTCAGCCTGACATTGTACAGCCCTGTGAAGTGCTTGCTGGAATGCAGCTGTGAACAATTAGCCAAGAGCAGTCCAAGAACTCAGAAGACACTTGAAGCAGATGGCAGGCCAGTGTGGCACCTTTATAGATCAACAGTAATTCAGATTCCAGCCCTATGAACTGGGAAAACCTGTGGAATGATCACAGGAAAATAAGAAGAAGATATGACAATTACAGGAGGTAGAGTCATGCCAGCACATTGTAGAGCATCATTAGCTACATCTGAAGCTAACAGGATTATGAGGGTTTAAGAGGCCTGCAATTTGGCCCAATAGAAATATAGATTATATAAATCATTAAGGGAAATTATTAAAAAATTTGGGCTCTTGCTGATGTCAACAGGAAGTGAGGCCTCTCAGAATCCCCCAGGAATCACTTCCTACCAACAAGGATCAGGCCCACAACAAACAATTTCCAAAGAAGCAGCTTTTGCATCCAACCGTTACAGTACTGTGCTGGGGCAGGAGAACCAAGGAATTAAACTAACCAGAAACTGTCTGACTCTCTTGACCTTGTCTTTGTTTTGGTTCTGGCAGAGGAGTGAGCAGTGTGGTCCGTCGGTGTATTCACAAGACAACCAGGCGGGAGTACGCAGTTAAGATTATAGACATCACAGGTGGTAGTATGTCCCCAGAGGAAGTGCAGGAGCTGCGGGAAGCCACTATCAAGGAGATTGACATTCTTCAGAAGGTCTCGGGACATCCCCATGTCAGTAAGTCCAAACTTCTTTGGTTGGACCCCAGCATATTCCCTGATCGGTATTCTCAGTCTCTGTGCCAGGTATTCCCAAAAGATTTCAGATTTGGATTAAAACCTTTGGTTCCTTGAACTGAAACCCCTACAGAGAAGGTATCTTGGCCGTTTGTGGATGCCCACCTGGTGGTGTCCGATGGCACCAGCTTGCAAGCAGCCAATAGGAGTTGGATCAAGTCCTAAATGGGCAGAGTGACAGAGAGTCCTCCTGCTACTCACTGCTTCCCCTCAGATTCATTGCTATTCAGTCAGCATTGCTGGACATGGCACAGTGGCACAGACAGCAACTGCTAAAATCAGGATCAAAACATTCTACTGAAATCTGCAGCTTGGGAGGATAGATGAGAAGAGGGATTATGGCCAGACATAAAAGTCACTGAAATCAATGGAAATGGCTTCCATTGACTTCAGTGGACTCAGAGAGAATCACTGCACTGGGGGTTAGTATCTATAAAGGACTCTGTGTGTGGGTGTGCAGGAAATTGATATGATCAGTGTGCTGCTGAAACAGCAAATCAACAGCAGGCAAAAGACTTCTCCAGAGCCTGCTGTTGTCATACTCAATTCCTCTGGACCCTGGCTCCAACAGCCTAAAACTCGGCCCTCGATGCCCCAGTAGTCCTACGTTTCATTTGTTCATGACTCAGCTTTTGCAAAAGGCACAGCCTGTGATACAAGGAGGGCAGCACTTCAGGAACAGCTTTCCAGTTCCAGCTGCCTGGTGCAGGCTTTCTGAGAAAGGTTGCATTGCTAGTTCCAGGGATCAGCTAGCTTCTCTTTAAATGATTCCAGGAAGTCCCTTTCATGGAGGTGCCCTTGGAAGATGGAACAGGAAAAACGCCCTGGCAGGGGAAGGACAGGGTGTCACTCAAATCAATCTGCCTGCAGGGCAGAAACCTCCTCCACTGCAGAGTCCTGGGAAACAACGCTAACAGCAAAAATCCCCACCAGCCTCATATTCTCCCCCTTTTTGGGGAAGAAGAACAAGCTGTGTTGGATTTCCATAAGGAGACAGTATCCCAAGATATGTTTTGCCCACTGCAATGACATAAGTTAACCAAACACAGGTAGTCAGGACTCTGGGCTTCCATCTCTTCTGAATGAAGAGGCCTCTTGCAGCCATGTAGTCCCTAATGCCATGACAGAGCCGATTCTGATTCAGAAAGGAGCAGGTAATTTGCTGCATCTCTTATCTACACTTCTTGCAGCACTTGAAGTGTCCTTGTGGGTCTCCTAGCCAGGCCCTAACCAACATCAACACCATTCAGGATTTTCTCCAGGTGCCTCCTCACATGTGCTGAGCTCCCACTGACCTCAGTGAAGACAGAAAAAGTATCTAAGCAACTTACAAGTCTGTGTTTTAACATGGGAGCTCAAAATGGTCTCACTGGGCATGTCTACACATGTATTGATATGCACCTAAACTTAATGCACCTTTGCTTAACACGCGTTGCATGTGCAGATGCGCTAATGCACATTAATGTGGTGTGTGTCCATTGACACACACCGCATTAATGCACATTAGCATGTCTATACATTCACTAATGTGACTTAGTTATTTGCGCCTAAATTTGAAATCTGCTTTCTGCAGGTATCAAATTTAGGCTCACCTAGCCTTAAATCACCATTTTTAGACGTGTTCTTAATGTGATTTAAAAATTGTGATTTTAGGCTAAACCCACTTAAAAAGAGGCACCCACTGTGAAGTCCCTCACCTGCTTCTGGAGGTCAGGGAACAGTTATCTCATTGGAGAAGGGAGTATAGCTTTTTTTCTACACACGCACACAGCCCAGGGCAAGGTCACAGCACTGCATCTAATGATTTTCAATATCATGATTTTTTGCAGTTCAGCTGAAGGACAGTTATGTATCCAGCACCTTTTTCTTCTTAGTGTTTGACCTGTAAGTACCATTTTGATTATTATCTCAGGGCTTGCAGGATGATCAGTGGGACAGATTCTTACGTCTGGGTAAATCTGACTGAAGTTGATGGCATTTATATTGATATGCCTGGGAACAGTATCTGGGTTTATTGCTATCACAGTCCAAAATTAAAGCTGATAATGTAAGGGAATGTGGTTTGCACTGGCAACAGAGCTTCCTGAGCTAGATCAAATGCTGGCATTAAATGTAAGCAGGTCAAATGATGGGCTGTCATTCCAAGCAGTTCCTGGCATCATACTTTCCTCAGGCAGTGAAATTACGTACAGAGCACAATTCAGATGTAGACACAGTATATCTGGAGTATGGATGCATGTAGCATGACTCAGCCAATTATCTGCCTCTGTAAACGTTTTGAAGGGTTTTGGTTGGGCAAAGGAGAAGTTTATCTCTTAAAATCAACTGTGTACTTTTATGTCTGTATCTCAGGGGAGAGAGGGACCTGAGTCACTGATCTGCATCTGTCTCTTGGGCAGTGTTCAGAGTGGGGTTCTGGCTTGGATGTAGCTACATAAGCAAAAGCAAAGGAAGCAGTCAAAAAAAGAGCGATGTTACTGTCTTAGACACCTTCAGCCTTCTCAGGAGCTGTATTCTCTTTGCACACGCACCAGCTTGACTAGCAGAGGGAATGTTGTTCAGCCACATCACCTGTGCCAGGCAATGTTAGGTCAAGAATGGACACAGTGCAGATGGATGTTCCCACCCACCAGTAAATCAATCACCAGAGTGACAGGTGGGAGGAGGTGAGTGGCAAAGTAGGGAGGGGATGTTAGTGATGGGGAGAAACAGCAGCAGCACTTTGCACTTCCACAGCATCTTCCCTGTGAGATTCTTAAAGCACTTTACAAAGGAGTGTTCAATGAGCCTCAATAGTTCAGTGGGGCAAGGAGATGCTGCCACCCTCCTTTTATAGCTCAGGGAATGGGGTAAATGGCCCATCCAAGTTCATGAAGCAAGTCAGTAGTGGAGATGAAAAAAAGAGCCCAGAAGTCCTAGTTCCTAGCCCCATGCTCTAACCCTTTACCCTCTAACCCTTGGGCAGGGCTGTAGCTGATAACTCCACATTGGTGGGCAATCCCTTGGCAAAGATTAGGGATAACACTTCCTTTGAGTTTGTCTGACTGCCACAATGGAGACTCAGGCCAGCCTGGGTGAGATGGGCAGCACCTTTTTAGAAAGGTACCCTCCTTCCTGGCCTTGGGTGGAACTGAGAGGACAACTGTAGCCAGGAAGGGAATGGCCAAACCTCACTGAAGGTGCAGAGTGGAAAAAAAGCCTGCCTTGCTATCACCCTGGTTCAGGTGCCGTATTCCGAGATGCTGTTCTGCTCCCCTTCCGTCCAGAGGCTTTGGCATTAGTAGTGATTTTCATGAACGCCCAAGGAGCTGGCTGCTTAAATGAGATCTAAGAATAAATCTTTTGTCAGCAGAGAACAGACCAGGCTAGAGTGCACTTCACCACTGCAAAAGGGGATTTATGAATGGAATTGCACACAGGCCCAAAAAAACACCTAGCGCCCAGCAGTGCATTTTAACGTATCCCACTGTGCCAGTACTCAGTGTTGACCCTACATGTTATCTCCCCTACTGCAGCAGTAGCTTCTCCAGCTCTCAGAGGGACGGTTGCACCTGTCCCAGTGGCCGTCATTTGTCAAGCAGCCCTCCCTCCTCTCTGCAGGAACAAGTGGGCTTGCTCAGGTTTCCCTGTAACCTTTGCTGAAGTCTGTCATAGCTCCCAGGAGTCTATTTATACACTCGGCTCTGCCTGCATCCACACAAGTGTCCACAGCTTGTGTAACACTGATTTCTCATCAGTCAGTCAGCTGATTATTTTACCCAGCCCTTTAGAAATTAACCAAGTGGACTGTGAAAAGGGTTTGCTTTGGTGCTTAGGCCTAGTCTGCATACAAAGGGCACTGCTGTGTAGAGACACCCTTGGGTAATTAGCCCTGAGAAGCTGGGCAAAGTGCCACAGTATTATGTTATCACACTATACTGTGTTTGGTTCTTAAGGCAGCTCATTCTGGTCTAGTCCAGATACCTCTGTCAGGCATTTCCTTGTGCCCTGTAGACACCCAAAGAATTGCAGTACTTGAGCTAAACCAGCTGGACTTTATACGTAGGAAACTCCCACTGAAGTGCCCTTCTAGAATTGCTCTCAGTTAAGCCCAGTTGCTGAAATGTGTGTTGTGTCTTAGGCATTGTTTCTGAAAGGTTTTGTTGCCATTGTATACCATTTGTAGCCAGGCTATGACTCAGCCATGCATCTTCGTCTCTTTTCTTCTTAAACATAGAATGAAGAGAGGGGAGCTCTTTGATTACCTCACAGAGAAAGTCACCTTAAGTGAGAAGGAAACCAGGTAAGTCGAGACCTAGTCGAGCCTAGTGATTGTTCTTGCTTCTGTCTGGTCAAAGAGGCAGCTTTGACCTCCTTGGTAGCAAACTCCCCCTGAAAAGAGATTGCTAAGTCAGAAGCAGTTTCTCACAAATCAGCTTTCAGCTTCCAGTTGCCTAAAAATGCTGCTCTCCATTGGCAGCTCAGTAGGGAGGGCAACTAACACAATTTCTGGCACCTTTTGCTCTATGCTTACCTTCAGTGAAACATAAGAATAGCTGGCATCTATTCAGCTGGTGTTATAGAGCAGAGTTAGATATCTGGATACTCTGTCAGCCTCTCCATGGACTGCCACCTTGATGAGGTGGAGAGGCTTGCATGTACCAAGAACCCTAAGCGCAACACCATCGGGAGTCTAGTACTCCTGGTAGGGTCACCTATGGTGGTAAGGTCAAAGGTGGTAAGGTCAAAGGTAAGGTCAAAGGAGGTATCAAATGAAGAGCAGTCCAACACAACATAAAGACCTCAATAGTGGAGCAGGTGGATGCAGAAGGCACACTTCTCAGTGGTTTCAAAGGTGGATGAAGGCTGCAGTGGAGGAGTAACCCCAGTTGTCTTGGACCCCTTGCTGCTGAACACAGGTGTTTTCTCTCCCAAGCATGGGCAACTGGTGCCTCCTGAGTCAGAGGGGGGCAAGGGGACTTGCCCCCCTAGTGGGGGTGGGGGTCCCCCCGTGGCCTATTGCACTGACCCACTGCTACTTTCAGGTCTGCCTGATTGGCCATGAGGGAATCTCCCTCTCTCTCCCCACCCCCTGGTCATCTTTCTTGCAGTCATCAAGATGCTCATCTGTGACCATCTGCCACATGGCATCGGCACTGAGTACAGGATGGATGGAACCTTTCCAATCTCTCCCACCTCCATGCCAAAACCCGAGTTACTTTGCCTTTAATTTTGGAACTTCAGTTCACTGACAATTGTGCTGTTGCTGCACATACTGAGGAGGACCTACAAATGGGCCTTAACTGCTTCTCTCAAGCATACCAGTACCTGGGACTGACCCTTAACATCAGAAAAACAAAGGTGCTTCACCAGCCTGCTCTGGGACAATCAACTCCTACCCCCCCAACAAAAATCCTCATTGACAGACAGGAACTAGAAAATGTTGAACACTTTGCATACCTTGGCAGCCAGCTCTCAAAGAAGGCCAATATCGACGAGAAGATTCAGTACCAGATCTGATGTGCCAGCTCTGCCTTTGGAAGACTGAATCATTGCGTGTTCAATGATCATGACATCAGGACTCAAACACGGCTCCTACTATATAAGGCTGTGGTAAGCCCAACTCTTCTCTATGGTTGTGAAGCTTGGGTGACCTAAAGGGACCACCTGAAAAGCCTGGAATGCCATCACCAGCTCTACCTCTAGAAGATCCTTGGCATAAAGTGTGAGGATCGTTGTACAAATGCCAGTGTCCTCACCAATGCTAACACTGCTAGTATGGCACCATTGACTATTCAGCATCAGTTGCGGTGGACAAGGCATTGTGTGCGCATGTCTGATGTATGCTTACCAAAACAACTGCTCTACTCAGCCAAGGACAGAGGACATGTGAGGGCCAGAGGAAATGCTTCAAGGACACCCTCAAGGCAAACATTAAGAAGTGTGGCATTGACACCACAAATTGGGAAAAACTAGCCTGGGACAGGGGCTACATGCCAATGCTTTGTGAGAGATGGCACATCTTACTTTGAAGAAAATTGTCTCACCCTGGAGGCAGAAACATGACAGAAATGGAAGGAAATAAAACAAGACTGAGAAAACTGTGATCTGACCCTCCCTCTAACCACTACCTGTGGCATTTGCCAGAGAGTCTGTGGCACTAGGATTCATCTACAACCCTTTAGAGAGTGATCAGAAATTTCCCTACTACTTGAAGGAGTGATCATCCTTGACTGTGAGGGATCTCCACCACTGCCAACTGTATCAGATGCTAAGGTTAAAAGCTATACCATACTCATCTGACCACTTGGAAGCAGGACATACTACGTGCATCTGCCACATTTTGGGCCTGACTGGTGGGAGGGTATGGGAGGGAAATGGGATTTGTCTTTTGGAGGAACTATATGGCTGAAAGGTGGATTTCTTCCATTGTCACCCCGTTTTTAGGAAGGTCATGCGTCCTCTGTTGGAAGTGATTGGATATCTCCATTCCTTGAACATTGTCCACAGAGACCTGAAGCCTGAAAACATTCTCCTGGATGATGACATGAACATCAAACTAACTGACTTTGGCTTCTCCTGTCAGTTGAATAAGGATGCAAAGCTCAAAGGTAAGATGACAGCTTGATGCCAGAGGAATCAAATGGATGGAAATGACCTACTGGATTCTCCAGGCCAGCTTCTTGGCAGGTCAGGATTTCTTCTTCAATCTGTTCTCCAATCTTGTGCAGTCTCAGTTGTCAAGTCTGGGAGACAGTTAAGCAGGCTTTTTGTCAGGAAGTTCATCTTCAATTTCCTTTTTCCCCGCTTTCTCGCTCGCTCTCTGGTGGACTGTAGCTGCACTCTTTCAAACTGTTATCTGTTAGCTTTCCCCTTCCTGAGTGTTCACACTCGTTTCCCAGTTTTCAGAGGCACAGGTGGCTGTGAGGCACCTAACTCCCTTTGCTTTTGTCACTGTTCACATAATAAGGTATAGCTTATCAGAGGAATATAATATCAAGATCCCCATGCATTGCTGTTATATAACACACTTGTGTTGTTGCTAGAAACATTCCATCTAGGAGCACCCATTTTTCTGAGATGAAAAATCCTATCCTTCTCTTGCAGAAATCTGTGGCACTCCTGGCTATCTGGCACCTGAAATATTAGAATGTTCCATGGATGAAGAACATTTAGGGTATGGAAAGGAAGTTGACATGTAAGTAGAACATTTCTACATACCGAAAAAATTCCCTACTACCTTTGGAACTACCTTCTCATGGCACTAGTCTGAGGTTTACTGCAGAACTTATCATGGCCTAGGTTGAGGGGATGTGCAAGACGAGCTTGCTAGTACAAATGAATCACCAAGCACAAGATCTGAATAGCAACAGCCACTGCCTGGAACCGATGAACAGTCTCATATTAAATAGTGCATCAAGCAGATGCCATCTTGTAATTGTACTGGTGGCCTAATGAAATGGGCTACTAGTCTGCACACAGGGGTCAGAGACAAGAATGGCAACCTTCTAATACCAGTTCTGACCAATGCTTTTTGCCTCTGATTCTTTGCTATCCTTCACCTGTTTTGCAGAGGTATGATGAGAATTCATTTCACTAAAGCAGTCTGAAGTGGAGAACCCATGATTGTTATCAACAGTTGTCGCTACACTTCAGATAACAGCACTTGATGACCTGCTTCAGTGGTGCTGCTTTGCCAGAGTAACGCTGAATACCACTAAAGTACCACTAACAGTAATAAATGATCTACATCTGCCTGGGTGTCCAGTATGGTCTTACGGCTTCTCACTTCTCTATAGTAAAGTGTGAAGTTTGCTTTACACCCACTAAGAGAGCAGTCCGTAGTTTTGCCACAGACTTGAATAGAGGCAGCTGCTGTGGAGATGAGCAGCTGTGAGCAGGCAAAAAAAACTTGACCTACTCGATCCTTGTCACAGTTGCCCCTCTCTTTTTAGCCTACATTAAACTGGACCCTGATTAGTCTCATAGGTGCAAAGCACATTTGCTGTACAAGATCCCCTTGCTAGCCCCTTCCAGCTTGATTTAGCATGAGGTACAGTATGGCCCATGCAGGCCTGAATCCAGCTTTGTAACTGGGCCTTCTGGCATTGTCAAGGTGAAACTCCTAGACCTTGAGGACAGTTGAAGCCCAGGGCTGGATGAGGATTTTGCAGCCTATTCCTGTCTCTACTGGACTGTCACCATGCAGCATGGTGGATACTGGTGCATACTGCTACTGCCTGGCATTGCTGTTTGCAGGTGGAGTACTGGCGTGATCATGTACACGCTGCTAGCTGGCTCCCCACCCTTCTGGCACCGGAAGCAGATGGTGATGTTGCGGATGATCATGAGCGGAAATTACCAGTTTGGGTCTCCAGAGTGGGACGATCGGTCGGACACAGTCAAAGATCTGGTAAGTGCTCACCTGCTGCCAAAGGAATAGGAGAAGGGGAGGGCACCTCCTATGTTAAACAGTGTGATCTGATGGACAGGCAGTGGCAGGAGTCAGGACCTGGGTTCTGTCACTGACACTGAGTGACCTTGAGCAAGTTACTTACTGTAATCTCTCTCGGCCTTTTAATGTCTTGTGTTTAGATTGTTTAGGGCTGGGACTGTCTCCAACCGTGCGCTGGTATATTGCCAGATTAGGGCTTGAGCGTAATGCAAATAACCAGAGGGCCGTTTCCAGGCAATGCTATCATTGTGCTGTCTCTAGTCTTGGGGAAATAAAGACAGATTAGTATCCTGCATTACTGACTGACAGAATGCTTCTGGGGAACAATGAGAAGAGATGGGCCTGCCAGAGAGTGAAGATCCACCTGCCTGTGTTTTTCCTGCAGATTTCTCACTTCCTGGTGGTGAATCCTCAGAAGCGTTACACAGCCAGCGAAGCTTTGGCTCATCCATTCTTTCAGCAGTACATCGTGGAAGAAGTGCGGAGCTTCAGCCCTTTCAGGAAATTCAGGGTAAGTATGATTCTTTTGAGATCTTTCTATCCTGATGACAACTGTTTAAATGGAAGATGCTTCAAGTATATTGGACATGAGACCATATAAACATTTCACTCTGCTTATTAAATATTTACTTGAGTCAGCAGATATAGTCCCTTCCCAACATGTAGGCTCTGACACTGGCTCCCCCAGGCTAAAGTAGAGTAGAATCAGGTCCTTAGATAGGGATCCAAACTCATCTCTAATAATATGGAAGAAAATAATAGGAGCTAGTCAAAACGGGCTTACCCATTATATATTAATGATTTGGAGATAGAACCACAGTGCAAATACTGGATATGCCAGCAATGACTGGCTGCAAGCCAGCATGATAGCAGAGACCATTTTATTCATTATCTTCATTATCTGACCTATCCTACTGCAGGGGGTACATTTGCTTTTTGGCAGGTGTACCACAAATTTGCTCTGTATCCTCCCCAAGTGCCACTTTAATCTCCTTGCTCTAACTGATCTGTTGCTGTGCTTTCTGCTCCCTGCCCTGTGCTCCCCACCTGATCTGCTGCTCTGCTTTGTTTCCTGCTCTGTGTTCCCCCCAATCTACTGCTCTGCTTTCTGCTCCTTGCCCTATATCTACTGCTGTGCTGCCAGTCCTCTCCCAGGTCTGTCATATGTCATTTGTAGTACATGTGCCACAGGTTGGCCACCCCTTCCCTAGTGTTTTTTTTTTTTCTGAAAGCATTAATGGATGAAGTGTGTTACAAGGAGGGGTTTTGATGGTAGTCTTATGTAGAGTTTAGGTTATAGTTTGTATGGGATGGATAGGGATGATCTTGCCTCAGGCAGGGGGCTGAACTAGATGATTTCTGGAGGTCCCTTCTAGCCCTCTGTTTCTATGACCAAGGAAAGGGTAACTTATTTTTCTTTTGGCTGAGCAGGAAGAGATTCCAAAAAAAAAAAAAAATGCTCCCACAAACCATAGGAAATAATTAGTACATGGGAGACAGAAGTGAATCTCCCTCCATGCTAAGTGGAAAATATGGAGACATAATTTCTCCTTCTCTAATATATACAGTTATAGAAATATTAGGTATTATAATAACATTAGGTTAAGCATTTAAAGAAAGAAGTAGAATAGGTAAGTTGATGCCATCCCATACACTGATCATGAAGTAAAAATTCTGGCCTGAAAGTTAGGCCGCCTTTATTAATAATAATGTTATTGCCATCTTCTTTCTAAGCAGAAGGCTTCCTAGGTGTGCACCCCCCCGCCCCTCTTCCCTCCTTCACACTGTCTGAGAGACTGAATCAGTTTACACTGATGAGCTATTGATTAGATTCATTTTGCCAAGGTGCCTGGAAGGAGGGTTCAGCATCCGTGAAATTTCCAATTGCATTTCAGGTCATCTGCTTGACGGTTCTGGCATCCGTCCGCATATACTATACCTATCGGAATGTGAAGCCGGTTACCAAAGAGTTGGTAACGCAGAACCCCTACGCATTGAAACCCATTCGCAAACTGATCGATGCCTGTGCGTTCAGAATCTATGGACATTGGGTGAAGAAGGGAGAAGCACAGAACAGAGCCGCCCTGTTTGAGAACACCGCCAAGGCAGTTTTGATGAGCATAGCAGCAGAGGAAGAGCTATATTGATTTACCTGACTAAAGCTGCACCCACACCGAGTAAGCTTAAGAGTTTGCTAAGAGTTTAAGCAAGTAAAACCTTTGGAAACTAACAGCAGTCTCCTTCATGGTTTCCTAAGGAAAATCTCAATTGATAACAATGTCAACACTGTGTGGGTCAAATAATGATATCCTTTCTTTGCTTCAGTCCTTCGAGTTACCCATGTATACAGCCCCTGCATGGACCCATTGAACTCCAATGAGTTGTCTACATCAGGTATCTGCATATTATACTGATTCAGGACATATTTAAGAAGTGGCCTCTAATTTTGCAACTGTAAGTAACTTCAGGTACAAAAGACTCTCAGCAGAGGCAGATGGACATCCTAAGCACCACAAGCTATGCCCAAAATTAATTGGACACAATTTTTTGTACACAATTCTTTTTTGGCTTGGCATGACTTTTGAGCACAAAAGTGCAGGGAAGGAAGAAGCAGCCTTTAAAATGCAGCTCACCAAACAGAAAAGCCCAAAGCAAAATCCCAGCTCTGAAGTTTGGATCCAGCTCAAAGTCTGAATTCTGCAGCTCTGGTCTCTATTTTAGAGAAAAGCAACCAAAAAAGAAAGGATGATAGGGAACATTAGTGCTACTCAGATCATCACCTTGCCCACTCACAGGCAGAACACAGGGGCATGCTCCCTTCAGATCCGGTAAGGAAAGAATTTAATTAACTACTTTTCAGCCATGCAGAAGCCTCCGAAGTAAGGTGCACTATGTTGTTTCTGTCGTTATCATTTGCTACAAACATCCTCAGAATTTGGGAGCTGTTTGCCCACACTGTTGCAATCAGCGTGGGTGCAGGGAATGAAGTTTGAAAAAAAGCTGATAGGATTGGGGCCTGCGTGTCTGGCTGAGGCTAACTTGAGATTTCTAGTTACAATTAGTTTCTCATGAAAAGTGCAGATTTCGGCCAGCTGAAATGATTAATGCATTAGGATCACATTTGACTAATTGTTTTGGAACATTTTCAAAGTAAAATTTTGGATTTTGCATTTCTCAAGTTTTTCATTTAGCAGTTCACCTACAACAAATTTTAGAAGGTAAAAAAACCTCCCAAAATGAAGCAGTTTTTGCTTGACCCTCAGTGGGGTTTTTTTTTGTTGTTTTTTTCTGTTCATTTATATCAAGTCAACCAAAACAACATTTTTTGCATTTTCCGTAATTCAATCATTTTTCTAGAAACAGCATTCAGAACCTTAATATTAATGGACTCAGCTCACTCTTTCCTTTCTTTCAGTGATGGGCAGTATTGTGAAGTGGGCACTGCTTTTAGTCAGTAAATGCTATTATGCCATTAGCACTGCTCGCTTCAGCTACAGCAGTAAATATCTAAGCACTCTTTAAGCATGGGAGACAGTTTTGCGCCAAGATTTTAATGCTTTAGGTTAAAGAGCAACAATTCACTTTATACAGCTGTGATTTAGGCTTTTAAACGCCTGTTGAATGAAGGAAAATGTACACTGCAGCTAACATTGACCCATGCATTGCATATTCATTGAGAAGTTTTAAAAGGTACGTGGCTAGTACATAGAACTTACATTGCTCAAAACATCCAGTGGGTTTGCTCTATTTATTTCTATTTATTTTATCTGTGCATTCAGAAATAAATATATATGGTTTTGTAACTTTAAATTTAACTGTTTAAATGTCAATAAATGTGCTTCATTTTACTTAGCTGGTGTGCTGGGCAATTGTTAAGATACAGCACTTTTAATTCTTAATATAAAGCAATGTAATAATATTAAGAATGGATAGTAAAGAAATTTAAGGAGTTAACATGACCAAACCCCATTGACTTTCAATGGGAGTTAGCGGCCCAGCCCTCGTAGCCATGCTTTTGTAGTCCCAGCCATAATACTTAAGCATTTATCTTCGAAGTGCTATAGAACTTTGCAGGGATGGATCCAGGGCGGTGCAGCGGTGCTTTCATTCCTGCTCCACACAAATTTGAAAACCAATTGCCTGGGAGGGGCAACCACATTTATCAGACAATACTGATTCAGTTGACTTCGTGGCTCATTATCATCTCCCCGATTCCCACTAATTTCTCTCCACTCCACATGCCCTCTCTCCTTTTGAATGGTCTTGATGTTCCACTATTGAAACTATCCTTTCTTCTGCAATTTTCCTTTCTGTTAGTTCCTATTTCACAGCTTTGCAGACTGTTTTTAGTTCTATCTAAAAGCCTTAAGTGCGATCATATTAAATCAGATGCAGAAACAACTGAGAGTGAAGTTTTGGAGGCACTGTCAAGGCAGTCAAGAAGGCTAGATTTTGTTTTATGGATCTGAATAAGAGACATATGTTTAACTATAATGACTACAGGACTAATGAAGCAGTGTCTTTTGACCATTTTAACTATTTTTTGCCTAGTCAGTTGTGGTTTTTTAAACTTTACACATAATCTAGCAAATTAGTGCCCATTCCAATAATTGTTTTTGTGTGGCGTGACCCTCGCCCACAGCATATTAGTAATGCATCTGGTTTCTCTTTAACTGGAGAAAAGTATGTATTGTGTCATATGTGACAATGTGCCATACCATCTGCACAACCCCTGTTCAAAATCCTAGCTCTACCCGTGGAACCTTGAAATAATCCATTCTCCCAACAGTCTTGTGAGGTAGGTAAGTTTTACGATGCCTGATTTTCAGGTGGGAAAACTGAGGCAGAGATTGATTTCAATCATGTTTTAATTTAAATCATTGCGTGTTTGGCACTTAAATACCCTTGAGATGGCAAGAGGTTGCTCATGAGTATTTCTCTGGATTTCCGTGGAACTGTTTCCATGAAGTGCTTGCAGAACTGTGTCCACTGGGGCTGCTGATGAGGTTAGCTGAAAGTAGAGCAGCAGCATTTACAAAAGCCAACAGGGAATTAAGGAATTAATTAGACCAAAAAAAGACAATGCCTGAAACCTGCCTTTGCAAAAATGAAGATTTAGTTGCAAATTTTTAAAACTTGCTAAATTTGGATCAAACCCAGCCACAGGGAATTACAGTTCATCTCCACAGGAGAAAATGTCTGAGGTTATTTTCACTAAGGGACTTATTCACAGCTCTGTTTTCCTCCCGGTTTTCATAGTTGTGAGATTGTTGATATCAGCAACGCAGCGAAAACCCAAGTTATCAGAGGCTGAATCTGGTGTGTTTCCCATTCTAGGCAAAAAAAAACAAAAATCAAAGTGAATCAATTTACTATGCCAGAACTGACCATTACAATACCTTGCCTGACATCCTATAGAGCACAACTCATGCAATGCCACCTAGTCACTTCTGCATGAATCCCAGTTACCTTGTGTGTAACTGAAACACAATCTGTGATGGAAGGACTTCTGGTGTTCAGGTACTTTAAAAGTGATAGCTACAGGCATGTTTTCAAA
The DNA here is from genome assembly GCF_030867095.1 of Alligator mississippiensis. Classification (NCBI taxonomy): domain Eukaryota; kingdom Metazoa; phylum Chordata; order Crocodylia; family Alligatoridae; genus Alligator; species Alligator mississippiensis. Next base: position 10,187,650 of record NC_081837.1, read on the forward strand.
GAGCTCAGTTTCCAGTTAGGTTCCCAAGTAGGTGGTTACATCTTCTAAAGAACTAAATATCTAATATATTGCGATTTTTTTAAATTATGCTTAAACTAGGTGTCTAAACAGGAATGGAGTATTTAGAAAATCTGCCCTGTAATGTTCAGAACTGCCTCCAGGGAGCTCAGCAGTGATGCAGTTTCTCTTCAGAGCTTTAAAAAATATTTCCTTTAGGCCAACAATAATTAGCACTGAGAAGAAAAGCAAAAGGATGTCAGTAATATCTGCAATTAATCATTTACTCATGAATAATGTAGAAATTCTACATAATCTCACTTCTTTTGTCAGAGACTGTCTGTACAGTTAAAACAGATGAAATCCCTGCCATTAATTATACTGCATATTAGTCCTAATTTCCATTATTATCACTCTCAGCAGGAGTTCATTTATATTCCCTCCCATCCTATTGTGCAGGGTGCTTTTCACCAGCTGGCTGCACTTCACTCCAGAGATGGCTTGGCTTGGAAAAGCATTTTCCAATAAATACAAGGTATTAATAGAGTGTTCTTGGTACTAGAAGAAATTAAATTATTACTGCTAGATAATAAAAAGAAAGTAACTCAGAAATAATTTACTAAATGGAAATAAGTGTGAGTTATCGTGGAACCCTAATAGTAGCACAAAACAATACTGGGGCACTGCAGTAAATTCATTTACCTTGTGGTAACACGAGCTTTATGATTGGCTGATCCATCTATTGTGTCAATCCAAGATGCGCCCCGCAGGACATGCATTTTCTGAGCACGTTGTCTTGATGAAGCTGCAGGAGGTAAATACTCTGAGGCAGTCCATTCCCAAGTGTTCCCTAACAGGTCATAGAGCCCTGAGATAAAAACATTGGTCATGAATATCCATAGAACAGCTGTGCTTTTAATATATGGACCTCCTGAAAGCACTTTGGTGCACTCAGAGTTATGATGTTCAAGCTACCATTGTAAGGATGGTGTAATAGCTATAGTAGGAGACTAGAAGTCAGAAACTCTTGATTTTATTTCCTGCTTTCTCATTCATTCTTGGGCAAGTCTCTTATCTGGACTGTGTGTCAGGTCTCCCATCTGTGTAATGCAGCAATACTGCTTGCTTATCCTCAAAAGGATCCTCAAAAGCTTCAATTAGTTAATATTAACAAGGTGCTTTGAGACCCATTATAAAAAAAACAAAGTAATGGATTGTTTTTATAAATTAATCACTGCAGGGAATGCTGGCTTCTTGCATTAAAATATCAGGCCTACAGCAGCCAATTTAAACAACATTAAAAACCGTGACAGTTTTTTGACATGCTCAGCATCATCATATCAGGATGCCAAGAAATGGATTAGTCCAGCTTCCATCACAATATCTCATTTTATTATTTCTAAATGGAAATTAACAAATGGATGAACTTTCAAGGAAGACAAAGGTGTAGGTTCTGTACCGTAACTGTTCTGAGGAGGGAATGCTTTCACTGGGGAAACACCATGGTAACCATCTTCTGCCATATCAACCTTTGGGAAATTTCCCTGTGTGAAGAGAAGGTTTCACTCTGAAGAATGAATAACCAGCAACACAGAAAGAAGCAAAAGAAAATGACCTCCAATAGAACCTCATGTAACTTAAAACAATGGAAATAGCTTTACAGATGTAAATCACAGACAAAGATACTTTCATGGGATAAACCAGTAGATCAGTCAATCCAAGAGGGAGACATGGGATACTGACAAATAACTCATGGCATTTCACAGAAAGTGCCATGAGTTAGATGTTCACTGTTTGGGGGGTGGAAATCGAGCTCTACTTTGAAGCTGATCCAGGGGAGGAGCTGCCTGCCTGCAGCCCCTCTCCCCTAGACCTCTCCCCCAGCCCCCCAATGCCCGTGCTGTCTGCAGGAAGGGAGTGGGGATGAGGGAGGGGAGTGCATTGCAGGCTGGGGTTTGCCCAGCCTGAGCTGGAAGGGGCTGCAAGGTGCAGGGGGCTTCAGTCTACTCCCCCTCCCTCCCCCCAGCTAAGGCTGGGTAAACCCCAGCCCACAGAGTGCTCCCCCTCCCTCATTCCCTCTCCCTTCCTGCAGATAGCACCAGGGGCAGGGCTAGACACATCAGCCCAGTCCTGGTCACACGAAGGGACTGACAGAAGCTAGATGAAGGCACTCTGGTTTGAAGCACCTTTATCTGATCCCTCATTACACGAGGGTTAATTTGTCATGCAATCGGCCACTTTTAAAATAATCTGCAGCCGTGCACTTCTGTCAGGGCATGGCTGTAGCATGGTTTCAGGGGGCCAGTTGCATGACAAATGTCCCTTTTGTCAGCATCCGTGATTTCCCTCCCTCCCCTTCTCAACAAAATTCTTGATCTGAACAGTTTGAAATGTTGAGGTATCTGAATTCCCCCATTTGTGGGTGGGGTGATTGCCTATTTTCTAGCCATGGAGGAAGTTAATAAAATTATGACAAGTTCGACAACAGCCGTTAGCTGATTTTCAATATCCTAAAGAAAAGTCCGTATCACTTACTGCCTAAATACCTTCTAGGGTCACTTAAGGACATTTTTCTAAATCAACAAACCGTCAGCACAACTCACAACAGACAGGGTGGTTTTTGGACCCTACCTGCCACAGATTCGTGCGATTTACTTGAAACTTGTTTCCCCAAGGATATATTCTACCTGTCCAAAAGGGAAAAAAGACCAATTAGTTCCTAAAGCTTAGTCCGTTTTCTTCATTTACCTCTTTTTAACAATTTTCCTTGATTGTCCTTTCCTGCTTGGGACACTGGCAAGAATTGTTGGCTTTACCCTTTTGCCCATATCCCTGATTAAGAAACCATTAATTAAAAAAATTAATATTTTAACTTTGAAAAAAAATGTTGAAGAATGTACAAAACAAAGGACACAATGGTTCTTTATCACAGCTTATTTTCATCCCAAGGCATCCCCTTATTCTTTACTATAATATGAACAATCACACAGATCACTTCATCCTCCACCAAAATGCAGTTCTCCCTGGAGTGAGGCCAGACTGCAGCAAAGTGAGGAAGAAATGTGTGCCTGATTGAGAAAGCAGTAGGAATGACACTTCTTGAAGGATCAGTTTGGTTTTAGAAAGAGATCAAAGAGTTTCTCTTACATACTCTCTAGTCCTCCCCTTGCAGCAAATTCCCACTCCTCCTCCGTAGGAAGTCTTTTGCCTTTCCACTTGCAAAATGCCTGGGCATCGTTCCAGCTGACATGTAACGCAGGGTAATCCAGCCTGTCTTTTATACTGGATCCTGGACCTGATGGCTGAATAGAAATGGTCAGTTTAAAATGAGATCCATCAGCTGCACTATGCCACCAGGATCATCCCCACCCACTTGCTTCTGCCTGTCAGGAAGGCACTGAAATGTATCAGAATCCTGTACTATTTCTGCATGGAAGACTTGTGTGTTTCAATAACTAGTCTGCTAAAATGCATATAGGAAGACAAATTTGGGTGCACCCTTTTAAACACTACTTTATCAAAGGGGAGAAATGGCAATGATGATAAATATTACACTAATCATCTGTGACAGAATAACAGATTGAACGGTGCCATCACCACTGATCCATCTTCCATCACATGAAGCTACATGTCCATACTCTGGACTGCTAAATGACTTGGTAATGCACCCTTCTTGTACATGATGCAGGCCACCTTGTCTTTGATTACTTGGTAGAAGTTCATCATGCACCCAGCTGGGGTAGGAACAGGGACAAAACCTTCACTTTTGTTATGCAGGGACCATTTCAACTAGAAAGGCTATGGGTATTAATGGGATTCACACCCAAGACTATAGTCTCCAGATCACCTGTGATCACTCCCAAACAGGCAGGGCTGCTCCCATCACAGAGCCCCTAACTGTATTACAGCTAGGCAAAATGAAGAAGAACAGCTCGGAAGGGTGCCATGTGCCCTAGTCTGCCAGGTCATCAGCCCTTCGGGTTATCTTCTGCTTTTGCAATTACTGTGGCTCAGATTTTCAGAGGAGCCTTTGGGAATGAGGCCCCCACATCCTATTGAACTTCAATAGATGATTTAAGCACCCAGCTTCCTGTGAAAATGCCCAGCCTGCCTCCTTTGCAATTAAAAGAAACACTCACTCACCTGTCGCCAGTACGCCTTGTCAACTGGCAACCACCAGGGGGCAGACTGAGAAAAGAAACAGAACCATATTAAAGACAATCCCGCTAACTAATGATCCCCCTAATGGACGGCACAACACATGCCGCTCACGTTTGGCAGCATGTAGAGCAAGTAACAACAGTATTTCTGAGTCTGGAAACAGATTTTGCAGCTCAGTCTGATCAACTGGGTCATTTCACAAACATGTGTATAGTGGTTATCAGTACAGTATAGAGACATCTGACTTGAAAAATAAAACTTGGGATTTCTGTAAATCCATAATAACTTTCAGGCTTTCCGCTTCAAACTCTGATGAATAAATACTGCAAAACAAATGTGTTTTCTTCCTGCCCATCAAGAGGTCATACCTGACCTCCTCCCGACAAATTGTTCAAAGTGGAATTCAACAGACTGGGGTCTTAAATTATGTAAGAGCCAATCCAGTCCTTCTCTCATTGAAACTGGGTGCATCTACACATGCAATTAATGTGACTGAATATACTCCAGTTCAATTTGAGCCGGAGTAAACCAATCCCAACATCACCATCTACGTGTGTATTTAAGTGCAGTAATTTACTGCACTGCTGGGTACCACTTGTATCTGATAGGACTATTCACCAGTGCAATAAATTAGTCTACTGCGCCCTAATTGCCGCACATGTGTAGACAGTGATGCTTTACTATGCAGCAAATTAGTCTGCTCCACAGTGAAGTGTCTCATGTAGACACCCACAGACAGCAAAACGCCCATTGACTCCAATGGGTACAGAAGCTGGTGGTATTATCCAGAAGTAAAAATGTCTATCAAGGTCTTCCCCTGAAGTTTTTGAGTGTATAGCAACAAAGTGAAATGATATAATATGATAAGAAATAAGACAGGAAAACTCCCCAATGAGTCTCCAGTCCATTTCTAATCCCTACACTTTCCAAAGACTTGTGCCTTTTCCTCTGCACTAGACAAGCTGAGACATTAACGCCTTTTGCCACGTGGGGCCACAACGTTTAACTGCAGAGCTTTCAAGAGCAGATCTGTTTCTATTTATTCCACTATCCTCACATTGCCCTGAACTCAGACGACAAGCTCCACAATCAGCTTTTTTGACTGTTTCAAATAGATCCCACTTTGTATTGTCGATGTCACTTCATAACACCCCTCAAGATCCACATGAATATTACCTCCAGTTTCTGGGTCACTTTCTTTTTCAGCTCTTCAGATACAAAATCCTCAAAGACAAAGCTCCAGCCAAATGTTTCTGCTTCTGTCTTGTATTTCTTTTCTCTGACAAATTCCCTGGAGGAAATATGACACACTTTGTATTATACAATCGCCCCATAGCAATACAGTAGATCTAAAATTGAATTTCCTAATATTCCAGAAGAAAAACAACTGTGAATTTCTAGCAAAAATCAATACTGTGAGGCTGTCAGACTTGCAAATTAAAGTTTTTCTTGAATCCCCCAAAGTAGGTACAGCCTTGAGAGAAAACAAGAACACTTACTGCTCAGCCCTGATCTGGAGGGATCCCCTGTAAAGGTGATGGATTAGTTAAATTTCTCTGATCATGCACTAGTCTCTCTGCTGAGGCTGCCAAAAATATGATTTTTGACCTTTCCACTAGAAAATTAACTGAAATAATTCAAGTACCAATTTTAGCCACTACCAGTTTGCCCTGATACGTGAAAGTCTCCAGATTCCATTAGTAACTCCATCCAGTCCCAATGAACAAAGCAAATGCAAAATATTGCCCTTACCTGAAATTCCTATTTGTGATGGGATATTTGTCAATAGCAAATGCCTTCACTATCACCTCCCTGACAGGCCCTTCTTCATTTCGACCATCGGGTGAATTTGTCCCCATCTGGAACTTCCCGCCAGGCAACTGAACCATGCTCCCATCCTTTTCAGAAGCTGTGCGACATAAGCCAACATAAGAAGATTAATTGGAAACACCAGCATCTTGACATTTTGAGGCACCAGCATTGTATGCACCTTGTTAGTGACCCATTCGTCCCCAAGGAAGGAGGTTGACAAGTGGCTAATCATTGTCCCTGGCATTTATACTACCTTGTGTTCTTTGATAGCACTTCACAGAGAGTAGACCAAACATCGCGGGTGTGACTCTGCTGAAACCCATGGATATATCCCAGAGATAAATGTAGACTTGATACTTCAGATGACTTATAGTACACCGGGCCAATGCTGCCGGTTTAGATCAGTCACTGCTGTTTGATGTCGGTTTATACAGCAGGGGGCATTGCAGGATATTGTTTTGGGATGTCAGTGAAATTCACTTGGGTCTTTCTCTGCAGGTTTTACATGCAGGGTACAGGGTATCTAGCCACTAAGAGAACCTCCTTTGCAAGTGATCCAGCTCTGCCACCTTTAGTTGCATAAAGTGACCCAGGATTTAACAGAGAAATGGAGTGGCTCCCCACCTTCTGACACCACTCCCCACCTCCACATAGACTAGCCAGCATAAATACTGTTGTAATAGAAATAGAAACAAAACCTGGTGCAGAAACATAGAGAAAAATAAATACACGGGGGCTGAGACTACCAGCTAGAGAGAGTGAGAAGAGAAGGGAAATTCCTTGAGCTTCTGTATCATCACAGGGAAATTGGGTTTTAGTCTGACTCAGTTTCTCAACCTGTGGTACACGTACCCCTGGGGGTACACGAGACACAGGCAGGGTGTACACGGGTACCCCAACACTCTCTCTCATCTCCTTTTCCTCTTTCTCTCTCTCGCCCTCTTTTCCTCTCAAAACCATGGCAAAAAATCTGGTGCACCACATTGCGCAGTGCTTTAAATTCCCCGTATAAAAAGCACTGGGTTCAGCCCTCCTAGCTTTGGCCTTCATCACCTCTAGCCCAAGTCCATACTTGAGTTGTACACCCCTGGTGTAAAAGGTGGCAACCCTACCCACAGCAGATCAGACATCTGTCATATCTGGCCTTATATACACAACCCTTCTTCCAACATATGGCACACATTAGTCTGTAAATATAAAATCCTCTGGAAAAATTGACTGTTGGGGTACTTATTAAAATTTCCAGAAGTTAGGGGGCACTTCCTACTTAAAAGGTTGAGAAACACTGGTCTGACTGACCAGGCACAAGACCCTTAAACAGACTCAGGTTTTGGATCCAGCTCGTACTCTAAGACAGTAAAAAGGGTGAAACCCACACCCTACTTTTACAGTGCAAGGCAGGGGTGCAGGTCTCTCTGTACCTGCTCCATTGGAATAAGCATAGTCCTTTGAGCTTTGCTCTAACACACGTAACGTTCACCATTATTTTCAGAGCTGCCTGCTGGTGAGGTTTCATCTCGAGTTAGCCCCTCGAGCTTCCCTGTGGTTAAAGGAATGATTTGAGGCTTGGTGCGATTCAGGTGCTTCCTTGAGCAGAGCGCAGTGTAACAGCTTTGGGCAGCAAAGGAAAGCAGTGAGTAGGGGAAAGCTGCTTATAAGGCTTCCTTACAGGGAGGTAGAAGGCAAAGAGCAGTGGACTGGGGGGGGGGGGTGCAGAAAGACGTATGTATGGGTGCCTTAACTTACCTTGCAGAGCATGGCTGCTCCCTAGCAGATAGCAGCAAAGCAAGAGAGCCAGCTGCACGCTCTTGGGAGGGGGGAAGGACAGCATCGGAGCCAGGCACTTGGCAAAGGGAGGTGAATTGGGAAAGAACTGAGGAACTGCAACCCAGAAGGGCTCAGCACAGGGGGAAGTGTTTCCGGATCTCACTCTGGAGGAGACTGCAGCCGACTCTCTTGCAGCACAAGTCCCCGCCTCCTCCTGTCTGGGCTGTGCAGGGGAAGGAGGCAGCAGAGAGCATGTACAGGAAGGAGAGAAGTGAAAAAAAAAAAAAAAATCGTCTCAGCCAGTGGGGGAGCGAGGATGGCTTTGTACAGTCCACACATTCGTGCATAAACAAGTCTAGTTTTGCAGATGTTTCTAAAAGTCAAGTTTTTCCTGAGAACTATTTACATCAACATTAGTCGAGTCCCACTGCAAAAACAAACTGTACAGTAGCAAACAGGTTAGGGAGTAGACAGCAGGGCAGACGGAGGAGAATCAGGACAGCAACTCAGAAAGGCACAAAGCCAATTTGCGGCACCCCTGCCAAAAGGGTTATTGCCTCTGCTGGTGTACGGTATGTGTGCAGGTAGCTGTCCCATTTGCTTTCATGGCTGTTTTTAATCTTTGGCAGGGGGGTGATAGTATTTTCTTTCTTTTAAAACAAAACTTCAAAATACATAATCCTGGGGTTACAGGTGCTGGACTCCTTCCCCTTTGCCTCCTTAAATGAAGAAGCTTCATATGGACAATTTCTCTAGTAGGTTGATGTAAGGAAACAGTTTTGCTTTTTTGCTCACCCATTCACATTTTGGAAAGCAGCAGAAGATGCAATCAGACTCATATCCATGTTGAAAAGCAACATTGGAACAGTCCAAAGATTTAAATGACTAGCAAATACCACTAAAATTGCAAAGAACTAACATCTTTTAAGTCTCTACAAAAGCTATACAAAACTAGAGCTAGCTTTGCTGGGCTAAGCAAAGAACATACATACAGGCCTATTAGAAGGTTGTAGTATCGGAAAACTAAAACAAAATCAAGCTGTTTGAATACTTGCTGTTATTTTGATAGCATTGTAGCAGGGTCTATGTTTTCAACAACTTCCATCTCCCAGGTCTTTAAACTAGTGCCATAGCAGCCTATGCTGCATTAGTGAATTCATGTTAAAAGCAGCCTGGAAAAATCCTTAGGCTAAAATGCATACTATTAGAGTGTACTTCAAAATATAAATATGCATTTGTTGTTAGGATAGGCAATAGCCTATGAATAATCATCTTTCGACACAGGTCTAAGCCATTGTAAAATGTTACCATCCCCATTCTGAAAGACAGGAAACTGATGCAGGGACAGGAAACAACTACCTAGTTCAATACCATGCCTAGAAACAGAATCCAGGTTTGACCTCTTTCCCCCGCCCCAGTCCAGCACTCCACGCATTTGGAAAGGATCTTCTATAAAATTCTTAAATTAGGCTCCCCCATCCCAGGGGAAATTTTGGGGATTACAGGGAGCTGCATGTAATCTCATATGTAGAAACATAAGCAAGTTACACCACGGGTAGTTCAGCAGTATTCAGAAAAGTGATGCACAGATGACACGTTCTGGAAGTAATGACATGTCATGGAAAACTATATTGCTGTACCATCATCTTCATCCAGTAACATTATTTCAACTAAAATGCAAGTTAAATAAGTGACACTGCTACAAACAAAGCACAGAACAGAAATGTTTATTGGGTAGAAAGGCTGTAACTTTAATTGTACATTTCAGTGCAATTAAAAATAAATAACTGATTGATTTTAGAACCTAATATTTGAACAGGTACTAATCTTTGCGAGTGGCCATGTTTACTGCATCAAAAAGGACAGCTACTTCTGTTACTGTGAAAATCCACTGGAGGCTGGGGACGAAAATGCCTTTAGTTGGATTTTTTTTTTAAAGTTATTTCAAAAAGGCAATTCCCTACTCATGATGACTATCACAGGATGAGAAGAGATTCAGTTCAACCTTTGAGAGATGACATTCCAGCTCGCATAATTTCATCAACCAAAAGAATGTTGCTGGCGATCACCGTGCTGGAAAGATCAAATGAAAAAAACAAACAAACCTGTTAAAAGTGCTGTATTATGTTACAATTCATTCAAACAAGGGCATTATCTTCACTTCTCTCCTCAGGAGTCCGCACCCCAGCCAAAGCCCCAACAGATTATAAAGTTTTATACTAGACTCAGCCACTTAAAAAACACTAATACTAATAGCCAATTAAGATCAAGCTTTCTTTCTTTCCAATTGGAGAGGAGACATACTTTAGGATGAGTATGACAGTGTAAAACAACTACTTCCCTTTTCTTGTACATTGCAAAATGGAGGATAAAAACCAAAGCCTTTCACTTAATAAACAAATCTCAAATTACTTAATCGATTTTGGATAGCAAAATGAGTGTTTATACAATTTAAAAGTTAACCCATTAAAAAAAAAATTACCATGAATGGAGCAGTTGCTTTTTGACATTATAGTTGTCCCAAATTCCAGCTACTGCAGCCACCATTGGTTCACCTGGAAATAAAAATAAGTACAAAATAAGGCAAAAGATAAGGCTGAGAACACCTGAATGAAATGTTACAGTTCTGAGTTACGAAAAAAGTGATAAGGGATTAGCAGGTTTTTGTCATCTGTGAAGCATGCTGCTACTGCCCCCAAAGGCAAAACATCTTCATACAAAAACCCACCAACATCTAGTCTTTGCATGTAGTCACATTTACATGTGTGGATATCACATTACAAACTTCATATTACTTAACTCTAACATAGCCTTGAGTTGTTTAGCAGGCGACAAGTACTCTATTTACCATCAAGAAAAGCTGTTGTTAAATAAAACTTCCAGGAAATCTTAAAACAACACTCCCAACCCTGCAAAATCTTCAGGAAGCTAACGTGCAACAGACTTGCCATAAAGAATAATAAGTTTTAATTTCTCTCAAAAAAACCACTATACTGCTGACTAGACAAAGGTCAATTTATTCTATTCACAAGTGTCTCAATACGGGTTTTTTAGAGGAGGTTCTTACCAGTGTTCAGATCAACTCCAATAAGCTGCCCTGATTCTGCATGTTCTGTCTGAACTTTCACTAAAGTTTCTTGGGGATCATAGCCAGAATTCTGAGCAAGCACCTTTTAAAAAAGAGGATGAGATAGATTATGTAAAAATAAGTAGTTGTTGCAACAGTAACCCACCTTAATGATAATTTTCTATTAGCTTAAACTAACTGCTTGCAATCTACTTCTCCAGTCAAGAGCTCCTTTATACCTTAGGAATAACGAGCAGAGCATCAGCAAAAGCCTGGACTCCAAGCTGGGCTCTTCCTTTTATGGTGGGCTTATATTTAACGAGAGCTTGAGCAATTGCCACTTCTACTGCACCAGCCCCTGGAACTACACAGCCTGTATGTAAGGAAGATAATAAGCAGAGCCATTACACAGCGATATCAAACAAAGCAATGAGACCACATGGTTCATGTTAATGGATGTACATCAGTACAGAACATTCATGAAACTCAAGAGGCTTTTGCCTCTAAAATAGCATCCACCACGACAGGTGCTCTTCAAAACACAATCAAAACTCTTTTTGAGAAAGGTGAGAAATGAAACCGACTTATGTATTTAGGTTTCTATCATGCTCACCGTAACTCATGGCCAGACACAGCAAGAATAGCCTTTTACTCAGAGTCTCCTCGTCCCTTATTTAAAGCTTAGATAGTAGTTGCTGTAGTCCAGCTGAACTAGTTTCAGCAGAAAGAGCAGAAGAATCAGAAGGCGTGATAGAGAACATTTACAGGAAAACAATTATCCAAAGTACACCTGTTAGCTTTTACGTTAACAAATCTGCAATTCTTGCATGTCAAAAGGCGAGACTTTGATTAAAAAAAACCTTCCCTTCTGAAAAGAGATGTTGCATGGAGGAGAAGCAGCAATTTTGCTACCTTTAATATCTTACTGTAGTAGTGCTCAACCTCTGGCCCACAGCCCAGATTCCAGCCCACAGAGCTGTCTCATCTAGCCTGCGGAGCTCCCCACAGGTCTGGAAATTTGGTGGCAGTATAAGCAGTAGTGAGGTTAACCACTCCAAGAGCTTCAGCAGTTAACACTACTGCTGCTCCCCTGATAAGTACCCATGGGGGAACCCCGTCATCCAGATGATGCAGCCCTGCAAGCCAGTTCAAGCCACAGCCACATCTGGCACGTGGAGTTGCACCCCAACAGGATCCTGCACGTGAAGTCACATCTGTGCACCGGACTGTGCCTATGGACTGACTCTTATATGCTGGATCTGGCCTACAGACCAACTCGGTGCCATTTATCTAGCCTATGTAACTGGACAGGTTGAGCAACACTGCTTGCTGTAAGCAGTGATTCAAGATATTTAAAAAAAAACATTATTACCACCATCCCAAATAACTATTTCAGTAATCCTTTCTGGCAGGCCTGCTAAACTGATGAAAGATAGTGAGCTGAAAGCAAGTTTTTCAGTTGCAAAGCATGCTTTTTTCCTCCTCATCTCTCTGCTCTTACTGAACCAGTATTTAACCAGATCTAAAGTATTCAAATTTGCTGTGTTGCCCTCAGAGCCTTTTGTCTTAAATTGTTGTCTTCCAGCATTTTAAAAGCACATTCATTAATATTTAACAGAATACTAACAAGACCCTGGAGAAAGACCATGTGCAACTGAAATCAAATCTGATCCACTATGTGTATCCACTTTTTAAAACATGTCAGCTTGGCATACAGCATGACATTAGAAATAGTTAAAGTGGAAATACTTTAGCATGGTGTCTGACTGCATAAACTATTGATAAAGCTAACACAGAATTCATCCATGCTTCTTGGCAGAAAAGTACATATGTAGGAAATGAACAGTTCACAGATGTCAGCAGGTCCTCTGAATCTTACTACACCAAAAAATTACTATGGACTACACTTACCATCTTCAATGGCATTTTTTACAGCACGTAGTCCATCTCTTACTGCATCCTTGATTTGCGTGAGTGTATGCTTATTGGGTCCCCTAATCAACAGGGTAACGGAACGAGGATTGTCACACTTCTCAATAAAGGTGTATTTCTCTTCACCCTGTAGAACAATATTACTATGTGTTCATGTAAGAGTTTTGCTCAAGAACAAAAAAGCAGCAAAATCAATCAATCAATCACAGCATATCTATGTAAAAAAACAAAATAAATGAGCAACATGGGTACATTTTTAGATCCATGTATAGTCAGAGGGATAATTAACTTTCACACTAACTTCTGAAAAGGGGAATAGTAGAAATTTTTCTCTTTACCCTTATAAATTATGCAGGTTGTCATCCTAGCTCTACTTTCAATGAAGAATACATTTATTCTTTGTTCCCCCCGCCCCTCAGGTTTTTGTTTTTCCATCATCACCCCACAGTGTACTTCATGTATTTTTCTGGCAATTAGTGTGTGGCAGTGACTTTTATGAGACTTCCCATATTACTTTCAAAATCATAACTGGATCATCATGGGTGTCTAAATGCCTTCACAGAACTCCCTGTGTTTAAGAGTGCTAAGCATTAACAGCAAAACCTGAAATAAAGCAAACGATACAGACACCGAAAAGGAGCCAACAGTGTACCTTGACCTGTTAAGTTCAAACTCAAGGTCATACATACTAATGTATACTCATAAACAAGCCCAGCATGTCCCAGACACTCAGGCGTGAGGTCCTCCAAAGAATTCATGGCCATACCACCACAGGCAAGCGTCAGTCTGAAAGAAGATAAGACAAGTCGGTCATGTTACATACGTAACTAAATATAAAATTAATAACTTAATGTGAAGTTGGAATCTTTGTTCATACCAAACTGAAGAGTTAAGAATATCACAGCACATCCACCATGAGCTATTTAATATAAGCAGGGCCACTTAGTTTCATTTCTTTCAAGCTATGTGAAGTACAGTAAAAGCACTGTCAATTGGCACCTTACAAGCCAGCACATTCTATTAACCGGCATGCTGGGTTGTAAGGTAAAGTGAAATGGGAAGCGCCCACCGTGGCACTTCCGGTTTCTCCAAACCCCCACAGTCCAACGCAAAGCAGCCTGTGCTGCCAAGCCCTCATGGTCTGGGGCATAGCAGGCTGCATGGGGCCCGCCTCCCTGTCCCTCAGAGCCTACGGGAGAGTCGGCAATGCCCCGGACGCGGTGAGAAGTGACGGCCCAAACAGGCAGAGACACTTGTTCAGGCCTCTCAATTAACCGGTATATTTTGTTATCTAGCACCCCCCCACCATGGGTGACGGACAACAAAGCTTTTACTGTATGTGGATGTACTTTGTGAATCATTTCAGAATAGTGCAGAAGAGGGCTAATTGTTCTGAATTCGGAATTTATTGGCAACATCACTATTACATGAAAAAGGATTTTTTAAATGCATCAAAATACGTAAGCTTCTATTAACTGCCAGTCATTGCTGCTTAAGAACTAGACAAGTCAGATGTATGGGTAGATTTTACTCAAGCTTTACTTAAAAAGAAAAAGGTTACATACATACATCAAGTCAAACAAACACTGGAAAAGCAAGTAAGTCTTCTTTTCAAGAACTTACCTCTCCATGTTCCTCCTTTTTGCTCTGCGCAAAGCTACTATTCCTTCTTTTGCCAAGCTATCCAACGAAAATGGGTCAATTCCCTAACAAGAGAAAAGCGCCTATTAAGGAAGTGTAAAAACAAATTCACAGACCAGTGCAAAGGGCCAATTCTTCCTCTTAGCAAAGACCTATGTGAATATCTGAAAGCAAAATATCTCTACCCCTTATTAAGGCTTGTGTGAGAGTCACACAGTTAATGGACACCAAGGCATCGAGCCTGCCAAAAGTGCCAAGGTGTTAGAAGTAATTTTTCCAGTTATTTCCCATACTTGTTCGTCTTACCTTCTGATTGATTACGATAAATCCTTTATCTGAATCACCACAGACTCTCTTTTTCAAGTCAATAATTTTGTTCACTCTGTCTTCAATGAATTTTCTTTCTGCTTTTACTAGCTTCTCTCTTTCTTCTGCACTCTTATAAAAGAATCCAGAGCTCACCTCTCTAAAATTAGAGGTTGAAGGAAAAGACATGACAATCATCTACTCACAGGAAAGAACATGTAAATTTAGTCAGAAGGTATCTTAAATAAAGGTACAGTTTAACAGAGTCGCATTGCATAGTACAGCAGCACAAAATATATGTTGTACTTCTGAATACATGCAAAACAAAAATGACATCTTTCAGTACAGGAGTAAAATAGTATTTTAGTAGTCACATATCAAAACACCCATGTCTAACATACACTTGGAGATGCTCACTATCAATGTATACCGAACACACAGACATTATTGACTTTAAAAAGTTGTCAGTCAGTGATATGACAAACACCTCGAAAAACAAATAACCTACTCCAGAAGCTTACTGGCCCCTTACCAGCTTCATAAATCTGGATAAGATTCTGTGCTGTTTGCTTTTATTTCCTCTTTTACACAGCTGAGCTTATCTTAAGTAGATATTCTGGAATACTTATTCTCCGCTTTCTTTTAGTCTCTGGCTTACACTTACGTTTTTTCATATTCTAGAGATACGTTGCAAGTAAGTATATAAGCATCTTCCACTCTTTTTTTCATATCTGGATGACGAGCGCCATGATCCAAAACAAGTCCTTTAATAAGCCTGTAAAGAATCAGTTAGATGACCTGTAAGAAATTCTTCTTCCTTATTTGGGTTTTCATGATAGGCAGTTGAACAAAATTCATAGCAAAGCATATTAAACATTAATTACATGCCTATAGGTATAAAAATAATTTGGATAATGTATCCCACTTCCATGGACATGCCTACTCTGTGTAAAGCAGGCTGTTAGGGCTGTAATAAGGAAATATACTCTAGCATAGTGTCTGACTGCATTAGCTACTGAAAAAGCCAACGCAGAATTCTTCCATGCTGCTGATTAAGCTTGTCCTTATGAAGGCTTTTGAACTATTGTGGTCCCAATTTACCTAGTTAAAAGGCAATTATAATAGTATTATAAATTCTCTCCATGTCAGTGAGATTCAGCCCTCTGACATTAAGAATGATAAAAGGGTTAAAACTCTGTTCACTTTGTATTCCAGGTTTCTCTCCACTAGAAATGGATTTAGAGCTTAGAGCTCAATTAGTGTAAAAGGACCAATGTCTTTCAGACACAGCATTATACTTCTTAGTATTTTCAGACTGTCTGAGAAAAAGGCATGTGTATATTACACCAATGCACCTGTCCTATGTTGGAAGTTAATACAGCCATGACCAACCAGCTGCAGGCATATTTGTCAGACTGTCAAGTTTAAAAATGGAGGGAGTTTAAACTCTTGAGAGGAACAGTTTCATCTTACTTCTGTCTCCTCTTGTTAAGAAGCTCTAGTTAAGAGCTCCCACTGAAGATGAGTAAAACTGCAGGAAGTTATAGGAAGAGCTTTTTTTCAAATGTACTTTGCAATGTTCCTGTTTTGTAGTTTCTCGTGTGGTCAGTTTTTTCCCCCCCAACATAAAAAGGTAAGAAAGGCCATTTTAAGATGCATGAAAAAAAGCAACAGCAAGTTGAAAAAAAAAAAAGTTAAGCAAACTCCTTGTGACAGGACCTCAAGCTTTTCACTTTATAAAAGCAACTGAGGTTCGCCTTACCATTACCCACCCCAGCAGGGTTTGTTTTTGTTTTTTTATTGTTTGTATAACTACGTACGCTGTATCCGTTTCTGATTTGTGCTTCATCTCCATTATCTCAACCATGTAGAGATCAATAGGTTCATCTGGTTTTCTGATTGCCAAAATGGAATCTACTACAGCCTGAAATAGAAGAGAACACCATCATACAACAAGCTCAGCTATCAAACAGAAGCAAATAGATAGGCATTTCCCCCCCATTTTTCTATGCTCCCTCTCTTCCCCTAATTAATTATCTAATGTGTCAGATAATTAGGAGTTCCTCATCTGAGAATGAAAGTACAGTTCAAAGAAAAAATAAAAAACATGTACACTTACCTCTGTTAAGACATCAGCCAGCTCAGCATGAACTTTAGTACGCAGAGATGTTCTGGCAACATCTATAAGTGTCTCTCTGTCCATATCCTTGGATACTTTGACCTGCTCCAAAACTTCAAGTGCCTTTGCCTTTGCTGCTTCAAATCCTTCTGCAACTATTCTTGGGTGCAAGCCCTATTGTTCATTAAAAAAAAATATAAAATGCTATTAATCAACAAAACAAGGCAACAGGTTTCCAACTGGCATTCTTATTTATTTTCAAATCTATATTACTCAGACCTTTAAAATTTGTGCTACCCAAACAATGACCTTGATGATAAACACTAAAGCGATTTAGACTTCACATGATACAATGAAGACAAAATGTACTGTCCTTTTGAATACATGTAAAAGGAAGATGCTCCTTCTAATGCAGAGGAAAAGCACAGCTTATTCTAGCACAGAATTAAGACCAAGGGAACTTATGAAGCACACTTGGGTGTTCACTGTGCAGCAGGAATTAATCGGTATCAAGTCAAGTTTTCTAACATGAAGATGATTCTTTACTCGAGTAAAACGCTATTTAGTGGCACGCAATTATGACAAAAGCTTTAAAGCCCACCAAAAGAGCGAAAGAAAAAAAACACAACAGGTACAAGACATATTAACAGCAAAGTCAAAACTCGAAAGCATTAAAGGATGACGTTTACTCATTCCCTTACAAAAACCAAGACCCCATCCGTACCTCGGAAATATAGAGATCTGCCTGCTTCAGCAGCTCTCCGATGATCAGGACATTTGAAGTGGTCCCGTCTCCAGTGATGTCATCTTGCGCCGTTGCTACTTTGGCTATTAAGGAGGCGGTTGGGTGTTGGATTTGCTAAACAAAAAGAAGCAGCTGAGCGATATTCCTACAATAACGCAGCAAGGTTTAACTAGCAGGAAACTCACATCGATGTATTTTGTCTTGCTGGGACACACTATACATCTTCGTAGTTATTTTTTGTCGATTTAAAAGCAACACTTGTCACTTAGAGGTATGTTAGAAGTGTCTCAAACGATACATTACATTAACACTGAACGAGTCTGCTAAGATTCTCGTTTTTGGCTAATTTCTGCGGGCGAGGGAGCGGCGGTAAAGCTACAGATGCGAGGGACGCCACGAGGGAGTTGGGGGGGGGTGAATCGGGGGCCTGTTCTCCAGCGAGCGGATGCGAGGAGGAGGCAAGTTTTGGCCACGCACCAAAACGGACGAGGAGACAAAGGGGGGCAAGGCGCACTCACCATCTCATGCAGCAGCACGTTGCCATCTTTGGTGAGCTTGATGTCTCCGGAGCCAGACACGAGCCTGCGAGGGGGAGGGAGAGGGGAGGGGAGGGGAGGGGAGGAGAGGCGGTCACCGCAAGGGCCGGGCCCAGCCCCTCCCCCCACCACGGCCTCCCCGCCACGTGCGCCCCCCGCCCGGCCCCGCGCTCACATCTTCATGGTGCCCTTGGGCCCCAGGTTGGTGCGGAGCACGTCCTGCAGCCCCCGCGCCGCGCTGATGTTCACGGCCAGCGCCGCCTGCGCCCGCGCCACCTCGGCCTTGGGGTTCAGCGACTTCACCGCCGCCATGATGCAGCCGCCGCACTGCCCGAGCCCAGCCCCGCGCGCAAGGGACGGCGGGATAAGGCGCGCGGGGCACGCCCCTTCTAGAACACTCCGCCGCCCCGCCATTGGCTGCGCGGCGCTGCCTGCCGTCCCATTGGCCAGCCGCCCTGTCGCTCCCCTCCGAGGGACCCGCCCCGCGGGAGAAGGCCGGTGGGAGCGGTTGATATGCAAAGCGCCTCATGCATATGCAAATCGGCACGCCGTCGCTCCTCATTAATATGTAAATGAACGCGGGCCTATGAACACAGGGTCATTAGCTTGATTGGCAAACGTCGTCATGGAGACGGGCGAGCGGTCCCGTTGCTTTCCTCCAAGGGGAACCACAGGGGAGGTCTTCTGAGGTGAATATTCAGCGTCTTCTGAGTTTCCTGATCCTTGTGGCGGGCGTCACGCGGGTGCGAGGCGCGGTTCTGCTTTTACGTCTATTTGATCTGTTTCTCATTAAAAAAAACCAACACAAATATACGCAAATGAACATATATGCAAATGAACCTAATCAAAAACACAAATGTACAATCCTGCATATTAGTACCTGTATGCAAATGAACCCAATTAAAAACACAAATGTACAATCCTGCATAGTGGTACCTATATGCAAATTAGCCTAATTAAAAACACAAATGTACAATCCTACATAGTGGTACCCATATGCAAATGAGCCTAATTAAAAAAAAACAAACGTACAATCCTGCATATTGGTGCCTATGTAAATGAACCTAATTAAAAACACAAATATACAATCCTGCATATTAGTACCCATATGCAAATTAACCTAATTAAAAACACAAATGTACAATCCTGCATATTGGTACCTATATGCAAATTAACCTAATTAAAAACACAAATGTACAATCCTGCATATTAGTACCTATATGCAAATGAACTTAATTAAAAAAAACAAACGTACAATCCTGCATAGTGGTACCTATATGCAAATGAACCTAATTAAAACACAAATGTACAATCCTGCATATTAGTACCTATATGCAAATGAACTTAATTAAAAACACAAATGTACAATCCTGCTCCAGGCGTACGGGTACCTATATGCAAATTAACCTCATTGCCATGCTCCTGTGGGCATTTATATGCAAATTGAACTTCATTAATATGCACGGTTGCCCTATTAGCGTATGGTTGGCCTCATGCAAATTAAACTTTATTAATATCTACAAATATTGGCCTGTGGGTGTCTGTATGCAAATCCAACATCCTTAATATGTGCCAAGTATCCCGCTATACGCCTGTGCATAGCTACATGAAAATTAAATTAGTAATATATTAGCATAATGAGGCAAGATAATAAGAAGAATTGTGATGCAAATAGGTTGAGGGCTCAGCGACTCTAGTCCCTCTCTCACTGCGAGCAAAAAAATAAAATAATAATTAATAATAAAAGTATTTATTATTTTAATAATAAAATAGTAAAATATAATATAATACACACAAAATAATAATAAAAGATATCAGATTTACCCAAAGAACCTTGTCTACTTATGTCCATAGACCAATATGGCTACAACCTACATCCCTGCAAGCAAAAAATGCATTTGACTGAAATGAACCTGGTTAAAAAGGAAATTCACATTTAAACTGGGATAGCTCATATGAGATCCACATAATGCATATTTGACCCAGGTGGGCCCAGGTGGGATAAGAATGCATCCCCATTAAAATGTAAAGCGGCCAGGTTAATGCAAGATTTGCTCCTGGTCGCAACCAGCTGCTGGCTGTGAATTCCCCCCAGGACCTGGGCCCACCTCAGAGCCAAGCTCATCCCAGCCCATGAAGTCGCAGGCCGGGTGGCAACAGATCCCTCAAAGTTAATACATTGCTGGAGTTTTTGCTGCCTTTTGCATTTTGAACCTTTAGGATTCACGTTTCCTGCTATTGCCGTGTAAGGAGGAGGGCTGGAAATGGAGGGCTGTGAGCGCAGATACACATGAGGACAGGCCCTCAGGAGCTGCAGATGTAAGAAAAGCAGAGGTGTAACAACGTAGCCGGGCACCTGGGGCAGCTGCCACACACAGGGGCAGTGGCAGCTTCCCAAGACATCATGTGACTCTGGCGGCAGCCATTTTTTCTGTTCTTCACTCCCATCTCTCTGCAAATTGGTCCCTGGGGCAGCTGTCCCAGTTGCCCCAGATAGTTATGCCGCTGAAGAAAAGCACCACTTATTGCAGTAATTGTGATAAATGCTCCAGAAATGGTAGCACAACTTATCCTCTATGGCAGTGGTTCTCAATGTTTTTTGTAGCAGGACTCATCTGTAAACATCACTGGCCAGTCCCGGCCAGTGTGTGGGGTGGGGTAGGGTAGGGTGTATGTGGGGCATGGCGGGGGCGTTTCACCGCGGCACAGGATAGGGCCATGGGGCCTGGCTGGGTCCGCTTCTTCTTTGGGGCTCCTACCTCCCCTTACACCCAGTCCAAATGCCATCCAGTTGTTAAAGCATCAATTGGGCATTCTCCTTTTTTTTCCCCAATCTTTTTAGGCTCACGGTTGTCTTGAGCCTGACTTGAGGATACAGCGGCTAAGCTAGCCTCGAAGGAGTTCTGTCGAGGCTTGGTAAATGAAAGAGAAATGAAGAATAACACAAAGCAAGAAGACTGGAACCCAGGTAAGTCTCTCAGTTATGGCCACTGGCTGCAGCCTCCACCAACAGCCTGAGGGCTGTGCGCTATTTTTCCAAGGCCCGGCCCTATCAGACAAATGTAACTAAAGAGAAATACAGGAGAGTCGTCAGTCAATTTTGCCTACAAACTTGGGCACTTGTATCAACCTTAGATGTCTCCGCGTCAACCCCCAGTGCTCCTACTGGACATGTCAATTCTTCATATTGGGGCAAGCCGTCTTACCAGCCCTTGTTGATTCGGTTCTGTTCTGGTGGAGGGAGTCCGATCCCTCCACCAGCACCCCTCTGTCCCACGGTGTTGCTGGCTTTTCCTCTTCTCCAAGGTGACTAGAACTCAGCCTAACAGGCTCCCCACCATTCAAAATGAAAGTAAGTAGGAACTAAAACAAAGACCTTGTTCCACATGTTGACAGCTCTTCCGCATCCATCTTGTCCTTATGGTGCGGCTTCCTACCAGCTCTCCCCGCAGCTATCGCCACTGCCAGCTCAGTGTCAGCATCTGGGATTATCAGAGCACCTCCGAGCTCCCAGGCTGAGGAGCAGTCCTCTCTCCATCTCCCAGAGTTTAGCTCTGGCACCCCCACAATCCAGGGGTTGTGCTCCCTCTTGCCATCCATGCTCCACTCCTTCCAGTGTTGGCGGCAGCCGTTTCTGGCCATGCGGAGGTCCAATCTGGAAGGAGCAGCAGCTAGTAAAACTGGGCTCCTGTTGCAGTTGCACATCCGCCATTGCTGCCATCTCTGGTGAGGCAGGTAAGTCTCTTCCCTCTACCACTGAAGTATTGAAAAGGGCTTTTCTCAACTCTTCACAGAGGACCCCAAGCAGCCCCTTCCAGGCTGGAACTCAGCCACAGTTTCCCACATTTTTCTCATTTAAAGATTTTTAACATTTTTAAAGTTTGTTGGTCCATTTTTAAAGTTTGTTCATGACTCTTTCATATATTCTTGCAACCCACTTTCGGGTCGGGACCCACAGGTTGAAAAACACTGCTCTGTGGCAATGGGGGCCAACCATTTTTGGCAGGTGTGCCATAAATTAGCCCCAGGCCCTCCCCAAGTGCCATTCTGATCCCTTTCCCCTGCCCAGTGTGTTGCTCTGCTTTCTGCTCTCTGCCTTGTGACTCCTGCCCAATCTGCTGCTCTGCTTTCTGCTCCTTGTCCTGCCTCCCACTCTGCTGCTGTCCGCTCTCTGATCTGCTATGTGCCACACACAGAGGTTGCCCTTGCTACTTGTAGCACATGTGCCCCAGTTTGGCTATCCCTGCTCCCTAGGGTGCTCACATACAGACCATCCTGAGCCTAAGGGAGTTAAGAACCTAACACTAATTGAAATCAACTTTGTGAGTTAGGTGCTAGGCACTTTTCTAGGTGCTTGCATAGTTTTTAATATATGAATCTGTGAGACAAGTTAGACTAAGTGCATTATTTGGAATGGAACTTTTCGCAGAAGTAAGCAAACAGCCTCATGGATCTACTGACGTCTTTAAGTACTGTGTCATCAGTGGGCACATCTACATATGCTATTAATGCATTGAAAGCTTACCTTTCCCTGGGAGTGCATCTACATGTGCACCTGTAGGGAATTAATTTGCTCCCAAAGGCAGCAGTTCAGTGTAGGGCTACTCCTGCCCTGCTCTGCTCCCCTACAGCAGCCAGGGGTTGCTCTAGGCTCCCCTGGGTGCCTGCCTCAGACTGGCAGGGGACACAGGGTTCAGGCCTGGGGGCAGTGGGGGGGGTGGAGCTGTCCTGTGTCTAGAGCAGCTGCCTTCTAGCCCTGCCCCGTGGCAGCTGCCTCCTGCTGGACCCCTGCTCTGATCTCAGAGTGGGGGCTGGGACATCATCCTTTGCCCCCGGCAGCTGCCTGCTGCTGGGCCCCCACTCTAATCTCAAAGCAGAGGCCGGGCCATCATCTGCCCAGCAGCTGCCTCCTGCAAGGCCCCAGAGCAGAGGCTGGGACATTGTCCCCTGCCCGGGGCAGCTGCTTGGGGATGATGTCCCAGCCTCAGCTCCAAGATCAGACTGGGGGCTGGGAAGCAGGCACCTGCCTCAGGGAGGGGACAGTTCTCCTGCCTCCTGCTGCCTGGGCTGCCTGGAAGCAATTTGCTCCTGGTCAGCTTTCTACACATGCAGTACTGCTCAGTATCTACTGTGCATTAAATCTACTAGCACACATGAGACTAATTTACTGTGCAGTAAATGCTGCACACGTGTAGACAGTAGTGCTTTCCTGCACAGTAGATTAGTCTACTGCACAGTAAAGCATCTTGTGTAGATGCACCCAAAGAGCTTACTTAGAGACCATATTTTAGGCAGTTCTGTAGCAGTTCCATACTCCTCTTTACTGTCTATATGAACCGTGAATATATGTGTTGGTGGGAGCAGCAGCTGCAAACTTCAGAATTCCCCAGTACATGTTGACGGGAAGACACAGAGTCCTAGTTCTATTATCCTATCCACTCCACCCCAGCATGCTAGCACCGCAAAGGAATGCGTACCGTGCCAGGTGCCAGGCTGCTTTAGGATATTTTCCTCCCCCACTCCCTACCCCCACCCCTCATGAGAATGTGGTGGGAAGCAGGGGACAGATTTTGACTGTTTTATTCACAAAGCCTGTGTTAAAGCCATCCATGACTGATCTCCGCTGTGGGAAGATGGGTCGTGTGGTGGGATTAGTGACACTAGACCCCTACTGAACCTACTTTAACGGTAAGCACTATGTATTCAGATGGACGTGATTCTGTAGGACAAATGATTCTTGGGAAAACTGGCTGTGAAAAAGGTGGAAATAGGTAAGGGACTCCATGTACAGAGGGCAAGTGATAGCTTGTTTTGCATGTGTTATTGAGGTTAAATATTTTAGATAGAGTTATTGTGGGAAATACTTCAGCAAGTGGGGAGTCCTGTGGCTCTACTGATCAAGAGATGCCTATTGTAAGTTATTCTACTGCAGAGTCCCCCACCCCAACCTCCAAAAAAACAACAACATGGTTGGCTTTTTGTCATTGCATTTGTTAAATAATATTGTAAAATACAGGAAATTGTACCTGGCATTTCAAAATGTAGCTCCTGAACTCTAATTTGGAACTCTCACTTTATTCATCTACTTCATGCTTTTGTTTGGCTAGCTACAGAGCTCCTGTGAGAAGGGTTCAGAGCTCCTGAATCCTTCACACATATTTGAGTTCTCCATGAGATTCCACCACCAAATGATCACAACCAAACATTTTGATGTGCATCCTTGCACGTGGCCTGAACCCAGGTGGTATCAAGCAGAGGGGGCTCAGTCCCACCATCTGGGTGTTCTGCAGCTCTTGGGTGGTCTCAGATATTTTCAAATGGATTTCTTGATAAACATCAATATTGCAAGCTCATGCATCCTTAACTAGTTGTGAGTAATAAGCTTTCCATCCTGCAACTAGCCAGTAGAGGGCAATATGCACATGAAGGCACACATAATCACACATGCTATCCCAGGAATATATGACACCAGTTGCAGGCCTGTGCCTTGTTTATATGATAGTCATTGGCAAGGGGGCAGTTTTATTGCCTGCATATAGTAAAGGGAATAGGAAAGGTTACTGCCTGTGCATCTAGGTCACAGCTGAGGAAGCTGTAAGGCATTCTGGTTTGACTGTTCCTCAAGTCTGGTGCTCGTTCATTCAAACACCCTAAGGTATTTCAGAGACTCTTTTTATTTATACAGGAATATAATATATTCTTTTTGAGAGGAAGAAGTAATGGATTTTGACATGTTTTATTTAAAAAAAAACAACTTTGGGAAAATAACCAGTGTTCAACTTAGGGACGTATTTGATAGCCACGTTGGTCTAAGACAAAAAGAAATGCAGAACTCTAGAACTCTTGGTTCAGAGATGATACCTTTCATTAGACCAACTAAGAAATTGCACCAAAAAAAAAAAAAAAAAAAAGTATCTTTTTCTGCAAGCTTCCAGGCACACACACCTTTCCTCAGGCTCAGGGAAAATTAAAGATGGTAAAAAGTCCCCAAAGGTAGGCAATAAACTTCATTTTTTACAGAGGAAGCTGAAGGTGGAAGTCTGTTCCTCTGGGCTCATGTGAGTCTTTGCGAGTTGCTCTTTGGTGTGCAGATAAGGCAGGATTCCTTCCCTGGTGGTATCAGATGGCAGAAAGGCAAGGAGGTGTAGAAATCTTTCTTGTTGTTCAGCAATGAATTATAAGTGTTCATCTTAGGTTGTTATCTACATTTCTCACACAAATAGTTGGGTTTTCAGAAGTGAGGTTTTCTAAAGATATTGCTGGTCAAATTCTCATTGACAATCATACATCAGTGGGATATGGATAGCTAACCCCAAGACTCCTTTGAAAATCCCAGATGAATAACTTGGTGCCTCTTCCCTAAATCACACATTGAAGATTGCTGTTTTAGAGTACAGGAATTCTTATTACTAATTTGTGGTTTTACAATAATATAACTTCGGTTTTGCATCAGTTCTTTAGAGATCAACGCAAACCTCCCTTCAGTTTATAGTTCATTCTAATTTTAAGTGCTGAACTATTTTGCATATTTATATTTATTGTACAATAAGGGAAGATAATCCATTAGGATAAGCCAGTGACAATTTACATCAGTTGGGGATCTGCCCCATAGGGTTTAATCAGATGACAACTAGATTGTTAAACCAAAACAAATCTATTGAAACCAAAGGGAATATTTCTTCATGAAGTCTGAATCCTTTTATCGAAATCGCATAGTCCTTATTCAAGCAAAATCCCCACTGGGTTTCTAAGTGGAAATAGTTTTCTTTTATCTTGCTTTAATTCAATTTCCCCAGTAGCAAACTGTGGAAACACATGTCCACAAAGTATTTCTAAAACCTGTTATAAAAAAGTGTCCTAACACTGATAAAATTAGTAAACAGGGACAAAATAGACACTGGACTGCATCAATATCACTATAGCAAAGGACCCTGCTGTAGGAATAGTGTGACACAAGAGGCACAAATAGATGTGCATATTGACCTGTGATTAATCATTTGTTATTAACATGTGAAATAATGGGAAAGGATGTCATATGGGGAGTTCAATTAATTCACGCATATTGAGGCCTAAAGCTGCCTGAATTGCAAACAAAACCATGCATAAAATGTGACTGCCACACTGATTGGCTCGTGACATTCATTCCAGAGGGTTACCAGTCACAAGACTACCAAGCAGCTTCTTCAGCAAAAACAGCATTCTTAGCTTTGAACCAAGAAGCCAACTTGATATGAGAGACTAGAGCCTCTGGTTGGTGGCCTGAAACTCCCCAACTAATGGTAATAGCTGGAGCTGATTGAAAATCTGTTCATGGAAGGATTTTCTACAGGAAAATACTGGTATGTTGAAACTAAATATTCTGGAGGACTGAGTTAGTTTTGACATTTATTTCTGGAAAACAATACAAACCATATTCTGCATAATCAGAATGGACTGTCCCAATTATTAATTTTAAAATTATGTTTTGTTTTGAAATATATTGTTGTTGTTATGCATTACCAAATAATCTAAAAAGAAAGCATAATGTATAAAAATCAATCAGATGTTTCAGTTGTACCTAAATGCTATGTTTTGATTGAGCCAAGATGGGAATTTTTAATAATCTTTTTTCACAGTCAAATTATAAATTAATTCAGAATAAAAGATATGTTGAATTTGTGGAATTTCCTATGAAATGGAAATTTCAGTTCCAACACAGATATATTAACAGCCCAGGTCTTTTACATAAAGAAACCCATTCTCTAACCTTTAAATTACTATTCTTTCAGACCCTGGGAGAAAACCTACAGGGATATCAATATGAAAGTCCATGTGTAGGTTCTGTTTTAATTTATAATAAATCTGGAATGACTGCACTGATTGAAACAGGTTCACCCAAGATTAATACTGGTGTATTGGTCATGAAACTGCTTTTGTCCAAAAAACACTTAGGCACATACTTAACTTGAGATGTGTGAGATATTAGATGATGTAGGGTGGCACCTTAGAGAGTACCGTATTTCACAATGTATAAGTTGGGTTTTGAAGCCCAGTTTTGGCCTCTGAAAATGCAACCTTGACTTATACACCATGTCACATAAAATCATTGCCGACAAACTGCAAGTTCAGTGAATGCACAAGGCATGATCGCATTAACTGCACTAATTGCAGGAGGAGTGGTCTCACTAATTACAGGAGGCATGGTCGCACTAATTAAACTGGCACTATTTTAGCAAAGACTGAATTAACTTAATTACAGGTACTGCCAGTGCTATAGCAAGCAAGGGGAGGGAGGGGGGGGTGAGTGGGGCATCTGCCTTGGGCGCTGAAGTGAAGAGGTGCTAACAGGAACTGCCCAGCTGGGGCGGGGTGCAGGATGGAGCTGTGAGCGGTTTATTTGGCGGGGTGCAGGGATTGGGGAAGGATGGCTCCCGCTGCTGCGTGCACTCCTGAGCAAGCATGGGGGGGGGGGGGGTTGCCCCCCAGATCTGTGCTTGGGGCAAGGGCAGTCTCTGCTCCTGCAGGCTTTGCCCAGGGCACCAAGCTTCGTTGCTATGGCACTGGGTACTGCAAATACCACATGGTATTCAGGATGCCACCAGAACGAATGAAGTACAATGCAAAGTTCAAGATGCAAGTCGTCAACTTTGCTCTCGATACTAACAACAGTTCTGCAGCCCATCAGCTTGGTGCAAATGAACAAGTGGTTTGTGGCTGGCAAAAAATCATCAACAACATAAAGAAGATCCTGCGGCCGTGAAAAGCAATGCAGGTAGCCAGATTTAGAAAGAGACCTTGCCAAATGGGTCAACGATCAGCAACAGTCTGGCAGAATCATAATAAGAAACATCATCCTACTGCAAGACAAGATGCGGGCTATGGAGAAAAGATTGAAAGACTTTACTGGCAACCCAACCTGGTGTTCCCAGTTTATTAAAATGAATTCTCTTTCTCTTTGCGCCACATAATGAAGAAATTGCAGAGATTACCAACCAACCTCAAAGACAAGATAACCCAGTTCCAGAGCTATGTGTTGAACCTCCAAAAGAAAAACAATTATGATCTCAGGCAAATCGAGAATATGGACAAAACACCCATGTGCTTTGATATGCCAACAAGCCGAACTATGGATGTCACTGGAACTAAAACTGTACTGATGAAGACTATGGGCCATGAGAAAAGAGTGGTGGGCTGGTTGATGAGCAGCCAATATTCGTTTACAAAAACTGGAAACATACAAGCGGCCTCCTTAGCAACTGCGTGCCAACGGATTCTTACAGCTTTGAGGAACATTAAACCACAAACCATTTCACATTCAATCAAAAAATGCAGGATCAGTAATTCTATGGATGGTGAGGAGGATGATATTCTGGCGTGATGAAGATCAAACAAAGGATAAAGACACCAAAGCATCCGATGCCGAAGATCCATAAAATGATCAGATTACTAACCATTTAGATTGGGAGGAATTGTTTGGGGCTGACAGCTATGATGATGAAAGCGAATGAGGGATTTTTACATTGTTAATTTTTAGTATTCTTAAAATGTTTACATTATTGAAACGAGGGATTTTTAAATGTTTTTATTAAGAGGGATTATTTAAAGGGGGATTTTTAAATGTTGATTGAGTGCAAGCTGTGGCAACCAGTGCTGCTGATGGTGCTAATAATGGCGATAATTTGATTGATCGCTCCTGATTTGTGCTGATTGCTAACTGTGTGTAACTCATGGTGATGAGATCAGTGCTGATTGTGCTAATCATGCTGGCGACTGTTTGGTCTTGTTTCTGAATAAAGTGTGGGTTGACTTATACAGTCTAAGTCTATCTATGAAAATTCTAACTTTTCATGTCAGAAAACCTGGGTTGACCTATACACTGTGAAATATGGTAACTGGTTCAGCGAGGCATGCGCTTTCTTAGACAACAGCCTGCTTCCTGTGATTCTGGGTATGCGAGTACCCAGAAGTACATTGACTATAGTTCTTCATCTCTCAACTCTGCTTTCTTTTACTTAAAAGGTATCCCTTTTTCATAGGTCTAGATCCTACAGATCTAGATTTACCAGTCAAGAAAAAAAGCATGAGGAATTTTCTCTTGCAGAAGGTCTGACACAATGAGCTAGATTTCAGTGTAACTACATCCATTTACATCTGCTGGGAATTTGCCCTTAATTCACTGATATCTCAAAAATATTTTTTATGTCTCCATGTTAAAGCATTAGATAGATTATTAGATTTGATTTAATTTAATGTATTAGATAAATTATACTGGTTTACCAAACCCTTGTTTAAAGAAAATTAGTTTCAACACTTGAATTGGCCAGGCTAACATAAATGTCTTGGTTAACTTTTGTTACAAATAATTTCAAAAGCATTTAGTTAACCTAACAAGGTTCCTTGGGTGAATTTGATATTTTTTATTAGACCAACCCAAATAGCTGGAGAATAGTTATTAAGCAAGCTTTCAGGTTCAAAAACCCTTCGTCAGGCTAAGGAAGTTTCAGCAGTTGGTGTGTGCTCTTCCTGGATGGAACAAAAAGTAAGGAAGCCAGAGGCTGGGCTGGGGAGTCAGTTGCCAGGGAGATTATAATGTGTCCAAAATCCAATGTCTATATTCAGTCCATGATCTCTAGTATCCAGGAGGTTGATGAAACAGAGTTCATAGGCTCGTCTCTGGAAAGTGTTGTGTAAGTTTCCCTTAGTTCAGTTAAGCTAAACACTGTTAACAACACTATCTCTTGCCTTTGCGTTGTTCGGAAAAATAATTCTTGAGCATTGCACTTAGCAACCTGTCCTTAGCTCTCGGCTCCCCCTGGGCCCTCCCCTCTGCGAGACTGTGCCAAGTTCTTTTCATTCGTTTTGCGGGGGCTCCAGACCCCCCTCTTGGTTCTTATGTCTGTGGCATAGTGTGTCTTATAAATTAGCAAACTCTCCACCTCCTTCTCTCTGCCGGTTTATCCCTAGCCAACTAGGGAGCCTCTAGATGGGAACTCCTCCCCTTAAGAAGGCAGGGCTACATCTCTCTTTCCTAAGCCTGTTAGCTGGACTTCTCTAGTTTCATGTATGTAACTATTAAAAAAATATCAGTCGAGTTTACTCAGCAGATTATAAAGAGCTATTTACAAAATGCAGATATCTTTCAGTCCACTCAGTGCTTTTCTACTGATGTGACTGAAGGTTTCAGCTGATTTTTTCTTTCCCAGTACACCCAGGAGTTTTGCAGCAGGAGAAACAACCACCACGGGGAGTACAATACTGTAAGTCACCAGGACTGGTTTTTGTCTTTTTGGAAGGGGTGGGCATTCAGAAAGCTCAGATTCATCTTGCTCACCAGTATGTTTTTCTAGTGCAGAAAGTAAGAGATCAGTTGGCTTTTATTTCTGTCAGTGGCACCACTGCATTCCCCTACAAGGTGCGGTGAGAGCACGGTGCCTGTTTTAGAACAGGAACCTGAATGAATGATGCAATCCTAGAGAGGGGAAGCATCATCAGAGGAGGCAAACATTTCCCAGGGGGCTAGAGGGCTCTTGTGCTTATATTATATCACTTGGCTCCCTCTCTTCCTTCTCACCCATTTTTAGACGTCGTTAAAGAAGCTTGCACCTATGTATGACTGTGAAATGTCAACCAATAATTGCAAATGATCCCTCCCTTTATTCTCGATGTAATAGTTTGTTTACACTGCTGCCTTTAAAACTTTAACAGGTTGAAGTAGACCTAGTAGCAACACTGTCCCTGGATTTTCTGGTTCTCATAGACTGAAATATTTAATTAACCACCAAACACTGCAGAATTGGGCATTTCATGTAAAAACTATAATAATATACTATAGCCCCTGCTACCTACTAGCATCATGAAATATGTTTCACAACATCCTTGTGAAATGTAATTTAATTCACTGTGGGGACAAATACAACTCCCGCAAAAGGCATTGGAAAGACCCCCATTAACTACAGTTGGAATAGGGTCAGACTCACAATATTCAATCCAGTTAACTTCACATATCGAAGCAAAACTGGGGTTCAGTTTCTGCCACCTGAATATGGCTCTTATGTAACATTTCAGGACTGATTCCACTCTAATGTACACTGGTGTAAATCACTAATCCAGTAAAATTCCACCAGGATAAATTCAGTGGAAAGAGATTAAAAGTAGTCATTTTATGCAGTCCATTACTATCAATTAAGTGCTTTCAGTCTCTTTTCATTAAAACCGGGGCTAGAGTAGAAAACAGTTTATAATGTGTTATGCATCCTTAAATGATCTTTTACAAAGAGGTATTTTAAGTCACTGTTTCATCAAGGTTGATGAAAAATGTCATTTTTTATGACAATAACTGACAATAACAAAGTGAAAATGTGAGTGTGGAAAGAGTGCTTCTGAAAACTGACACATGATAAGACATAAAGTGAGACTGTGGAGAGTTGCAGATCTCACTAGCCAAATCAATGACATGTTGGTTGAAATAAACACAGCCACAGAATTATATGGCTTCTAAACATCATTGTCATTTTTCACTTGGAGTTGTATTTTTCGTATTTTGCAGATGTTACTGGTTTTAATCATGTAAAAAGAGCTCTTCCTTGAAGAGCCAACGAAGCTGAAGTAATTCACTTATTTTCTTCGAGCACATGGCTTTGCATAACTGCTAGTCTTAATCCTCTGGCTCCAACCCTCTCTGTTATGAAACACAACCCATTTATAAATTGCCAGGGCTTTTTTCTGGATGGCCCAATGAACACGCTCCCTAATCCAGATATAGAAAAGTTTTGTTTTGGGAAAATATGTTTCCCTCCCCCACGTTTTTCTCATACTTAACATTTCCTTTTTCTCCTCTCTTTTCTCTATCTTTAGCTTTCCTTATCTCTACCTCTGCTCCTTTTTGCTCACATTTCTCATTCTCTTCTCCCTTATTCTCTTCTCTTGTCTTCTTTGATTCCCTTTTCCCTTTACTTTTCCTCTTTCACATTTTCTACTTTTCATCTTACAATAAATAACCTTCCATTTATTTATCAAACATGTTACACTGAGTCTTTCCAGAGCTGAAATAACATAATAGGACACCTTTCCTCTTTCCTGATGACAAGTGGTAGGGAAGTGGCATGAGACTCTTCAGTTAGGGTTATCTATGTATTCCACATGAAGATAATACTAATTAATCTTAGTTGTGGGGATTTTGTTCCTGATCAGCGCACACAACCTCAATGCATCTACATTTCTATATTCTTTTTAGCTGAAAACAACTAATCTTTTTCAGATTAAGAAGAATGCACAACCACCTGGGTCCTGGGACCTTGGGCTAAGTACAGACATTAAAAAAGTCTGAGCCTGAATTGATTCAATCTTTGCAGGTCAGTCTAACCTATGTGGGCTGAACCAATTTGCAAGTGAATAGATAACCATATTCACTTTTGATTTCAGAAATGCAGGCATGTGCCTGCAGTGGCTCAGGCTAGAAGCTGGGGGGCACTGGAGTGAGCTCTTGGTTGTAGGGAAGCTGTGCTGAGAAGGGGCATGGCCAGGCCTGGGCAGGCTGAGTATGATTGGGGAGGTGTTTAAACCCCAACCCTGATCTGCAGGGACCCCAGCTGGGGTGTGCCTGGAGGGGGAAGCGGCCCTTGCCAGGAATTTCCCATCCCTCCCCTCTCCGCTAGAACAGCAGGGGATGTGGCCAGCCCCAGCAGCAGCATAAAGCTAGCAGAGATGGGGGTTTAATTCTCCCTTCCATCCCCTGTCCCACTGACGGGACCTGAGCTGGAGTTTGCCTGGCCAGGGCAGAGCAGCCCATGTCACGGTTGCTTCCCCCTCACTGCTGCAGTGGCAGAGGCAGGGGTGTGGCCAGATGCCAGCTGGCATGGCCCCCTGAAGTGAAGGGGACAGGGAGGGGGTTTGTTCCCCCTTCCTTTCCCTCTCCCCCTGGGGGACCACAGCTGGGGTCTGCCAGTGCCTCCACCATTGGGCCCCAGGCCAGGCAAACCCCGGCTGGGTTTCCCCAGGGGATGGAGGGAGGAATCCCAACTACCAGTTAAGTCTGATACTGCATTCAACCAGGTTTATCTCAAACTGTTTTCAGCTCTTTTGAAGCTGGTTTATGTGCACTGGACTTCTGTTCTGTTACAGGTTTAAATCAGTTTCTGATCACTTAAACCAGTTAATGTGTAACTTCTGTCCCTAGCCTTGGCATCAAGTCAGACACCTCAGCATCTTCTCCTGGACAGTTCGATAGTTTTCTGCTCTTTTTCCACATCCTTTTGAGGTTTTCCATGCAGAAGAGTTTTTATAAAACTTCCAGGTGTTTATGCTCATCTGTTCCCAGACCACACCTCATGTGGGTAACCAGTCCAGCAAGTCCTTCTTTGTGCAGGTTGGGCTCATAATCCCACAAGTATAGGAAATCAATCTTAGGAAATTGCGATTATAGAAAAATAAGAAGAGGGCTCAACTCTATCTACTTCTTTGTCTGCATGTCCCCCATAAATATTAATGCTCTATTTTAACAATAATTTAACTGATAAAGCATGGCCCAGAAGCAAGTTTCCAAGCAGGTACTGCAAAATCACTGGGTGAGTTGGGTCCAGTGGTGTTTGGGCGTGGGAGGGAAGAAGCAACTCACTCTTTTTTTTTTGGTGGTGGTGTTGATACTCTACTGCTACTGTGCATTCCCAATCACAGGACAGTTTAATCTCCAATCCACAATGAGGGCTGGGGAAATGGTTTAAGAGTTTGTGAAAGCAGTTCTTCAGCCCCTTGAAATTAAATATCCTAACACAGCTGAGGGCAGCACCTAGAGTTTTGCAAGCAGGAGGTTGAAGGGGAAAGAGCTCACATTTAGCTCAAGTGCAGGTGCATCTGCCCCCAGCCATGCCACAAAACTGTATCCTATTTACTGAAGAACGCCTCCAAATAGCACTCATCTCCTTTCCCCTCCTTTCTTCCTTTACTCCTGCAATATTAGCTTCCCAATCTTCCACAACTACGTTTTTTGATCATCAGCCAAAAACGGCCAAAATATTCTTCAGGACTCAAATCCCAGATGTTATGAGTTGAAAGATGATTTTTCACTCATTTTGTTGTTCGGGAACTACAGCTTTATTTTATGCACCAACTCCTGCGTCTTCTAGTTTCTCCTGATTCTTCCATACCAACATGTCCTTTTGGGACACCTTATTCATGTTTCTGTGAAGCATAGCTTGAAAACACATTGGAAAAAATATTGCGTGTAATAACGTGGTTTCATAGTTGGCATCTGTGGGGTTTTTTTCCTTACCCTATAAGTTTGCCCATCAAAATGGAATCAGCAGAAATGGTCCCACTGCTGCAAGAAAGATTCAGAAAAAGAAATCCTAGAATGAATCAGAATAAGATGGGCACCCATAATTAGAGTTTCCATTGAACCCACTTTTTTCAGAATAGGTAAGATTTATGGAAGCATATCTTTAAATATATTTTAGACTATCGCACAGTCATCACATGGCAGTGTCGTGTCACTGTATGATAATATTGCATCATTATGTGGTGATGTTGCAATGCAACCTCAGATTGCTAACATGCAATGTGATACTTTTGCATAATGATAGATCAATGCTGGAACATCATGACGCAAATGTCATGCTAATGACATCTGGCCAGTAGGACAAATCTTTAATACTGGCAACTATACCCAGGTCTGAATGTTTTGCGGACTTCATGGTTTCCTAGTAGACTGGAAAAATTTTAACAGCATGCTACTCCAAAAATGTCAGTGCATTATTATTTTTTTAATTCTGTTATGCAATCACATTAGAGCATATGGTGTTCCAGCCATGCCCTGAAGTCAAAGGCCCCTTATCTGGCACAGCAAAACTTTCCAGCGCAAGCATGACCAGACAGCTCTGGAGTCAGTATAGTTGAGGCTGATAACAAGTAAACTTGCAACTTTCACACATCCACCCACTGGCAGGTTTTAGCTTAGTACCAAGCTATAGTTTGTACAAAGAAGTTTTTGTTTTATGCTTATGACTATTTCATAGTGCCAGGTTTCTTTTATGTTCCATTCTCAGATAATATGATTATTTTATATATTATTTACACAGACCCATAAACATAGGTTGTGTATCACAAAAAACTTTATGAGACAGGGTCTTTGCCCCAAAATAGTTTAAGGATCTGTTTTAAAAGAGAAAGAAATAGATACCCTCTGGGAAGTAGGCCATTGTAGGGTCTTTTACCATCTATGTACAGTTGAATACATGGGAAGCAGACAAATCTACATACAGGTTAGTGGGAAGAAAATAAAAGATGAAGCTGGATAGCATCATGCAAAGTGACAAAACATTTCTCCTGAAACAAAAAAGAAGAGGGAACCTGCTACTTAGGTTAATTATATGTGGAGATACGCAGAAAATAGCATAGGTGATTAAACCAAACCAGCCAAATAAATTCCAGCAGCAATCTGGAAATGCACTTGGTAGAAAGCCGTAGCACTGAGTCTCTTTCCTATATAAAGACAGGTTGCTAAATTACACATTGGATTTACTTATGAAGAGAAAAGCATGGGATGCTTAGGGTGAGGATAGGAAAATATTTTTATGTTTTTAATAGCCATTTATAAACATTGTGTTTCTGATTTGCAGAACAAGATATACTCTGCACAGCCAAGTGAACAGATACAAAAGGAAAGAAAACATTGTTTTAGTAGTAATTCTGCATCTTCCCTCTGATTTAGCTGAGTTACACTTTCCTATTGTTAAATTTAGTACTCTTGGAAAAATCGCTATGTCATGATATTGTTACATCTTGATCCATTAAATCAGATTAACCAAAACTTGCCGATTAGGAATCAGTAGGATTTAGAAAAGGTTTAGGTGTTCATGTAAATGGTAAGGATATCAACAGTTCCATTGACCAGGATATAATAAGGGATCTAAACCCTTGTGGTGCAGAGTATAAATCAACCAATATAAACCTTAAGCGGATTAGACAGAAAGTTCTACCATGAGCAGGGTAATTCTTGATTGACTATGACGGGGTTTCTTGTACTGTCCTCTGAATCATGGGTCTTATCCTAAGTCTCTTTTACAAATCTTTTGTATGTAGTCATATTCCTTCAGACCTGTGAGGTTGAGATGAAATATAGAGTCACAAACCCAGCCCTCCGTTGTAGTTGGGATTCCAATGGCTGGTTCTATAGAAGCCAGAGCTACAACCTTGATCTCTGGCTGAATGTCAGTGGGCAGCTGTTGCAGAGAGCAAATCAGGAACTAAGCCAAACCTCAATTGCTCACCTCCAACCTTGAATGCAGACTGGACATCAGCAGGCGGCCACAGAAGACAGCAAATCAGCAACTAAGCCAAATCCCCACCACTGCCCACTTCTGTTTATAAAGGCTGGCTGCATAGCTCTGTTCCCTGTCAGCAGCAGGTGACAGATCAGTTGCCTAGATGGCTCAAAACAGAGTACAGTGTAGTGACTCACAGAGGGAACTTATCCTCTCTTACAGTAGAAAGTTTCCTAAAAGGATGGCCTCCCTCATGGAGATAAAGGAAATCTTCTGCAATGCAGATGCAGTGTGCTTTGATGTGGATAGTACAGTCATCAAAGAAGAAGGCATTGATGAACTGGCAAAGTTCTGTGGAGTTGGGGATGCTGTGGCAGAAATGTAAGTATACTTCTTTTGCTATTAATTTCAGAATTATTGTAGTCGGGAATAAAAAAGGACCAGATTTACTTCTGGACTATGCAAGTATTTCAAGGATGAATTTACCCTGGTGTTTTGTTTATGATTGCGATAGTTCAAAGAAGATCATAATTCTAATAAATAGTATTAATGAATATCAGAATAATTTACATTTTGGAGATACGCAGTCCAATCCAAAGATTATTGAAGCCAGTGAGAATCCTTCAATTAACTTAATTCAGTTTTTTGGATCAGGCCCCAAGGGCTGTTTAAACTCTGCGAAGCAGTAGTACACCTTGGTTCATCTTTTTGGAGGAAAAACAAGTCTTTGGCAATTTTGGGGGGTCTAAGAGGGATAACATTGGAGTCTAAACCTCTACATAAAACTTTGAGGAAGATTTGAGAACTGGATCTAAAATTTTCAGCTCAGACTTGTCTCTGTAAGCATTTAGCAGCAATTTCTAAATATTGTGCAAACTTCTCAGCTCATCAGGCTATGCTGCATTGAAATGTCCAGATAACATAATCTAGAACTAATACATTCAGGAGTAATTCCCAGGTATTTCACTTCAACTAATAATCCTTATGAGTTGAAGTGAAACTCATATCTCCTAGCTACTTATCTCCTAGATACTATAACTGACTTTCATGATTTGGATCACTAATTAGGACCCGCAGAGCAATGGGAGGTTCTGTGACATTCAAAGCAGCTTTAACGGCACGACTAGGACTTATACGCCCTTCTTGGGAACAAGTACAAAAATTAATATCGGATCATCCACCCCATCTAACACCAGGAATAAGGTAAGATGAACTTTAAATTAACTAATTAAAAAGCCTTCCAAAACCAAAGAAGGTCTGAGCTCATAGAAGTCAATTGAATAAGACCACCTGAGGATCTGGCACAGAATATTTTCCTGATTGATTTATATATCATATATGAAGTTCCCTTGTCAGACCAGGCCTCTCTTGGTCTGCCATCTGGTACCATGTAAACCAGTACAGCCTGTTCTATGGTTGGGTTGCCAGAGACTAAACCAGTACCCCCACTGAGTGAGGAGAGTGTGTAGACACACAGCAGGACTAAAAACAAGGCCTGTCAAAGAACAGATGAGCTCCTTGTGAGCCAATGACCATCCATACCTAGAGAGAAGATGGGCGCCTCCAGGTCACTCTGCCCGAAGAAACAGCAATGATGCAAAGCAGATCAACTAACCTAGGAGGGTTATTACAGCATCTAAGGTGCCCCGATGGTAACAGCAGCCTTGGGACTAACTTGACTTGATATGAAGTTTGTATTTGAATGTTACAATGGGCTGAGTTAATTTCAGATGGACAGTTATCCATTTCAGAAAAAAGCCATCATGGTTAGTGTTAATTGGCATCCATGTTGACAGACATCTATGCTGTAACATCTAGAAGTGATTCTTCTAGGTAAGGTGTGTGGCATGTTAATGGGGAAACTTGCATTGTTGTTGCCCTAGGCATGTGTTTTCTGGAGGTAGTGTTCATGTCCAGTCCTTTGAAGGGCTCTTGGCACTCAAATCTCAGGATTGGGCCCATGTAGAGGCTGCCATTCTTCAATGCTAACATCAATAAATATTTTAAGAATGTATATTTATGCATTTATAGATGTGTATACTTATATATTTGGATCACTCCCCTCCCCCCCCCCCTGCAAAATGCATTTTTGCGCTTTGCAGGGGGGTGAGGGAGTTGAATTAAATGACCCTTGAAGTCTCTTTCAACCCTATGATTCTGTGGTCCCGTAATCCAGGAGTTGGCAACCATAGGCCCACAAGCCAGAACTGGCCTATGGAGCCATTGGATCCAGCATGTGGATGTGGGGCTTTGGTGATGGGGTAGGACTGGCTGCAGGCATTCTCCCCGTGCTGCTGTGGGGAGAAGCACCAAGTGAGGGCAGCAGTGGCTACTTGGCCTGCAGCTGCAAAAGGTTGCCTACCATTGCAGTAACCTATTTTAAATGAAAATTTGTATTTTTGTCAAAAATCAGTAAATGACTGAAAATAGGTACTTTATTATAAAACTGTCCTCCAGTCCACAGATCTAGTAAGGCTCTAATACTCTTAATACATAAACATTGTTTTTAGAAGATGTTGCATCTGCATTTTCCTTCTTGAGCTGAAACACATTTTCATCTCTGTGAGGATATTGCTGGCTGTGATTACAAACAGTACATTGTTTCTTGTTTGGAATCACATGATCCTTCTCTTTTCACTCCCTCTTTTCTTGGTTTTCTTTGTACAGCTTCTCTGCTTTAAAATCTGTGACTTCTATATGGATTTCAGCATTGCTGCTGTTGCTACTAGCTCTGCTCCTTTGCTTTTTTTCCATTTGGTGGTCTTTTACCCAGAGGCCAGAATCTGCAAGATGTTAGATCTCAAGAACTGGATCTGAAATTCTTACACCTCTGCTTCTGTTTCTGCTGAGTCCTTTCCTATAGTTACCATCTTTTTCTATAGATGGTGTCCAGCAATAGAATCTGTGAACCCACTAGACAAACTAGTGCATTACACAAATTTCAGCACATTTCCTGTGTAGCCTGGGGCCTCACTGCCTCCTAAAATTCAAGCTCATGCTGCATTGTTGATTTCTTCTTGCTGATCTTGCCCCTATATCAAGGAGTATTTTTGGGCTGGATCAGTTTTAATTTATTCAGGGAGATTGACATAATCAGGAAAATGCAAACAAACAGTTCTCTGATCCAACTGTTTCTCTGAGCAATTATTTGCTAGTCTGTCTCTCACCATGATATAGTTTTGTACAGCTCTTTTCACGCAGAGTCTATGCACAAGTTTGCAGAAGAGAATGGGAAAGTATAAGACAGCACTACGGCATGGAATTGAAATGCTGCACACATCCTGACTAAGCAGGGATAACGTAAAATGTAGGCAGCTTTGTTCATGAACAGTTGCCTCTCTTCTGTTCCTTGATCCTGATAGAAATTCACATTGGTGGTTTTTCTCTTTTCTTTTAAGGGAGCTGGTAAGCAGGCTTCATCAGCGAGGTGTCCAGGTTTTCTTAATATCCGGAGGGTTCCAGAGCATTGTCGAGCATGTTGCTTCGCAGTTAAACATTCCAACAGCAAACGTGTTTGCCAATAGGCTGAAGTTTTACTTTAATGGTAAGAGTCCACTGGTATCTTCTTTTTCAATTTATTAGTGTCATCTTTTCAGCTCAGCCTGAAGTAGGATAGTGAGCGACCTACCATAGATTAAAATTGAAAGAAAAATTAACATATTGAAACATGGTTATTTCTTATCTGTGGACTGATTTTGATTGTTCACAGGCCAGATACTAATTACTGAGTTTCCGCATTGCAAATACTGTCACTTCAAATAGCACAGTACCTCTCAAAAGACTTAGCAGAGCAGCCTAAGAAGGAATGTGGAAAGTGAACTGCCCAGACTTCCATAGGAGCAGGTAGAGTTAGG
This sequence comes from Alligator mississippiensis, assembly GCF_030867095.1. Lineage (NCBI taxonomy): Eukaryota > Metazoa > Chordata > Crocodylia > Alligatoridae > Alligator > Alligator mississippiensis. The sequence continues at coordinate 10,227,823 of NC_081837.1, forward strand.
GGCCACTGGTGCATTTACAGACATTTTAAAAGTTATAATAATATAAGAAATAGTAAACACTATAAATACAATTATTTTGGGTTACATTAGGCTGCTCAGCTAGAGTCCAGGCTGTGTCCTAATGGTGTAGTCTCAGTGCCAGTTCATGCTCAGCACCTGGCAGGGAGACTGTGAATGCAAAAACACAAGGGTTCAAATCACTTTCCAGACAAATGAAATATAGCTGAATCAGAAGGCGTAGCTTTCGATGTGACAGCACAGTATGACAAGCTAAAGAAAAAAGCATTGGGAGATATTCTGATAATGGTATTTGGTTCAGTTTATTATGTGTCTAGAAAAACAAATCAAGCAGTTTTAAAATAATTTTTAAACCATGGGATCTGTCAAGAAAAAGAAATATTAAAGGTGTATAACTCAGCAGCTTGAGCTCAAAGAATCATGTTCTCTTATTCTTTTTCTGTGGCTTAATAAAATGCCATTTCAAAGTTTCAAGATTTTGTCCTATTAATGACATAGCTTTAGGGACAAATTATTTTTTCAGTGGTTTTGGGGTAAATCCAGAGAAACTGTAGTGAGTGAAGTGGACTTGACCTTAGTGGAATTGTTGTAGTTTTTATATCAGTGTACCTAAGCGGAATTGTGTTTAGCTAATTTTCTTCTTACTCATACTATGTTTACATCACATACTTGAACAGAATCACTTCTGACTGATATCAGCGTAATTGAGACTAGAATCTGGCCCACTATATTTATAAATTTGTGAGGTATTTTTTGCATTGGTCCTAGCTATAAGGTTTATAAGCCAAATCCTGTAGTTCTGAACACAATCTTAACTTCCATTTAATTCAGTGGGAGTTTTGTGTGCATGAAGCTATCATGTTCGGGGCCACATTAGTTATTTCCTGATGAAAAGGTAATAGAAAATGTATGAATCTCTTTTGATTATTAAAAAGTTCACTAGTGTCATTCCTTGATACGGTTTTCCATAACTCACTGAAGCAACTACAAATCCTAGTGTCTAATACCTTTTCCCAATATGTTTTCAGGAGAATATGCAGGGTTTGATGAGACACAACTAACAGCTGAATCAGGTGGGAAAGGAAAGGTTATTGCTCATCTGAAGGAACAGTTTAGCTTTAAGAATGTAGTTATGATTGGAGACGGAGCGACAGATATGGAAGCGTGTCCCCCTGCTGTAAGTACTAAAGAACTGGTGTTCTGCCTTAAAAAATTCTTTTTTAAAGCAACAAGAAACCACCTATTTGAATATTTTACTTTGCTTAAGGATGATTTTTAATATTCCTAGTTGTTTCTTAACCTGAAACAGCACTATGAGAATTGTTTGCCTTTTACTACTGCCAGTATCTCTAGGTTGAGAATGTTTTCCTCTTACAGTTGAGATTTTATCAAGCACAGCACGTGCATACCAGATTGTATACATAGTCAGAAAGTAGTAATAAAGCCATATTTATTGTCAAAGCAGCACTATGATTTCACCTTTCAGTGTTAGCATCAAGGTGGTTCAGCCCACACAACTTAAAGTGCTAAGATACCAACCTTAATGACTAATCTGTGGTGTTTAGGAAGCATGCTCCAACACCTTTCTGGTGTACACATTGCCTGACCTGTCTCGGGCAATCATCTCTTTTGCATCAGTGGTAGTTTTCCAAAGGGATGAAGCAATAGTAACACAATTGCAAATATGGTAGCTCTCACAAAATAGAAATAATCTAAAAACTAACTGAAGATTAAGGTTCTTAAAAATAAAATGGCATACTCTGGGAGGTAGGGGTCTAAATCCATTCCAGCTTTATAATCTAGTATCTTCCTATAATACCAATGCTTGTTCTGCTAGGATAGTGGAACACATACCTTAATGAGAACCAGAGTGTGGGTGTATGTGTGTGTGATCGATAAGTTCTATAAAATCAGCATGGCTGTACAAGGAGAGTGCACGGGGATTCTGTTACAGGTTTCCCTTGATTTATGTGGGTTCTTTATATGCAAATTCACTCTTATGCAATGAGCATATTTAGACCTATAATTTGTTATATGTGAGGTAAATTCGCTCTTATGCAATGAGCATAGATGCTCTCCCGCCCAAGCAGGTAAGTCTGTGGGGTGAGGGGAAAGGGCTGTGGCCCCACTCACCCCAGCCATGGCTGCAGCGGCCCTGGGAGCAGCCGACACCAGCTGCCTGTACCAGGGCACGGCGCAGCCCAGGAGCAGAGGTGAGTGGGGACAGGCAGAGCACGGTGGAGCCCAGTGGCTGCAGGCAGCTGGCGCTGACTGTTCCCAGGGCCGCTGCAGCCAGGGCTGAGGTGAGTGCTGCTCTGTTCTCTCTGCTTTGCTGCCTTGTGCAGCCCCAGTAGCGGCACCCCTTCCCTTGTCTCAGCCTCACTTCCCCCTTCCTCATGGTCTTAGGAACCTATTCCTATTTCTTACATTGTAAAGTGGACTCGCTTTATGCAAATTCGATTTATGCGCCATTCTCTGGGAACACATGTACAGCATAAATCAAGGGAAACCTGTACTTTCTAAAACTAACAGCACAGGTGCCTGGACAGCAAGCAAGTGCATTGCCAGTACCAGCAGTTTAATATTTGTTTAGGGCTTATATCTAAGGATAAAAGCAAGCAATGGAAATTTACACATTGCACCTTCAGTGTACTAGATTTTCTGGGATCTAGAAATTATGATTGTTCTTGGTTAATCATTTGAGCCATTGGTTAAAGTTTGATTTTGGTATCTATCAAATGAGATAAACAGAGCTAAAATAAATAGCATAGATATAATTTTGGGATGTGAATGCCTTCTTGCTTATTAAGAGTACAAGGTTGTGAAATATTTTTCAGGAGGATCGCATATTGCAGTAACAACCTTGATAACAGAAGGTGTTAGAGGATGGCCCTGCTCTCACTGGTCAGTGGCAAAACTCCCATTAAACTTCAGTGGTGCAAAATCAACCTTTAATGCACTCCATCCTGGTAATAAACATGAAAAGAAATCTGATTTTGGGGAGTAGAGAATTTTTTCTTGCTGTATTTTAGAAAATTATATTAAAAAAATGTAACTTATTTACATGAAAAGCCCCTTTTCTCATGTGGGCAGCTATGCTAATATATACCTATTAATTTCTGTTTTGCTAGGACTGTTTCATTGGATTTGGAGGAAATGTAATCAGGAAACAAGTAAAGGAGAAAGCCAAGTGGTACATCACTCACTTTGATGAACTGCTTAAAGAACTGGAAGAGCGATAAGTTATGCAGTAAACTAGTATATTTTATTAACAGTATTGTAGATTGATATAAACTATACAATTAAACATATTTTTGTTTGCAAAAGTGTGTACTGGATTTTTTATTTGTGAATGTGATGCTTTCAGTTGATGAGTCAGTACCTGGATGTTCCCACTCTCTCTTGAAGTAGCTATTGCACATGGTAACATTCCCAAATGCTACCCAAACATTTTATAATTAGAGTTTAAGGATATTTTTATTTGATAAAACTTTTTCAAGGTGGAAAAGTTATTTGGTTCCACTCACAAGCCTTTCCCACATGAAGACCTTAGTTAAGAGTGTATTGATAAGCTTGTAACACATCAACTTATTGGTCTCCGATTAACTTATACAACACATTTCTTCACATCATTAAAGGCTTGAGTCTAGTACCTTTTTACTTGTCTGGAGTAGCACATTATTGTACAGGTGTTCATATGGGATAAATACTGACTATAGCCTAGAAACAGTACATGTATTTTACTCAGGAGTCTCAAAACGGGATGAGGAAGGGGTTTGATATGAATGTCAGTGTTTGATTAGAGCCAGGGTAATTAACCTTACCCTTTGGGGACCATGAAAATCCATCAAAGGTAACATTTTCAAAATGCCTTAATGACTTTGCTTAAGTCTTGTTTTCAGAAGAGACATAGGCATTTAGAAGCCTAACTCCTATTAACTTTCAGTGCAGGCTTTTAGCAAAGCTATAGAAGGCAATAAGTAGTGTTTACCATTACTTAATTCCATTTAATATTTTTGGTAGGTGTAGACAGAACTTTCTTTTCTTTTAGTTCTAACAAAATAAGAGCTGTTAAAATGCTGAGGAAGTGAAAAGGTTAAAAAGCCAATGCACAAACCTTTTGAGACACTGGACACTGAAACACACAGATGAATACTAGATATACTGCAGCTGTCATATGATGTATTGATTGTACTTGCTCACAGGATGGACCTTGAACTATAGTCATTAAACAAAACAAGAAGCCTAACAAGTAGGTTAGGGAAGCACTTCTTGAGTAGAAGGCATTTCTCTAACCTGTATGAAGCTAGTTCAAAAGAAATTGAGAATATATTTTGGAGCATCAGGCATAGATTCATTACTGTCAAAGATCTGCTTGGGGTATGACAGGGAAGGAAAAGAGATGATGTCTTGATTATGGTCTGATCAGTAGTATAACGGGTTGGGTAAGCAGGGCACCATCCCTGAGTGCCAACTCAGAGAGGAGGCATGATTGGAAGCTGGGACCACTGCCTCTGCCATCAGTCCCAAGGCCTCTGGGTTTGATCTGCACTAGCTAGAATGCTGCCAGTTGGCTCTGGTCCCTTAAGGGACCAAATGCCAGTTGCAAATTAGTCATGCACAAGTGCCCTTTGTTCTCTCACACCTCCAGGGCACTGTCTGTTGCATGCCTCTGCACTTATGCTGGCTTTACATCAGCTAAGAATGAACTCTTGCTGCTGATGGAATTCTCTGCTGGCTTGAGTGGTTTAAAGGAGCCAGGTCAGGATGGAGAACCTTGTTCCATCTCTTTGATTGTAAAATGAGGACTTTGTGGAGACAGTGATGCTGCAGTCAGCTGGAAAGCTGTTTTGGAATATGAAAAATAAACAGGGACAATTTGCTGGAAGGCATAGTCCAGTCTCAAAATCCCAGAAGAGGCTTGACACAATTATTGTGCAGTGTGTAGGTAGTTTAAAGGGGGCTGTTGCAAGACAGATTCTGTGATTGAACCTCACTGTGCAACTGCTGGACTATGGTAAATACTTCTACTTAGTTCTTGTAAGTACTTTTCATCCATAGACCTCAAAGTGCTTTACAAATGAAGTAAGTATCACTATTCTGGTTTAAGAGATAGGTAAGAGGCACACAGGGGAAAGGCAACTGGCCCAGTAAGATCCAGCAGGCCACAGGGTCTCCCAAGGCCCAGTCTGCTGTTCTAGTGATTAGATAACAAGGCCTCTCACTATTTGTTGGCAATCATACTAGAAGTTCAGCAGAATGGTGTAAAGAACAGGAATGTATTATTTTCTGTAAATAATTCCAAAAGGCTACATGAAAATCAGTCTGGACAGGAGTTTCATATATTATTTATTGTAGAAATAAAGGGTATATCCATTTTTTGCCTGCTTAATTCAGTATTTATTTCACACCAAAAAGAATAACCAAATGCATCAGCTGATTTAGTAAAAAAAAATTCCCTCTGAACAGACCTTATTAGGGAGGGCAAGGTCAGCTCAGCTTAATAAATGTGCAAGTATGCTCTAGCAGCAGGCAATGGGGCAGGCTGTTCACACTAGAACCCTTCAGGTCCTATTTAAGACAGTCTCCTTTAAATTCTTCTTGAGAAAAATCTCAGCAAGTTCCAAAAATGGCATGTGTACAAAAAGGCTTGTGTGGGCAGGAGTGCTTGAGTAGGGCAAGAGTAAGCCATTCTATGCAGCTCTCCTATGGTTCCCTGACATGACAGAGATTTTGTTACAACCTTCTCTTGAACTAAGATATTGTTACAATAATTTAATGATCAGTGCCTTAGTTCTGGAATATGCTTTATTTTCAAGCGTAAGTAGCCCTCAAGTCAGAATGATATGCATATACATAATAAGACTATGCAGTATTGAGACCGTAGTAGAGATCTTAAATTTATCTCTATATGCATCTGTCAGGGTGGCAGAAAGTGGCAATATGGCATTGTGCCTGTTATTTCACAAGAGTTCTTTGGCTGTGATTAGTTTGAAAATTGATGCCCTTTTTCACCTGGCAAGGACTGAGATGCACTTCTCCCCAGGTGGAATCAGAAATTGGTATTTAGTGTAGTTAGCAGGTAACCTGTCTCCTCCCCACTGACCTCTTTCTACTGCAAAACACCCAGCAAAGAGAGGCAGTGAAAGAGTGAGCAAGGCCAGCCGCATGAGGAAAGGTTCCATACTACAGCTAAGGTACCAGGCTAACTGTACACAGACTTCATTACAAAAGAGCAGAAGAAAGTTTCAGAAAATGTTTCAGGGGGTGAAATAATTGGGTAGATAATCATGTGACCATAAAACACCACCGAGAAGCCAAAACAACATTAAGATTTATGGATGACAGGTTAAGTTTACTACTGTTACAGTCTATTTAACACAAGCAAGGCAATAACATTTTAAGATGTATATTCAGAATGAATGAGAAGATTCATTAAAAGCACAGATGTAGCCTCATTAGGAGAGCTAGTCACAGTTTGGGTCTCAAGAAAAAACCCTTCACACTGTCATCAGACAAGGTTCTTTAGACCAACACGGCTACTACCTATACCCCTGTTACAGATTGAATTCAAACATGGATTATTGAATGTCCTTTCAGGGATTGTTCCTGCTTCCCAGATTACCAGAAATTGGCACTGGCAATGATTGTTACACATAAAATGACCAATGTTGTGTCATTAACTGATGACACATCATTAACTGGTAGAAGAGAATTTGCCTGTGAAGTAACAGAGGAAAAGCAGCATGGACTTCACAGTAGTGAAGGGAAGGATTCAAGCAAAGAAACAAAACCCCAAAACCTTAGTTTATATATGCAAAGCAAGGTTCTTTGATTAAATGTGATATCTTTTATTAGACCAACTGAGTAGTTGGAAAAAAGTTACTGGCAAGCTTTTGGGCGCAGCCACCCTTCTTCAGGCATAGGGAATATAGTTCATATATATTAGTTCATATATTGCATTCTTTTAAAGATAAGATTTTAATCCAAAATAAATTTATACCTACTTATCCCTCTGATTACAACAACAGAACAGTTTGGAAGCTCACAACTACTTAGAAGCCATATTCATGGTATATTACAGTAGTGCTAATTGTGAATAAAGAAGACCGATGAGAATTGTTCCACGTGTTGGAACACTTTTAGAATCGTCCTCAGGCTTCTTTATTCAAAAAAAGAAACTTCTTGTATTTCAAACAGAAGTTTTGCCTGATAGGACTCATTTCTCAGTAAGTGTGACAGTAGATAAACTAAGTGAATTGCACCATTGGTAACTCACATCTTATTACATTAAAAAAAGAAGATAAAATAAAAGACAACCGTTCTCTGCCCTATCACATCAAAGTTGCAGGTAAAAAATGGTAGTTGCATAACTGGATCTAAAGAGAGAGTGACAGTAGGAGATACTAGAATAATTATTTAACAAAGAGTAACTATGACTGATGTTGTTTATTCTTTCGTTTTGCAGTCAAGTTAATCTGGCACAAGTACTTCTACTTGAGAGAGGCGTGCTATTAGAATGAAACAAGGATGCTGTAGTAGGCAAAGGATGAAGACAGAGGTATGGCAGCTTACAGAGCTCCCTTGTACACAATGCCATGCTCAAATCTGCATTGTTTGTCCCCAGCTTTCCTGGGCACTGGATATTTTTCAGTAATTAAAAGCAAAAATAAGACACGCAATATACCTGGTAGAACTGCATGGTTCTTTTATAACAAGGCCAATTCTAGGCCAACAAATTAGCATATCCAATTTCAGTATCAGGTTTACAAACACAGATTTCTGAATCCTATGTGGAGCTCTACTGGATCTACATGGGGCAGGGGATCCTAAACACTTCTCATTTCCATATGCCAACACCAAATACTTTTGCAATGAAATCTCTTATTTGGAGGTTGTTGTAAACTATCAGCTCAAAGCAGGTCTTTGTGGAAGTTATAAGCATATTAGGACAATGTTAGTCATGCAAACTGTAATGCTGTGAAATATTTATTTCTATTTTTCATAACAAACACTATACAGGATGAATGAAGACATAAGCTTCCAAGAATATGTGAAAATTAAAAGAATTTTATTGACTGATATGTTTTTGCAGAAAACTCATTGAAATGTACAAATTGGACATTCAGTATTTGATTTGTATATACTGTATATTACACTGATTCTTAAACCACTTTGAATAAAGAGAATATTATTTTCACTTACATAATGTTCACATCATTACATTTACTGAAAATATTGGTATGTCCTAGTCTAAAAGAGAAATCAGGATAGAACTGGACATGATACATTGCTTTATGCCAATCCTACCGACAACATGCATCAGCTTCACACATCATTTCCAAAATACCTAGTGTATAATTAGTGAAACATATGATCAAGCATATGTCTGAAGTCATGACTGCTTATTAAATAAAACCCCTTTTCTTAGACCTCTGTTATTTTTGGAAATAAATACATTTAGCTACACTCGAGTGCTTGTAACGTTTTCACATCACTGTTCCTTATAAAGGATTGTTCCAACACTGTGGATCATAGAGCCCAAAGTCCAAAGAGTTGCTTAAATAAATTTAAAGTTAGTTCCAGATGTAATCACCTAGATGCCATTTCTTTCTGTCAGCTTCAAAGTCTTCTCAGAATGGAATCCACTATTGTTTGTACATTTATAAACTATCACCTGATCTTCAGAATCATTTCTGCAAGTACTTATTCTTTGATTGTAGGTGAAAACATTTCAGTAATTCTATTGAATTGTACAATTTCAATATTCTCAGCTACTTTTTAGAGTGGGTTACTGATTCTTTTCCCAATAAAACTCCTGCAATAGTGTAAGCAGCTAGCGGTATTTTGTTGGTTCAGAGCTTTGTCCGAGACATTATCTCCCTTGTTTCCAGGAACCAACCAACTTTGTTTTCACAATCTGCAGTTATTACAAACACAGTACACATTTTCCTTTGTACAAAAGCCATCTGAACTGTAACAGTTTTCCAGGATTAAAATACAGCGTTGATTTAAAAGTTAAACCATGATAAATAACTCCCCCTTTGCTGCTGCTGAGACTTGGAAATTTTCTATACACCAAGTCGTATCAAGAACCGTAAAGCTCAACTTTAAGAGCCAGTTCCATAGATGAACTGGTGCATCTTTGAAAATTAAGCTTGAAACTATAATCCTACATTTATTTCCCTGGTAAATTTTTAAGTGCAACAAGTCCTTAGATTCTGAAGAAAAGAGGTCTCCTTTATAAGCTTAATACAGTACTTTCATATTTCTTACTATGATATACAATGTATACCATAAAATTAATTTAAGACAAATACTTGTCACTTGAATCTATGTAGGCACAGGTAAATCAATGACTTTACTGAAGTGGAGAGATCTTCAATGGTATCATGATTCTGGACTCCATTTCCTGAATAAGGGGCACTGAAAAAAGGAAACAGGTAGGACTCATTTACTAATAAAGATCTTGTCATTATTCATGCACTTAACCTATACAGAGATTTGCTGATATCAAATTACACCAATCAGTTTAACAACCTATACCTAAAGAACAGTAGATTTGAGAGAAGCAACAGAGAAACAAGCTTATATAACTCTTCTCTTAATTTGCACTAGAGGGTTTCCAAGACAAATCTCTATCATTTTCCACCACAACTTAAGGTTATCTTACAGTTACAATTAGGACTGTGCGAAGCAGCTAGTATTCGCTTCAGATTCGGATGATTTGGGGGACAGTTATTTGATTTGGTGATTCAAATCACTGTCCGCAATCGATTTGGTTGACTCTCCAAATCACCCAGGCCCATCCCCTGCTGCTCCCCACTGCCCCACGTTGCGTGAGGGGCTTTACACGAGCCTCCCAGCCCCCTCTTACTCCCCCAGTCTCCTCCATGGCTGCCCTGCCGGATGCAGCTCATGCAGCTCTGGCCCTTTAAGGAAAAAAAGCCCCCAGATTCACTGCTCCTGCCGGCAGGGGGCGATTCCCACTGCCCAGTACCACATGGGGGCCTCTGTACGAGCCCCCCAAGGCTGCTGCAGGAGCAGTGAGTCCCAGGGCTTTTCTCGATCTTTTTTTTCCTTAAAGGGCCAGAGCTGGCCCAGGTGGGGCAGCCATGGGGGGGCTGGGGGAACAGGCAGGGGTCCCCCCTCCACCAGCCACTCCTCCCCCACCCCTAGTACTTACCAGCATGGAGTCTAGCTGCAGCTCCCTGGTGCAGCGGGCAGGGACTACCCAAATCAAAGTTCTCCAAATCTTTTCCAAAGATTCGGAGAGCTTTGAATCGATTTGGACCTTTTAATTGGTCCCCTGATTTGATTCGGATTTGGAGATTCGGACACCGAATCGGGCCGAATCTCCTCCAAATTGAATCACCATCTGAAGCTTCGCACAGCCCTAGTTACAATGCAGTATTTCCTTTGTGATCTATCCCATGGAACAAAATTTAAAGTATTTAACACAGCCCTTATATGCTAGATTGCTATGAAAGCTGTTTTGGATACCAAAATTAAGGTAGATCCTGGCTCCAAAGGAGTTCATTCCTCTTCAAAGGAATGTATTTAACAGGGCTCCAGTATTTCATGAAATATTGTGGCTTGCTACAATGAAAATATAATGGGTTCATTTTAAGTTACGTTTCACTATTTACTGTGTATTTTTTCTGGATAGACAGATCTCTTCCTTTGATGCACATTCTTTAATAAAAACATTTACTCCTGGTATAGTTCCTATAGCAAGTTAGTGACTTTCATAGCTTGCTGAAGTACAACCTCTCTTCCCTTATGCTAACAGCATTGACTAATACTCCAGGGACATGAAGTATTTACGATGATTGTGCAATTTACTGAAACAAATATTATGGCATCTCAGTCATAAAAAGTGTTTATTCCATTTCCCCCACCAATCTCCTTTGAATTCAGTTAGGCTGTTACCTGTATAATAGACTAGTTCATCCCAGCCATGTTTATGCCAGGCAGCATTCCTTATCTCTTCTCTGGTCAGAAGGTCCTTGTAAGCTACATGGAAGAAGTACATTCATAAAAGAAGGCTGATGTTTAGCTATGTAAAAATATTTCCTCTAAACTATTTTGACTGTACAGTTAACATGTTGCAGTTGTTGGTAAGAAAACAAAGACAGAACCCTCTCCTCCATATCAAGTGAAAAAAAACACATTTCAAATCCATTAGAAAAATGGAGGGGAGAGGGAAGGTAAAGACTGGCTCTGCAGCAAGCATGTGATTCTGTCTTATTCCAAGCATCTTGTTTTCCTGGACTAATTCAGCATTTGTGTTAAGAATCTGTTCAATATAGTGAGAAAGGAACGTGTGCAGCAGAACAGAGAAAGCCTACCCCAAAGATGATGAACCATGTATAACTGTCCAATTTGTGAGAAAAATCCTCCAACCGCCTCTTCACTGTCCTGCCGGAAACGAATTGCACGAGCCCTACAAGGGACAAGAAGAACCTTTACAAAGAGCAGACTGATACAGGTAACAAGTGATGATTGAAAGAAAAGGTGGAGTAGAATTCAGCCCATCTTAAGTGTAAAACAGCACTTTTAGTAGAGAGTAGTGAAGAAGGAAAAAAAACCTTCCAATTCCCAGCAACAAACAATTATAATATATCCTGTTAGAACATGTTAATTGGTTGCATGCTGATTACTGCCTTGTCTTCACCTCCAACTCTGGAGCCTATATGCAATTACCACTGTTACAGAGTAAAACAGCAGGACATTTTGATAAAGTTCCTTTTAAAATTGAATCCTCAAGTTTAGTCAGACTAGGAAGCTAAGCTATTTTGGCATTTATACACATACATTTGTCTGCTCTGATGCACTGGAAATCCAGTGCGTTGGAACAGACTGGACTGAGTCTGCAGAACATGCAAACTGACGCACCCAGCTGGGCGTTGCGTGTGTTTGTATAAATGGTGAAATGCGCATCAGAGCTAAGAAAATGGCGGCGGAGCACTTTGAAGCTAAAACACCTTCGATGCATTTTAGTTCAAAAGTGTGTCACCGCCATTTTCTCAGCACTGACGCACATCTCACTATTTATACAAATGTATACAATGCAGCACTGGGCACTTTTAAAAGCACCCAGCACTGCAGCAGATACGTGTACAAATGCCCTTTTACACTCCCACAGACCCATGGAGTTGTAAGTTACTGGGATGGAAAGTGCTTGTACACATGCATGTTTCTTAGCCAGTTCTCTCCCTTGGAGCCCCCATGTGAGTTTTAAAGATACATAAGAAATACCATCTTCAACGTTTTCTAAAGTGGGCCTGCTGTTAACAAAGAAATGTGCCTGAACAAATATTTTCAAAATAAAAGTACAAAATCAAACTTGCTGGCAAATTACTGAAATTAAATGAATTACTCTGAGAAAGATTATGCTGTGTAAATTCCAAAGCCTCATTTTATTTCAAAGTAATTATAAAGATTCACAAATCATTTAAACTGCTCTCATTAGAACTGCTTGGATTTAGTTAACATAAGTGAAAGAAACTTACACCAGTTTTAAACAAGATAAAGTCAGGAGAACACACTGAAGCACACCGTCTTTAATACTTTTAACCTATATATTAAAATACAAATGTGATGTTCAATAGGATTTTGAAAACACCTTTATTTTAAAAAGCTAGAAAAGCTAAGATTTGGGGCCATTTAATAGCTGCCAACATGTAGCGTTGCAAGTGTTGCACACTTGTCAGACCACCTAGAAGCCAGTATGTGCACTGGCTAATGGCCTCCGAGTTTGGTTCTGGTGATTTTAAAGAACAGGGCAACAACAGACAGTCACTTGACAGATCAGAGCAGAGATTCTGCGATACTCAGACTGATTCACTGGCTTGTACACTAACTTTTGTCACACGGCCCACTTTGGCTTTTTTTTTTTTTTAAACAATGCATTATACACATGGGACCCATCTGCACTGCAAACTTCTCGTGCCAGCAGTAGCACACATATACATGTGCAGAACTAGAAACAGCATAGCCAGGTTTGCACAGTGTCATCACTAATCAGCATGGTCTTTCAATAGTGAAAATTATCCCACTCTGTAGCACTGAGCAAATGCAATTACACTATTACTTGTAGCACAGAGCAACACAGTGTGTTTGTGAGTGTTGTTGCCTTGCATGTTAAGTCTGTGGTGTTGACACAGTGACATCATTGAGAGATGAGTGTAACAGAGATGTACAGAACATTTTATAGCAGTCTATTTTAAATATGTCTGAGTTATAACAAACCTGAACATTCTGTAATGATACATTTTGGGCACGTTGAAGAAAAGTTTTCAGGACACAGAGACATCATATGAAAAATCGGTTGATATGGTCATTTTTTACACGAGTCTATTAGATTTGACCATACTACCACAGCCAATATGGGCACGATTTGTAAAGAAGTAGAGTTGGCAGAGATGGACAAATGAATAGCATGACATTCTTTGCAACAGATAATGGCAGCTGCATAAGACAGCCAATGTTAACAGTTCCAAAGTGCACAACAAATGTGATGGCATCCTGTCTAAAAATATTTACCCTTCCAAAAGCATAAGCTTGGTCTCATTGAATCAATTCCCATTAGTTTCAATGGCATAGGTTCAGAGTTAGATTACAGAACACAAGAGGATGATGTACACTTACCAGTAGTTGCCCCATTCAATCATTGTTCCAGGCTAAAAGCAAAAAAAGGGAAAATTAAGTGCTGGAACCGTCATGCTGGAACACTTTTGAACATGGGGAGAGAGAAACAACAAAGAAAAGAGAAAGGGGATGAAAGGATTTCCTCCATATTTCACACACTGACAATGACATGCCAGCTGCTTATCTAAGCACTAGATTCCATCTCATATTACAGCATGGGGAATGAGAGGGATCTTAAGAGTTCAGAAATGGCCCTAAAAGACACTGCTGTTCAAAAGAATATGATTTCAAGAATGTGGGGTCATGTGAACCAAGGCAGGAATGTGTGCAACAGTGAGTCAAGAAGATAATTCTTCAGGCCTGAAAGTCCTTGCTAGCCTCTCCAGTCTCCTCTCTTGTCTGCTGGCATTATTACAGATTCCCAGCAGCACTTTATTCAGAAGTATGCCTCTTGCATGACTTTTCTATTCATGAACCTGCTGAACACTAATTTTCACTAGTTTTTGACGTTTTTGTTTCGCCTGAGGTTTAAAAAAAATATTACGGCCAAGTGCAATCGAGATCTAGAATAGGCTAACAGCAAAGGGGAACAAAAATGTTTTAAACAAAATACTGACACAACCACAAATGGTCGCATGCTTTGTGCGTGGCTGAACCGCTTTATCCTGTCCAATTATATTTGGAGAATAAAATACTGAGAACTCAGTCATCAATATTAATGAATCCTATTCTCACAGCATCAAGCAGAATGGAAAACAACATCAGTTATCAAATAAACTGCTCCCTTTAAATGCTTAAAATTACGACTAAATATTATCATTATCCAGAACTGCATTGTGCATCAATTATACTCTTTTTCAGTCTTTTGCCTGAAGGTAAGTGTGATCTTCTTTGACATCAGAGTTGAGGTTGCTCAGCTCTTCTCATAAGCCAGCCAGCATCCTGTAAGATACAACCTTTACAGGATATAGCACCTACTGAAGCCAAGAACATTTCTGCCATTGATTTTTGACAGAAACAAAACTGGGTTCTCAGCTGATTTTTAAGGTGAGGTCCACTTTTTGTTGTATCCATGCACCTTGAAGATTTTATAATTTAAATTTATTTACTATGTACAACAGAAAAAAGAGAAAAATGTGTGACACTTACTCTAAGTTGATAAGATCTAAGTTCATAAATATTAGGTCCTTCCCTGGGAACAGGTTCATTCCAGAAACTAAATTCCAACAGCAACTGGTTCTTGCGAGAAAGCAGCATGTTACCTCTTTCTTTGCGAAACGCTGTGAATTCCTTAAAAACAAGGAAGCGGCGATCAAAATTTGCAATGCCTTGTCCTAACAAAGTGCATACTTCTATAGAACACAGCAGCAGAGATTTTGTAAAGCTACTCCAAGGATTTGGACACACAAATCCTATTAGTTTTAATGGTATGCAAATTCCTCCAGCAGCTTTGAAAATTTCACCCAGTGTGCTTATACAATACAGGCTATAGAAACAGCAGAGCTTCAAATCACTGGTAACACCACCCTGGATTTTTGTACTGTTTTTCATCTGATAATCTCAAAATGTTTTACAACCATTAATGCATAACCAACCGGTTTTACAAACAAGTCAATTGAGACAGAAATGTAGAATTATCCATGGCCACAAAACAAGTCTGACATAGCCGAATATACAATTCAGGAGTACAAATTCGTGCTGGATCTCGTGCTCTTAGTGTGACTGTCCCATATCATACTAACTAGATATCATTCCTTGGAGAAGGTTATTCTTTTTGACCTAACAGACAGAAAGCAGAAGGTTGGGTAAGACCTTGTATATGCTTAATAGATTACATCAAGTACTATAGTGGAAAAAGACAGCCCAAAAAGTAGAGAATCAAACTTGAAAGGCATCAGCTACCATCAGATTTGATGGTCTAGTAGGACTGTCTAATTTAGACCTGTACTATGCTCTCCAGTGGCATTGGAAAAAATATTTCTCAGTAAACCATTTGTCATTCCTAGCCATACTTTTGAAAAACCTCCATGAAGTCTTACCTTATTTTGTCGGAGCTTACTCATGACCTCAGTGAGAGCTGGATAGCCTCCTTCATACCGCCAGAGATGGACTGAAATAAAAAATTGCACCTCTTTAGAGACCTGGGGCATTTATGGCAAAACATATGGAACACCACAAAGTATACAGAGCTCAAAATATTACCGCATCATACAACAGCAAAAGCTGGGTAGTAGTTTCAAAATGCACTATCATTACAGACAACAGTATGGGTTTGAGCATTTTAAACGCAGTGAAATCATTTGATTTTTGACCAGGGGGGACTCCTGAAAAACTCAACTTATTCTAGTAAACAGACTCCTTACCCTAAAGGTAGGAATGTATCAACATTACTGAAAGGACCATCACGCTACTTGAATGTGATGCAACTGTAATTAAAATTGATTTTCCAACTTAAAACAGTGCAACTCGTCAAAACGCCTTTGCACATAGGCTTCAAGGGAAGGCAAGAGAGATGTGGAACTTGTTTATCAGTTAACAAGTCAGAAAAAAACACAAAAAGTACATTTATTATTAGTTGCTCAGTGATTATTAATAACTTTCAAAAGTAAAGCAAAAGAGGCCCACATCTCCTAAAATGTTAATAATCAGTAGGATATTCCTCATCAGAAAATAATTGTAAGATGAGAGCTTTGACCTAAATTTGATAGCGACTTCTATACGCTATGTTGTAACTAAAATTCTTTACCAGTGATTAGTATAGCAATGTTGCAACTAAGATTCGCTGACCCATCCATTTTTCTTCCATCTTCCCTTAAAGGAACACAAAATCTACCTACCCTCTTTTGGACTAGTTACTGTTGCTCCTTACATCTATCACAGGAACGGATTAGATTCTAATATGAACATGTGTATGCTGTATCTGCAAAGATCCAAATTTAAGTCCAAGAACTTGTTTTCCTAACATGCCAGGCTGGAAGCTTCTGTTATTTAACATCTTGTACAAATTTAACATATCCTGAGTAATAGCTACAGACTAGAAACACGTATCACACAAACCAAAACCTAGTAACCTGCTTTGTTCTACTGCTAGAAAGGTTGCTACATTTTCAGGCAGACTATGGATATAGTTAAATTATTTTGGTCTATATACCCCCAAATTAAAAAAAGAGATTCTGCTAAGGAAAACAGTATTTTTGGTGTAAGCCCTTCAGACCCTCTCAATTTTTAACCCACTCTTAGAAGCTGACAAATCTCTTTCTACGGTTGTCCCCTCAGGTGGCCAGTGTTAGTATTGTGAGTACTGCAGAAATGAACACGCACATTGATATATTTTCTTTTATTTGAAGCAGCACCATTTGATATTAGCATAGATCTGGAAATAGAGTCTACTATACAACAAACAATTGCGGCTCTCACAAAATTAATGGCCATCCCTCAGAGGTGTAATGACGCTGCTGGACACCCAGGGCAGCTCCCGCACACAAGGCAGCTTCTGGTTGCTGCCGCACTGCACGATCGCGATTGTGATCCTGTGGCTGCAGCAAGAGCCTTTTTTTTTTTCTGTCCTCATCCCACCAAGTCAGCACCCAGGGCAGCTGCCATGGTTGCCCTCTCATAGCCATGTCACCGCCACCTCTGTTCTCCTTCAATTTTATAGAGACTAGGGGATTTTTTAAATTCTGAATTTTAAAATTGTTTCTGCTTCTTCACATACCAAATTCATACCAAATTTGAGCATTCTGTCATTATATAACACTTTTACAAACTTGAGCTAAGATGATGTTTTGATCTTAAAACACTGGACAATACAGATAATAAACATACCTTATTTTACAACAATACAAACCCAATTTACTGTAAAACTAGACCATTTAACTCATTTGCATTGCATTATTATACAACAATGACACAAAGTCAAAGTAAAGCCTTTTGACTGGCTAATGGAAACTAAATTCCACTTCAGGAAACAAGTCTGGGCTTTAAGCCTGAATTTTCAGAACCTTCATTGTGCTTGCAAAATATTGCAGGCACAACATATATGGTGTAAAAAATTAATATAAAAAGAAGGCGTTTACCCTATATTTTTACCATCTGATTAAGATGAGATGTAGACCCTTGGTGGACATTCCATTTATTTAACAACTGGTATCTTAGTCACTTGATAAAATGTAACAAGCCACACATTCAATCAATTTATCATGGGATAAAGGCTCGCGTGGCAAGATGTGTGATTTTTGGGATCCAGGATAAAACTGTTCAGATCCCAACACGTTTAAATTCACATCTGCCAGAGACCTTAGGTATATTAACATGAGATAAACTAGTGCTGCCAAAACATTTTGGGCATTAATGCTTCACTGTTAAACTCAACAAAAGAAAAAACAAAACACATTTAAAGATAACAGACTTGTTAACAGGTTATGCTATATACTCAAGTGCACATGTATCCTCAATGCATACATTGCTAAAGGTTTACTACAACAGTGATGATTTAAAGAGAAGAAACCTGCTAAGCACACATTTCACTTGTATGGTTTTACATTCTTTTGTACTTCTATCTCCTACCAGCCTGATCTTGCTCTCCGTACCACGTGTTCCAAGTTCCCACCAGTGCACATGGGTAGTGTTTTTCTTCATGAATCTTTGGCAGCACCTCTTGACTTAAAAACAAGGAATACAGACACTACGTTGCATTTCCTTTAGGGAGGCTACAGTTGATATGTATAACAAATCACATTATGCCACCACATGATCATAATTATGGTATGAACATTGCCAAGCTTTATTTTTCAGAAGAGAAAGCTGAAATACAAAACCTGTATTCAGGAAAAAATGATACGTGCGACCCTCTCTGTGTAAATTAAAGCTAATGCAATCATCCATTAGGCTGCATATCTAATACACAGCATGGCATATTAGATCTTTTAATGTGACTAGATAAACTAGGCAATGTCATCTGAAAGGGTGTCTGATGCATTAATAAATAGCAACATGTCCCACTTGGAAGGACTGTAGCACATCTGTGCATGTATGGACTTGATTCAGGAACAAGTTTTCTTCTGCTAGCAGCAACGGTAAGATACATAGAGATGGGAAAGGATAATCTTTCTCTTGTATTGAAGTTCTGTTACACTCACATTATTCCTTTTATGCCAAATGGATAAAGACAATCACTTTGATGGATATGAGTACAATCAAGCTATGGTTGCTCCCTGTAGTATCACCAACCTGCTGCTTTTGAATAGCTTAGAAAGAAAGAAGGCCTAGTCTGAGACTGACTTAACCATTAAAGCACATATACAGTGAAAGCTGCCTAAAAATGATTTGTGATGTGCAACCTGATTGTAAGCAACCACTATAAAAATATTCCTAGTGCTTCCAGTACAGATGTAGGCTTCAAACTTGAAAGGCCACCTACATTAGAAAGTTCCGTTTTACTGCTCCCCAGGGTATTTTAAAGACAGATTTCACTGTACTATACTTTGATGAATAAGCTTGTTTCAGACTGGCTAAGGCTTTGTCTTCATTACTTTTTTATCACTGAAAACTGTTGGTCATTTTGCATTCTGGCTCACCACCAGAGATCATATCTAATTTATCAAATAACAAGGAAGAAGGCTGGTCTTGTGGTTAAGAAACAGTAGTGGGAGTCAGGAGACCTGGGTTTTATTCTTGGCTCTGCCACTGGTTTTCTGTGCAACCCTGAGCAAGACTCATGCCTCAAGTTTTCTATCTGAATAACAGGGATAATTTTATGTACTGACCTCACAGAAAAGCTTTGAGTTTTCATCAATTATTTTTGGAAAAGCACAATAAGATCCTAAAATGGTAGTTACAACAAACATGCAAAATATTACCGCAATGATTCTAGAAGCTGTTTTGTTCTAGATTAGGAAAAATTTACATCACTTGATCATATGTGTGAGAACCACATTTTGCTTTTAAAATGCAAAAATCAAATTGGCTCCTGATGCTTCAGAAAGGGATCTTGGGTCCAGTGATTCACAGGTTACTCTTTTATTAGTCTTTGTCTATTTCTGCTAATGCATAGTGGCTAATGCTAATCAGACTGATTTGGGATTACCCTAATGGTAGGAATTTTAGCTGCTGAAGCTCACCGTGATATTTAGGCAGGCATTAGTTTAAGACCAATCCAATAACATTCAGTTCAGTGCACCTCCATCAGCAGTTGTTCTAACCTTTGCTTGAAAATAAGTCTCTGCTTGACTTAACATTTAGATATGTCACGAAGCACTGTTGTGCTCCACTTCCCTGTTCCATATAATCGCACACTTTCATGCTGCACTTTTAAACAGAAGGTTGGTTCAAAACTATTTGCCAACCTCCGTGTTTTAATCAAAAGAAGTTAAAAATATTTTAGACCTGGAAACTATATTAGAAAGATTTTCCACTCTGGATAAGGAGGTTAGTGATGTACCATACCCATTTTAAAAATGAGTAAGGGAAAGCACAGAGAAGCTGGGTAACTTACCCATGGATACAGTAAATCAGTAACAGAGCTAAGACTATAAATCAAGAGTTGCGACTCACAGGCTGGCATTCTAGCCACATATTGGTTGCACTAGGATATTATCTATAACAGTGTTTGATTTAATTGACACAATCTTTTAAATGGTCACTTCCAATAAAAAAGAACTGCCATTTTTAAACATGTGAGGCTCACTGCGTTTCCCAATTTAGGTAGTTAGTTCTTTAGAATGGCAGCTCTTATAGCTCCAAACAAGCGATTATGCAGCTAAATCAGGATTATTACTTCTGCAACTGGTCTTTAATTTAGTATGTTTAACATGCCCTTTTTCAAAACAGTAAACATTTCTTTTGGAAGTCATTCATAATCCTTCCCCCTTTGGATGATGTTACCCCAATGCAAAAAGCCCTCTCTAGGTTTTACATATCACTTAATGAGTGGATTTCCATAACATCATTTTTCACAGAAAATAGGGTCAGGGCTACTGAGCAGCATTTCTTTGACTTTAAACCCCTCTCCCCACCCTTAACACCTTCTTTTTTTTTCCGCCCACTCCTCCCAAATGACTCTTTCCCCTCTCTTCCTGTTTGCAGATAACTCCACCTGGATAAATTCCTACATTGCAGCAGGAAATAGGGAAAACTAAAACAGCATCACCTGCCTGAAGAGGCTGTAGTAGTCTTAATACAACTACACAGAGGGGAGAAAGGTATTCTTGCATCCCTCACAAACACTCTAAAAAAGCATCTGGTATGGTGTAGGGACAAAGCCCTCTAAGAGGAAAGGCAGCAAGAGAATGAGGAGGGAGCACCTGTACTTGATTTGTTTTACTTACCATAAAACACAAAAAGTAAGAACAGGGGTTTCCACTTTCTCATAACAAAGCCAACCCAGACCAGCCAGCTTTCAGTGCTCTCCCCCAGAACAAATTAATATGTCCAAAATCACAGTGAATAACATGCACACTTACCAAAGCTTGTTGTAGGCTTCTAAGCATTCTGGCTTTACATTGTGAACTGAAAAAAACCCAAAAAAGTCAATGAAAAATACAGGAAAGGAATAAAGAAAATAAACTGTTAAATATGAAAACATCACTCACATTGTATTTTATACAGACTGCTGGTCTCCTTTTTGGCTAGAAGATTGGAGTGAGCATCTTTCCGGGGATCAACTTTGCGAACAAACAGTGATTTTAACCAGCTGTCTTCACCGGCTCTGTTAGTTGAGGATACCAGTCCCCTACACATTAATGGAATATGCAGTCACTGAGTGTTCATTCAAAATGTGAGGATTGTTGAAAACAGCTGAGATAAGTTTAAATCAGTCACATTGTATCTTATACAAAGGTATGGTGCTAATTTTTTCTATTATCTAATCTCTAGCAATGCAACAGGTGCATGTGTACTCAACAAAGCACATCCTTACTGTAAAGACATCCCTGGATGGCCCAGAACTGCTCTACCTGGCCTAACACTGCCCCTCTTACACCCCTTGCATGCAGAGGAAGCAGGAGCACAGCAAGCTGTGGGTGAAGTGCTGCTGTGCTAGAGCCGTTCTTAGTTGATGCAACGGGCCCATGGACTACTACAGTCAGACACACATTTAGTATCCTGGAGCTGTTCTAGTTTATATCAGGTCTCAAGACAATATGTGGCATAAAACCCTGCCTGTTCCTACACTGATCATAGCCGTGCCAAGAGAGAAAACTAAGGCTACTCTGTCTTTGCTCAAGCACAATGTGGAGGTCTTTCATTTCTTGGAGTCTCAGAACAGGAGAGACTCCCTATGCCTGATGAAGGGTGACTGTTGTGCCTGAAAGCTTGCCAACATTTTTTTTCCAACTACTCAGTTGGTCTAATAAAAGATATCACCTCTACTCAAAGAACCTTGCCTGCCTAGGTCTTTCAAGAAACCCATAATCAACAGGAAAAAGGAGGTGCAGAGAAGGCAGTATGCATAAACAGGTTTGTCCACTGTGAATGACAGCAAAAACACCATGTGTGTTATGGCATTTTATAAAATAAATTTTTGCAAAAGACAAACTAATGCACCGCCCCAGAGAAGCTAATTTGGAAATGACTTAAAGAGTGGCAGGGGCCCTGAAGCCTGCATAGATTTTAATTCAGAGTAAGAGCAGTTCTAATGATCAGAATACAGATTCACTGTCTTTGCTCAGTTTACAATTTTTCTTGCTCTGGAACAACTGCACTGACTTTGATGGATGAAAGCTTGAATAGCATGTTTGAGTGCTCACAGAATTGATACACTCAAATTAGCTATTTATGACTTTATTACAACAACAAACAATAAAAACATAACAGGTAATCATGCTCTGAGTACACTAGAGGGACTTTTTCTTTTCTAATTGGCAGAAGGCCACCTCAGCTACCAGATGTGATTCATTAGTTCAGTTCACAACAATAGTAATGAGCTTGCATTGAAAGTGAAAAGCAAACAATAAAAAGCATTCATCTTATGCTGATTCTTTATACTGTACTTTTCCTCCTTGTCACCATTAGAAGTATTTTGTTCCTCACTCTTCCCTTTTCCCTAAATAATTCTGGCAAGTTTGGAATGCTTAAGAGACATCACAACCGGAGGGTTAAACCTCAACTGATTCCTCCAGCCTCAGAGGACAACTCTCCTGCTTCTAATCAATGCCTGGGAGACCTATCAGGGAGTTCCTCTAAATCAGGGGTGGGCAAAATGCGGCCCGCGGGCTGGATGTGATCCGCCAGACCATTCTATCCAGCCCGCGGGGCTCCTAAAAAATTTAGAAAATTAATATTTATCTGCCCCTGCCTGTCATGCAGCTCTCGATGGCTTGCCAAAACTCAGTATGCAGCCCCACACCCAAAATTACTGCCTGCCCCGGGTCTAAATGAATTACTGTCTTTCAGGTTCTCAAAAGGCAGTGAAAATCATTAAGGAAAAAGAAATTGGAAAAATAAATTTCTTTCATAAAATCTTTGAGCCAGTAGGCTTTCTGCATCTTAGAGCAAGAGTAAAGGAATTTATTTTAACATGCTTTGCAGTTCACTTATACAGACTAGATTTGGGCATTTGCTTTTGAGGAAGCAAAAAACACGTGATGGCAAGGGAAAGAACAACTGGGAGCGAGGTGACCTTCAACATAAAGAAGTGAGTAAAAACCTCTCAGTGCTCCACTTACTGGAGACTGCATTAATTTTTTTTCACTGTAGCCAAAGAAACAAACACTCTATTGTGTAGAAGTTATACAGCTTTCCTAAAAGTAAATATTTAAAAGGGTGTCTTGTACCAGAAATACTGCTAGGGCACGGAGGGCTGGAAGACATGCATTCGTTCTGTACTCTTCTCTGTCCCCATACGCACTGCAAAGGCTCACAGGGCATCCATGAGTTGTGATCCCACCCCTGAAGCACTTCCTTTGCTATTTTGGGGGGAGTCATTTAACCACCCTGCTTTATTCCCTCCCCAAAAAACCCTCTCTCATAGTTAAGGTTAATGAGTATTTATCTTTCATGGAAGGTGTTGTGAGGAATGGGTAATAATATTGGTAAAACAGTGAAAATGAAAGTGCTCAGCAAGCATGTTTACCTCCTTATCTGTATATGAACTTTACCACTATTCACAGAATTTGTGGTTTGATGTGGCCAGAAGCTTAGGACAGTCATTTGGTGGGGGTGGAGGCAGTTTTCTCAGTTTTTCAATGAAATGGTCAAATGAGTAATGTTTTAGAGCTGCACTGAATCTTTCAACCAAGAACTGGAAAGTGCTTTAGAAACAAGGCATTATTATTGTTGTTTTGTTGCTGTTGTTATTCCCATCCAGCAGAGATTGGCAACACTGACATTTCTGAAAATGGGTGCAGTTTGAGACAGTTAAGGACTGATTTTTTAATCAACACATCTTCTGATAAATCATGTCTTTTTAAACACGCACGCTCAAAAAAAATAAAATACATTTTGTAGCGTAGTTCCATAGTTCTGGAAGACAATGTCTTATTCTAGAATAAATGCAGTTACCTTCAGATAAAACTAAATGTTTACACTACAAGATAAATTCCACCCCAGGGGGTATCAGGAGTTTCCCACTGTTTTGAAGTGCTTGTGTTTGGGCAGAAAAACAGATGCAAAAGGCTATTTAACCCACAACTCCTTTTAAAATTTGTTGGGGGAAAAGGTGAACACAATTATCTGCATTAACAAAATAACAGCTTTAATTTCCTCTAACAGAAATATTATAAGGCACATAATAGGATTATAAACAAAATTCCAGTTTAAAGATCAATCCGATTCTGGAGTTACAGTACAGAAGCAGAGAAAATAAAAAGCATACAGAGTATCTGAACTTTAACCTCGTGTAACCGAACAATAACGCTCTTCTAAAGGAGGAAACGTCTGCTGCCAAATGTCATTTCTGGAATTAGATCAAAGTGTCCCTAATTAGTACAGAGTGAATTTGCAGGTCACATTCAATCGGTGCGGTTTTTGGAAGGCATCGCCTAGCTCGGCACAACGGGGAGAACAGGATCCCGTAGCTCGCTGCTACGAAAGAGGTCACTGGGTCACCTGGTCCCATCTTCTTGCCGGGGGCATCCCGGTTTCCTACTACTCTGTCCTCTATCCATACAAAACCCGATGCCTTTATGTCCTCTGTTTTTCTCTTGAAAATAAAAATAGAGGATGCAAAGGCATCGGGTTTCGTACCAATGGTCCCAGCCTAGCATCCCAAGTCGTACCCCAAGTCCCGGCCTTATGTCTTGGAGACACAAATAGAGGACATAAAGGCATCGGGTTTCATATCAACAGAGGACAACCGGACCGTCCTCCGCGATGGCCACCCTACTTCGCACCAGCGCAACCCCAGCGCACCACGACTCAGTCCCCAGCAGACCCTCGCTTCCCGCCCCGCCCCGCCCGATCGTAAGGGAGCTTCAGGCTGACCTCCGCGATGAGCACCCGCGTCTCCAGCGGCGCCCCCAGGCCCTGCAGGGCCCGTCAGACCCGCTCCTGCCGAGGAGAAATAAACACCCCCCCCCGCGAGCGGGGTGGGCCCGGGAGCCGACGCGGGGAATAAACCAGCTCCTCCCACCCCCGCCATCCCCACCCGCGCGGGGCGCGGCGCGCTCACCTGAGGGCCAGGCCGCGAGGCCCGGCCGCCCCCAGGCTCGGCTGCAGCAGCACTCGGGCCGCCATCTTGCTCCGGCTTCCGCCCCGCCCCCCGCTTCCGGGCGGCCGCAGGGGGAGCCCCGCCCCCGGCCCCGCCCCCAGCTCTCCCCCCGGCCAGGCTGGAGGAGCACGCGGTGGGCAGCCAGGCTCCGCCCCGCAAAGGGACTAAGAAAAAAGCAACCCCCCCCCCACCCCCCACAGCCATGCAGCATCGCCTCTGTGCCAACGCCAGAGGTTTCATCGCCCTGCACGACAGACTGCGGAAGCAGGGAGCTAGGGGCTGCCTGTCTCCCACGGATCAGACCCGGGAAAGAGTCACGGGCAAAACACCAGCAAATGTTGGGCACTGCCAGGCACCAGCCAGCACTGCTTTGCTGGTGCAAATGTCTGCGTACGCGTACGCCTGCTGCCATTGGGGCTGGGAAGAAGCAACTTGGCAGGAGTCTGGGAAATACGTCTAGGTCAAAACCCTGCGCAACGTGTGTGTAAAGAGATAAGCTTCAAGGCTTCAATGCTTTTCAAGTAAAAAACAAGGGCTGGGTTGCTTGATGCAGCCTTCCTCAGGAAAGAGAAGTCACCCTCCGCAGAAGGTGTAATGTTTTCTTCCTTCACCTCTTGCAGTAGCACTAGGGCTTCAATTGACCCAGACCCCGCGCAGTGTGAAGTAGCATTACCTCTTAAAATAACCTTAAAAAAGAGAGACTAACATTTTTAGAAGACTTTTTTTTTTCTTAACTAAGTTTTCTTTTTAAGGGCAGAACTCTAAAAACACACAGAAACCTAGATGAGAAATTACTACCTTGAAGTAATAGCTGGATTTTAAGATTATATTATAAATAGCATCACATAGTCCCTAGTAGGTGCGTCTACACAAGATGCTTAATGCCCGGTAGACTAATTCTACTGTGCGTTAGCGCAGCTGGCAAAATCCATGCTAATGTGCAGATTAATCCAATACGCATTAAGCATCACCTAAAAAGTGTTCCTCTACGCTAATGCGCAGTTGCAGTGATTATGGTGCATTGTTAGTATCTGTTTCTGCATAATTATGGCACATGAATGAATGTGTAGACAGTAGATATCAATTATACAAAAACTAGTTCTCATAAAGATGCGTTTTGGAAACAGCAGTGGTAAGATACGAATACACAGGTCTGTCCCCATGACCGTTCTTTCCTTTGGTTTATCAGCCAACAGGAGCTTCAGTAAAAGATCTATTTGCTGGGTATTTTTCCAGACCAGGGAAAAGACCTCCAAATAGCAAGGATGTCAACTGACCTTGTTCTGACCGAATCAATGCCACTTGGTAAAGTACAGAAAGAAAATACAGAAAGACAAATTCACTAGTGAATGAAAACTATACCAACATCAGATCAGAACGATATACAGCACTGCAACATTTTTGCTAAGATAACTATTCTGTAGCTGTGCTCACTGATATTTAAGTGAGGCTAAGAGTTATTTTCATCACCTAATAGCTACTCCTGAATGCCCAATGGTATGGAAAAATTTGACTTGCTATGAGTTTAATTTTTGTTCACAGCAACCCAAGTCACTTAACTTTTACTTTAAATGTGAAATAAAGAGTTTCACTTTCCTGGGTGCATAATGATTAGATATTACTGTAAACTGTGTGAAGACGCATCCAGAAATGTGCATGCAGTGTCCTTCAGTATCAATGAAATGCGAAAGCATGGTGTTGCAGCTTTGGTCGTTATTGATAAGTATTACAGTTATTTTTTATTAAAAATAGCTTGCCTCAGATTGTTTGTGGGTTACTATCGTATTTAGATCTGAACAGAATGAACCACCAGGCTAAATCTCCAACAGCCTGAAGTCACAGCTCTACAGTTCACTTGATTTTCTGGTTTGTCTGCTAGACTGAAAAAGATCATTACAAAAAAAATTTTGGGTGAACCCCAAACATTTTTCAGCTTTCTGGAGGCAAATAAAAATAGTCACTTCCTGTCAAAAATGTTTTGTTTCACGTAAACTATAAACTGTTTTGTTTGGATTTCAGGCATTTTTAACGAAGGCAAAGGACACTAAAACAAAGGGCTAGACCTACAAAGGCATAATCCCTCTTCGGCTACGGAACAGCTAGTGTGCAGCACTGGGCACACTGCAACCTTGGGAGACAAAGCTTTTAATTACAGAGCAAGCCCTAGTAGGGCAGGAATGAAGGACTAATTGGAAGGCATATAAATTAGAGGGCGGCTTTTAAACTCCATAGAGTAAGGCTGAAGTAGGCACAAGTGACACGATACTCCTATTTGGGCTGCAAATAAAAATCTATGGCAGGATATACACAGGAAAATCTATGCACCTATATAGAGGAAGATTCCTTTTCTGGTATGTTCTTCCTATGGCATCAACATAGGACCAACACATGCAGCCTGCAAGCCTTAAGTCTAGGTCCTGGAAGAGAGTGTCCCTGCGCTTTCAGCATAGAAATTGCTATTAATCACAGCAGCAGAGCCCTACAGCCCTGCTCTATCACCTGCCAAGGGGTGCTCAGGTCTCCAGGCAGCCTGGAATTCCAGCAGCACAAAGTCAGCTTTAATCTCCAGTCGCCACAGACTGAACTTTCTGCATTACAGCTTTCAGAGTATCAATCCCTGTATCTCTTAGCAGGATTTGGCACCTTAATTAGCTTTTCTTATTAGAAGATTAAGACTCTAAACATCTCTAATTTCATTTGCAGCACTGCATTCACAACATTTTCTTGTGTGTGTGTACTTTGTAACTTGTCTGTCAGGAGCCGGATACTTATTGGCAGCTTAAAGGGATATATCTTGCAGTTTATCGGTGTTAAATACATATCCACTTTCCCTTTGTTTTTGGAAGTTAGCTGAATTATAAAGAACTAATTTTTCCTTGAAATGTGGCTTTTATTGTACTGTAACAAAACTTCACTGACTTCAACCAGTGCTGGGTTGGACTTAGCATAAACTTACAATGAAACAGTGGCATAGCTTGGCAAATTCTCTATGGGATCCTTTCCACAAGTATGTCTAATAATAAAGCAGCCAACTTCAGCGTGGTGAACCAGAAAAAATACGCAGTTTAAATGAAGACAATTGTCACTTATTTTATAAGTGGATTTCTGAAGGTATAACACAGGCATAGTGACATAACTGGTATTACTTCTTTTAAAGGGAAAAAGGGCACACACATGGCTAGCTTTAAGCTTTCTACACTTCCTTCTAAAAACTTTAATAATGTTCCTTTAAACATATGCAGGCAAACTACAACAGATCCAGTTCCAGGCTTCATACAAACATCAAGAAAACAAGGAAGAACCATTCTGAATGACCAAGATGGGGACCTTAGCCATTCCTTCTGGTGCTGCAAGGGAACGGGCCAGAGCAGAACATAATTGTCGCTTACGTTCTCCTTCTCTTATTTCTAAGTTTATAAAATTTGGTGAGTTTATCAAAATTTTGGTTTTGGAAGTGGCTATTTATTGTCACTAAGTTCAGAGAAAGGTTTGCATACTAAGACAGTGGGGCACAAACCATGCCTCAGATAATGGGATGGTTCTCATCCTTTATTTCTCTGTTGAGCTAACATTTAGTTCTTGTAGTTTTTCACTGAGATAGGTGGCATCCAACTCTGTCAGACTATCCGAGTCTGACAGAGTTTCCAAGAACTTGGTTCCTGCACAGGCTTTTCCTGTCACTGGGTCTATTACTTTTCCAACCTTGAAAACAATCTCAGATAGCTCATGTTTCACATGCTTGCTCCTCCGCTCAGGCAACGCTTTTAGAAGAACAATGTCTCCAACAGTACACTGCTGCAGTGGATCGTGAGCAAAATATGTTTTCCTCTTGTTAAAAAACTGTTGGGAGAGGATAGAAAGAAACAAGCATTAGGATTCAGAATTTTAAAAGGACCCATAAAATTATATTTGATGACTAAAAGAGTTAAGTTTCAATACTGTTATTACAACAGTTACACCTAATCAGCTGACTTTTTGCCTTTTGAAAAGCTGTAATTTGGACTGTTTTCCCCACAGTCTCTTACCCTTCTCTATCTCAAACCTGCTGTAGCCTCCCCAGGTAGGCTCTCTATTACTACTAGGTATCCCGGCCAACTGAAGTAAGGAGAAAGAAAGTGAACAAAATCCCCAAAAACCCATTGATAGACATTTGCATCTCTGGGCATGTGGGTGTGTACTAGGCAAAGGCAACACACACTCTTCTTCACCCAAGAAAAGTACTACCCTGTACACTCTTACCATTCCTGAATCTCTAACCCACCCACCTTCATTATCGACTCTGCCTCTGCATCTCAGACTTTCCCTCATTCTCCCCAGTACCAGCGCGCAGCATCGTCAGCCAAAAAGGATGCCATGGCCCTTCCAAGCCAAATTTGTGTAGACTGTAGAACAGAGACGGTCAGGAAATGCCACATCCCGCTCTTTCCAGCATTCTCAAGCCTTTACTACTATGGTATTCATATTGCACCAAGGTCTCCCACGCGAGGCGTTTTCAGTTCAATTGATCCTTCCTTACATACAAGAACTTAGCCAAGTTTATTGCTACAGAAACAAGTTTTACAACTTTCAGAATGGAACGAGCCCCAAACATGAGTAATAATTTTTAAAAACAAAAAGGATTTTTTTTTAATCAAAAAGTATGAAACAGCAGATGCCCATATTCCCAACTCTGGTAAAACAAGATTCATTACAAATAAACAAACAAACAAACAAAAAATCAAAGAAACACATTTAATAGTTAACCTGGCATGAAAGAATACTATATTTATATACCAGTTTTCTTCCTTTGCCATCATTATCACAAAACTAAGTATCATGCAAAAGCCCTAAAGTGGTTCACAAAGTTAATAGTTTATAATGAAATCGTAATATATTAGAGAATCAAACTGCGATGTTTCTTTCAAAGCAAGTACAAATAAGTTGTTGACCACCCTTTACCTTCAGCAGATAAGGATCTAGCACAAGCCTCGTCACTCTCACTTTGGCAGTTTTAAGCATTTTGGTTCCTATTACTTTCCCTACTATCCATTTTGCATGCGTGACTCCATGTACCATAGACATGGTCTAGCTGGGCTCATCCAGTGCCTGGCAAACAAGAAAACATATGCATCATTTTAAAAGGAAAATTAGGCGGTTTCTGATCACTGCCAAACAACTACTTCCAGCTACACCTAACCCAATTCAATCTAAAATTAGAAAAATTAGTGCACAGACATAAGCAGTTCAAGTTCCCCCACATGCTCAACTGTGCACTTGAGATGCAAGCTGGGATGTGAACACAGGTCAGGATCTAGCCAGACAGTTCATTTTATGTTGACAACAATAACTGAGGTTTTAGGGATGTGACCTTGGACAGCTTTTCCACTGGGAACTGGACTGAGCCCAACTCACTTTACATGACTTAAGCAGCCATTACAATAACTAAGTAGTCATATGTACTAGAGATGCACCAATACGTTGGTCCATATTGTACCCGCACTGAAAGAAGGAAAATTGACATTATCGGCAATTGGCTTTTTTTGGCTGATGTGGTCAATAACGTTGCCGATAAGCGCCTTGTGCATGTATGCAGCCACAGCATGTGCGCAGCCAGCCTGGCAGCATGGAGAGTAGTGTCCCACTGGTAAGTCTTGGGGAAAAGGGGTGTGGGGGGCAGCAGATCAAGGCCCCTGTGGTGAGGGAGGGAGTGGGAGCTGGGCTGGGGCTAGAGTAAGCACTGCCCATGGGGGAGAGGGGACACTACACGGGACCAAGCCACGAGCGGCTTGTCTGGGGGGTGCAGGAAGAGGGGGCTCCCGCTGCTATGTGCAACCCTGGGGGAGGCATGGGGGGGGTGTTCCCCCCCAGATCTGTGCACGGGGCAAAGGTGGGCTGCCGCTGCAGGATGGTGGCAGTGCTGGGCTCTTCACACCAACTTTTGTTGAAACAGGAAGTTTTCTCTGCAACTGCAGCTCTCTCTGGAAGCACTTCACGCCCAACAGATCTCCAAAAAATGAAAATAAGCTAGGTTGTTTTCAAACAAATCGCAATCACCAAGTCTCTTTATCCAGACTCTTGCTTAAGACGGTCAATCCTTAAAAAAAAAAAAAAAAAAAGAAAAAAAAAATTCTTCTCTAACATATTTTCCATTAACAGAACATATTTTCTTAGAAACAAAAGAAAGGTGTACAGCCCATATTTCTGTGTGCATACACGTGTAAGGGGACACATTTCTACCAGCCGGTGTGCACACTGGATCCCACGGGGCAGGGAACCGGTGCCCGTCGCAGGGACGAGCGGGGAGCGGATGGCAGCTCTGCCCCGGCCCTGCATGGTCACTGCCCCCTGCCTGCCAGCCCACGGGGGTCCTGCGCTGGTCTCCAAGGAGACGTGTGTGTGTGTGTGTGTGTGTGTGTGTGTGTGTGTCGCACCTGTTTCTAGTGGACGTGGCAGCAGCAGGGGAAGGCAGGCCTGGCGCCCCGCCTGGGCCCTCCAGACGCCTCCCCCGGAGCCCTGCCGAGGGTCCAGGCAAACACGGGACGAGGAGCGAACACGCCCCCTCCCCCCGCCAGCAGCCGGAAGCGCACCCCCCCCCCTCCCCCCCGCTCGACACCAGCCCCTGACTCACCCCTCGGCTGCACAGACACCAACCGAAGAAGCAGAGCCGACGCCGGAAGTAGCGCGACGTCACCAAGGAGGCAGGCCGCCGCGACGGAAGCAGAGGGGCGGGGCCCGAGGGAGGGGCGGGGCCAGCGGCCGTGAGGGGGCGGGGTGTTCAACCCCAGCCCTGTCTGCGCTCCCCTGTGCAGTGCTGGGCCGGGCCGGGGGGGTCGCGCCGCGCCCCACCTCCCCTCCCCTCCCCTCCCCCCCGGGGGGTGGTCGCGGCTCCCTGAGGGAAGCCAGGCCCCCCCCGTGTCCCAGGCCGCGGGTGGCGGTTGTGGCAGCGATGCTCTGACAGCGCCGCCGAGCAGAGCTGGGAGGAGTCCGCCCAGCGCAGGCAGGAAACAGCGGAGAGCCCTTCCCATCACCTGGGAAAGCCACCCCTTCGCTTGCTGCCCGGGCGCCAGCATGCTGCACCTCCCCGGGGACAAAGGGAAGCGGGTCCGCCGCTAGCCTCCTGCCTGCGCTTCGTTTTGGGCCGCAGCAGTCGCTGGGACCTCGACGCGCCCTGGGCCATGCGCGCTTTGGGAGTAAAAGCGGTGTTTCCCCCCTGGGAAACAGACTCGTTCCCCCGTTTCTCCTCCAACTGGGGGGTTTAGATGCGTACGAAGTTATCCGACAGGTGAGGAGGGTTGTTTCCGTCTTTAAAACGGCGAATGATGTGCCGAAACGTCACTCGCCTGGGCTGGGCGAGTCGATTTGCTATAAAAGAAACGCAGCGCCGCTTTTCTCTTTAACTGTTGATTTGCATCCACTTCTGGGCTTCGCCGTAGACACCTGGGAGATGGGGGCGGGAGGCGGGTGAAGCGGGGGGACTTGCGAATGAAAGTGTCGGTAACGTTCAGTAGTGCCGAGACTCGAGAGGTGTCTTTCCCTTGCCCGCGTTCGCCACTGGCGTGTCTGTCTGGCACCTTCTTCGGTTGGAGGGAATCGAAGCGCTTCGCGCGGTGGCTTCTTCATCCAAGGGCGCTTCGTTGCGCTGCGCTCCCCGGCGTGTGCAAGGCTCGACAGTCGTTCTGGCTGACTGACTTGTCCAGAGATAGCTAGGCCTTGCCTCCTGATTATGCTCGAACCCTCTTCTGGAAGTACAAAATCACTCCTAGGAGCGAGGGGGGAGCTGACGCTTGATTCACTTCGTGGCCTGTTTGCCTTGCAAAATTTCTGTTTAAAGGCAGTGCTGTACGTGCGTGTGAGAGGGGAATCTGAATGCTTTTCTCCTTTGGAAGAGACCGCTACGCTGTGGGCAGGTGATTAAAATTTTCCTCGCTACCGACCGCAGCAGGATTCAAGCAAGTGCCGTTTCTGTGCAAACTTTTATTATTGAATGCCCTGGCAGGACTAAATTGAAGCCAAACAACTCAGCCTTCAAGAGAGCTGATTACAGCTGTCATTACCTTTTAATGTCCTTGCTTCTGTCATTTAATTCCAGTAGCTATATTAAGGCTATCGGGTTTGCTGTTTCTCTCTTATTCCCACTTCTGTTTTCGGTTGGCATTGCCAGTTTAATGTTTTGGCTTGTTAGCACATTTTGATAAACTCAGAGCAGTGATATGTCCCAGGCTGGATCTCAGCAAAGTGTAATGCACACCTGTATACATTGACTATGATCCCTGCAGTGCAAGAGTCACCTTGCCAGTTCTTCCTGCTGCAGTTGCTTCCTTTTCTCATCCTCCCCTTAATACTCTGTAGGTGCTAGTTTCTGGGTTTGTCTACTGGCAACAATGGAAAAGAGCAGTGTAATGAAGGCTGATTATTTAGGTCGGTTGTGTAATTTCAGAGTGGTTAACAGACCATCTTTAGCTTGGAGATGTGCATCCTAAGAGGCAGGATCGTTGTCGTTTCGTTCCTGCGATTAAATTAGAGCGTCACCGCAATTTCTATTTCCATTTTTCAAGTGGAGCTGAAATCATTCTTGGAGTTATTGTGGGATGTGGGAATAATTGGTCATTTCTTGACTATTCCTGGATTGTCAGATTTTCATTTCAGTTTCCCTAGGTACCTGCTGTGGTTTGTGTTCTTATATGCTGTGTGTATGTGACATGACTATTTTGGCGCTCCAGTGTAGCCTTTGTTTTCCTGGGAGTCACATAAGTACATTCAGTTGCAAGTGATTCACAGTTTTAAGTGGTTGTTAGTAGCAAGGCAACATGATAATTTCTATCACTTTTGCATTTAAAGAAAGGATTTCAAAATTTGATCATGTTGTCCTGCGGGGTTTTTTTTCTTTTTCATTTGAAACAGTTCCTCCTTTAAGTACCCGTTTTCTGCTTTAATTTGCGCTGATTACAAACTTGTGTAACCACATGCTGGATTCAGTATAATTACTCTTCATTAGCTAGCATAGAAGAAATAACCAGTGGGCCTTAGACTGACCTGTTGGAAGATTTCTCTCCTTTTCTATTTCCCTGAGAATACAGCTAGTAGAAACTAGGATTTTCCCTTCTCTGTCACTCTGCAGTTTCCTGAATCGGAATTAAATTCTAAAATTTCCCACGAAATGAGAATTCGGAACATTAAAATTGTTCTGAAAATGTTGACACAATCTTTATTAAAACTTTACATTTTGGTTTATAGTTAAAGTGATAAGGTCAAAATGAATCACTTGGATAACTTTTGATACATTTCAGGTAAATAGCAGAGGAATGTATTGCTTTGATCAGCTTTTTCCCAACAGAGAAATAAGTAGAAAATGGTCGGCTGTCTTCACGTTAGAGCAGTGATTCTCAGCCAAAGTGCTGGGGTACCTAGGGGTGCCTTGAGATCCTTTGAAGTGTGCCCCAAGGTATGAGGAGATAAGCAGATAAGTGCAAGCTCATGCTCAGTTCCTACCTGACTAGTCCTTCACCTTCACTTCCTGCAGTATTGCCAACCCCACCATGTCAAAAATCATGAGATGACTCTTAAAAATCAAGACATTTGGAATGTGAGTCGTGAGATGGTATTTTTGAAGTGGGGGGGGGGAGGAACGGTTATTTGTGAAGGTGTGGAGCCCTGGGGAGGAGGGGTCCCCACATACCCTGGCAGGATGTCGGGTACGGTGGGTCAGGAGTGAGGGGCAGCGGAAGGACTGGGGGGGTGCTGTGGCTTGGGAGTGGGACAGACGCGCAGAAACATGCACACAGCCAGCCAGCCATGGCTTTGTTGCATGATTCGTCCTAACCCTGGGGCTGCATTCACCCCAACCCCACTCCCTCCTGCCCCATGGGGGTCTCAAGCTGCACTCCCCCCAGGCTTCTTCCCTCTCCCCCTGCCACTTCCACTCCACAGACTTACCAGTTTGGCACTCTGTATCCATGTCAAAAGAAAAAGATCCCGAGATTTGATCCCTCTATCAGGAAATCATGAGTCGGAGCTAATTTGACTTGGAAATCAGGAGTCTTGTGATTTTTTTTTTTTCTTTTCTTTCTTGAGAGTTGGCATTACTGACTTCCTGTCCCCTCTGCAAGGAGGTAAGCACTGTGATTAATAAGTTGGTTTTTGAAATGGGGTGTCGCTCAACTCACAAAAGTTTTGGAGGGGTTCCATGAGTCTAAAACGGTTGAGAACTTCTTCAGAGCATACCCATTTAATTGAATTGATGAATCGGAAGGATACACATTAAATAAGGTTAAATAAGGTTTATTATTATTATCTCCCTCTCTTGCCTACAGTCACTATTTTTTCTTCCTTGGGACAAC
Organism: Alligator mississippiensis; assembly: GCF_030867095.1. Taxonomy (NCBI): domain Eukaryota; kingdom Metazoa; phylum Chordata; order Crocodylia; family Alligatoridae; genus Alligator; species Alligator mississippiensis. The sequence goes on from NC_081837.1 coordinate 10,263,454, forward strand.
TGGCAGTTGGAGGATCCCTCTGCCTTTATCACTTTGATTCAGGTGGATTCTAACATTTTAACTCTTGTACCAATGCTAGATTCATCTTTCTGTCATGTTCTGTAGAAATGTTGTAACCTTTATAAGAAAAGGCTCAGAGTGACCTTTTGTGACTACAGCAGACCTCGTTGCTGTTGTACATGTTGATCAAATCTTGAGTGTCTTGACAGATTGGGACCTAAAAAGGCATCGATATCTTTAAACTGCTCTTTCATGTAGTTTCAATGGGAGAGTCTTCCTGAGGTTTATGGCAGCTGAAGTGTGGGCAGACTCTTGGTTTTACCTTTGACTGTATTAAGGCTCAGAGAGATCTGTGCAGCTTGGATCCAGCTTGGGTGCATGGATCTAGTGCCAAGTGTGGAGCAGCCAAGGCTGCGGGCAGAGCAAGCTGCATCTTCGTGGTGTCTCTGAAGGGCTTGTTGCTGGCTGGCACAGAGTTGCATTCTCTCCTGAGAAGCTGTTTTGAGTTCTGCCATTGATAACCAGGTAACTCTGGGGAACCCTCCTTCCCCCCCCCCGCCCCCCCCAACCTGTTCTCTGCCTCAGTTTCTATGTCTGTAAAAAGGAAATGCAGATTTTCATTTTTATTACAAAGCACTTTGTGATTCTTGAATGAAAGGTGCAAGTGGAAAATATTCAGGAAATCTGCATGCCAATTTACAGCTCAGCGGAAGAGAAGGAAAGGACACAGATGCTTTATAAAGTTTTGGAAGGTCCAGACAAATGAAACTTTTCCATTCAAATGAGAACTTGATTTGGGATGTCTTAAGGAAAGCCTGCCATGCTATAACAATAGGCTTGTCTTTTAGAAAACTGAAAATGCTCCAGTCTCCTTTTGGCCTATATGGCCTGCAGATGTTAACTAGTAACTAGATGGCTCATATCTGAATTGTTAAACCTTTTGTTCCATAAGTCATCTGAAAGTTTTGAGTTGTCCTATATTGTTCTCAAATTATGTTTTTCTGAGCCTAATGCGGAGCCATGGCCCACTGCTTAATGTCCTGCTGGCTGTGGAGCTAGTTCATATTTTCCATGCAGGTTTATAAAAGGCATTTGGTCAACTGTGCTTAAAATACACGTGCAAAATATATTATGCAAAACTGAATCCATTTCATATTGCAGGCACTCTACAGTGCAAATAAGCAGTTTAAATACCTTTCACTACTTCGATTTAATTGACATATATGCTGAAAGGAAAAAGTGTGCGCCGTATAGTTTCACCAAGTATACTGTTGGTATGTATTAGGTCAGGGAGACTGGGCCTGTAGCATTATGAAATTCAACAGGCTTGTTGCTTAGGGAGTAATAACAAATAAAGAGGTTTAAACTTAATGTTGACCCCTCCGATCAACACTGTACATTTCCAGTGTATATTTTGCACTCAGAGCTCCCACTGATGTCAGTCTCACCTGGGGAACAGAAAGAGTATAGTATATACAACAGAGATCCTGCCTTGGACAAGAGAATTTTGCCCAGGCCTACAGAAGACAAATGCAATGTCATATGTATTAGTGCAGCACAAAATCTGTTTATAATAGCTGTAACATCTGCAACATCTGTATCAAAATACTGCAACAGGTGATGAGTCTGCTGTTCTTTGATTGTCAAGAGCCAGGAGACTGGATCTGGGTATCTCTGAATGCCCTTGCTGGTGGTAAGAGGCAGAGAACTGGGGCTTGCTGTATTAGAGCTGAATGATACTCATTCTAGTGTTTTTACTCTTTAATATTTACCTAAATCTGATGGAATTGTTGTAAACTTCATTTGAATAATAGATTAAAAAACAATCTCTAGGACTCATAAACTTCAAATCTTGAATTCCTTTATTGATCACTGCCTAGGTCACTTTTTGGTGTTGGGTATTCTGAGAGAGCTCATAATGAAGCATGATTTCCTCTAACATGGTTAGACATATTCTGTATTGGAACATGTCCCAGAAAATATTGCTAGATTTCCAATTCAAAGCCATATATTGCAATTTGTGATATTGATAATGTGACTTTTGTTGCTCAATTCCAGGTGCAGTTATCTCGATAAGCTACAAAATATGTCTATTAGGGGATTGAAGAAGAAACAACCAAAGACTTTTAAAGTCAAAGTTGTAACAATGGATGCTGAAATGGAGTTCAGCTGTGAGGTAAGTTTCCTATGCATAATCCCGGAAAGAGTTAGAATCTGTATCTTCCTATTACCAAGGTCTGACTTTGAAAGCTCCATATAGAACTACAAACAGCCTTGAGGGGAAAAGTAATGGATTATAAAGAAGCTATTTGGCTGAAGAGGATAAGAATGGAGTTATGAGCCTGATTTTCCATGGATCTGCACTTTGTACATTCACTTATGCCTGTGCAAAGTAGGTGCAAAATATCAAAACAGAATGGTAGCTTTTCACTCACTTGGCAGACACAACTGAATAGGTAGATGTACAGCAGTGGTGAAGAATCAGGGTCATTGGATTTAAATCAGAATTCTACCCAGGCTAGTAATGTAGGCAAGGCATTACTCTACATGCCTATGTGCCCTGAACACCTGTGTGAAGCAAGTTGGGTGGTCTCAGCTGAGGTCCCAGGGGGCAAAACCCATTTAGTATTTGTTGCCAGCAGAGAGGCCAGAGGTCCCAGTGGGCAAAACCCATTTAGTATTTGTTGCCAGCAGAGAGGCCAGAGACTGAGCGGATGTGCAAATAGAACTTCCCTCTCCTTTCAAGTGGCTGTTGAGCATGGAGCTAATTACACCAAGGTCACAGGCTTGATCCCAGTTGGACTAAGTGATCTCTTGATTGTAGGACTAAATCACATTTCCCTATGAAACTTACCCCTGTGATAGGTCTCCTTAACTTTAAGATGAAGGTGTGCTGAGGAGCATGAGAAAAGGAAGCTTTTATTGCCACTGAGCCTGCCTTTGTTCATAGGGGTCATGATGAGTAGAACTTAATGTATTCAAGATGAATTTTTAAATTTTTATCAGAATGTGTTGGTGGGTGGATATGAAATGACAATCACACAAGTAAAATCAGCCAAAGACTTGCTGCCTGTGATGGGCATCCTTTCCAGTTATTAGTGCGCTGGTTGTTCAAAAATGTATGTTATCGGAAGTAAGGCAACAGACCATAATTATGTTAGAAACTTGTACATTGTGCACCTTTTGATTTAAATACATTTAGTAAAATCCTAAAGCTGACTCTGTAAAATCAATATGACTGGAGCACAAGAGTATAGAGAAGCGGCATTATACCAGGTGGAAACTTCAGTCTGATTTCAATCTTGGTTACATTGATGTGTGTGTACAAATGACAGCCCTGTACAGCGTTATTTTTGGCCATTTCCCACTGACTTAAATGAAAATTGTGTGTGCTCAGTGCCTTGCTGGAGCAGGTCTTAAGAGCTTTTGTTGTATGAGGTCCAGGATGATACCTCCTTAAGTTGGGGGCTATGGTTTTATCCTCAAAAAGGCCCCTATTGGCTTTCTGGGTCTAAGCACTGAATCTATACTCAGGTATAGCTGTTTGAGTCAGAATGATATTTTTAGAAAGTCAAAGCTCTCATTTTCTCTGGGGAACAAAAGAAATTGATAAATCTGGACATACAAGCCAATTCTTTACCATTTAAGTCTCCTAAATAAAGTGGATCAAGGAATCTTGGCTGTAGAAAAGAGAGGGAAGGAGTGCCACAGGCAGAAAATAATACATCTCATGATCACTTGTGGATGGAATTGGGCTGCACTCTTGAGATGCAGAGAGAGCCAATAGATCACTTGATTACTCAACTATAGGAAAAGAAGGTGGGAAAGACTCTTTTGAGCATGACTGTTTTTTTGGGAGATGTGACAGTCTTATGTCACGAATGAAGAACTGACAATCCCATGTAATTCTTGGTTTTTAAAGGCTATTCCATGATTAAAGAACCCAGTTGCAAGTGATAGGTGTCTGTGGCACACTGATCAAAATAGTTTAGGCAAGGTCACAAAAGTAAAGGGCTTGGGGATATTATTTACAGCTCAGGTCCTCACTAACAAACTGGATGAACTGGATTTATCCTCCTGCTTTCCCTCAAATGTTGGTTCAGTTGCTAGGGTGGTTTCCTTCTCCTTGTCTAAATATTGATCTTAAGTTTTTGGGGTTTTTTGTTTTTGTTTTTGTTTTTGTTTTTTTTACCATGAGGTCCTCAGTGACTGGCCCATATTATTGGACAGAAACACTTTTAATATCCACCCAAATAGGTGAAAAAATGTGCAGTCTTTTCAGAGAAAAAAAATGGAAGTGTGTATCTGTGAACTTCAGGACCCTTAATCAAAGCCTTTTTTCCATAAGCACCTATGCTACCTAATCCCCCTTGCTAATGATAGAGCTAAATATAGATTAGATCGTCTGTTGTTTTTTTTTCTGGATGCAGCAAATAATGATTCTGTTATGGGCTGAATCTTACTTCCACTGAAAAGGGTGGCAAAATTTCAGTGATTTCAAATGGCAGTGACCTACATAATTAAGGTGCCAAGATTGTCCTTCGTGTGCTTTCATTGAAGTTGTGGGCGGATTTAACCTATGACCTTCAGGCCTCTCTGCTTTTCTCTGCAGTCCCTCCTTCAACCCCCATTTGTCTTTCTGATTTGCATGACTGATTTGATACTGATTTGCAAATAGTACTGAAGCTTTGTAACACCCTGTGAGGTAAATACTGCAGTTATTCTACATGGAAATAGAATGCATGGTAGAAAGACTAAATGACTTGAACTTGCCTTGTAAAACTGGGAGAGCTAGAAGTCAGGAACCTTGATGGCCTAGCCTTTGCTGTAACTGTTAGATAATATCAACAACCTTACTTGAAAGGATGTGAAATAAGCTGACAAATGACGAGTGAGTTACCTTTCCATGCATTACAACAGTGTGCTTTAGGGCGCATGTGCTAAAATAATGGCATTTTAAAAATCCGTTTTCATTGTTTTGGTGTTTTTTTCCCTCTAGATGAAGTGGAAGGGAAAGGACTTATTTGACCTGGTTTGTCGAGCATTAGGGCTAAGAGAAACGTGGTTCTTTGGCTTGCAATATACAATAAAAGGAATGTGCACCTGGTTAAAGATGGATAAAAAGGTACGGAAAACAACTGGTCTGTAAAAACAGCTACACAGAAACCTTTCAGCTAGGGCATGTGGAAGTGAGTTGCACCTATAGCCCCAAAAGTAAAAGCTCTTGCGTTTAGTGATGACCTATGATTTCCAGATGTGTAAGGCCAGACGGAATCATTATCTGGTCTGACCTTCTGTATAACCTAGCCCACATAATTCATTGGGAGATTCCCTTGCTTCACAGTAGCGATGCTTACACTTACGATCAGCAGTGTGCTTTCAGTTGACATGTGAAAGCCCTGCTTTATCTTGAATTCTGATTGTTCTCTACCCTTCATTTAGAAATTTATTTGGAGGGCTTTATGCTCTAGTTTCCATACTGATTCTGTTTTTCAACAGGTTTTAGATCAAGAAATCCCCAAAGAAGATCCAATTAGTTTCCGGTTTTTAGCTAAATTTTACCCTGAAAAAGTGGAAGAGGAGCTATTGCAAGAAATCACGCAGCACCTCTTCTTCCTGCAGGTGAGGAGAGAATCATCTACCTATTACCCTTTGCTCTGTTTACCCCACCCTTTTTATTGTTTGTATAGTATTGTGTTTATTCTTGTTGGAGTAGTTTTAGTCCTCCCTGTCATGCTGCAGTGTCTGTGGGATATCCTGCTTTGAATAGAGAACGCTCCGCAGGCTGGTATGGCTCAACCTCTGTTAGGCTGGACCTGCCTATTTAAGTTTTAGTAGCTTCTGTTCTCCTGGTGTCTTTGCAAACTGTGGGTATTCAGCTGTTCAGAAGCACAGCCCCAAGGGTGACTTATACCCAGTGTTTTGGGCAGTAACTTCCCTTACATGTGGTCACTATATTTCACTTCAGATACCTCTTAAAAAAAACACAAACAACAAAAAGCTTTGCTTTCCTCCTAGGAAAAAAGAAGGTAGAGCAGGGTAGCATCTGAGATTAACTGGCTCAGAGAGGTGCGAGTTTTCACAAGAAACGACCTATTTCATTAGATGCTAGGACATCTGACAGAGAAAATGATGAAAGCTCAGGCTTCTGAGCCAGTTAATTTAAGGTGTCATCTCTCCTTGCTTTCTGCCTGATTTAGGACTTTACAGCTAACCACCTCTGTGTCCCTAGCAAAGTGTGTGTAAAATTTTCAAGTAGACCTATGGCTTCCCTCCTATGGGAAGAGAAGGAAGAAACAGCTGAAAAAGGAAGTTTTAACATTTCTCTGCATCTCATAAGTCCCTACTGGTCTTCAGGGCTGTAAGTCTTTTTTGTGCATTGGGGTTGTTGCTTGAAGAAAATAGAAATCAGTGGAACAAACTGGTGAATACAGTCCCTGCTGCTAGTGCTTGATATGTCCATGCTGGGAAAGTTTTGTGTCTTGGTTTTGTTTTTCATTCTGCTTCCTGGAAGCCGACAACCTGTCCCAAATGGAGGTTTTCAAAACTTGTTTTGTTGGCAGTATAAGACTTCATGAATCCTTTAAGGATTCGGTGCTCAGGTCCCAGTCTGTGAAGGGTCTTTAAAAATGTACCCTCTGTACAATTGAACCTGTTATATTGAACAAAGCTGTTTGGAAAACTTGCTATTTTTATTGGGATTAATTAAAAAGAAAAATCTTTTTGGTTAAAAAAGAAAAGTAAAAAATCAGCGGTGCTAGCCAGACCCTTGGCTTCCGTCTTCTGGAAATGTATTACAGATAAATTAACATTGGATTGTCTTTGCTCTTCAAGTAAGCAAGCAAGCAATATACCCTGTACCGTACAACTATTTTTAAACCTCATGCTTATTCATTGCACACTATTTCAGTGGTACTCCAAAGTGTTCGGGCACCTGGCCCGCTCTTGACTCCTGCCAGTCCAATTAGCCAGGTGGAGTTACCTTTCGCACCACTAGAAATTTAATGGAATCCCAGTGCTGTGGCTGATGTCATGAACCCCACTCACTGTGACACCCTGCAGCGGGGATAAACTCTGTGGATAATGGAACAATTTTCAGCAGTTGTGGAGTTGTTGAGGCACTCTTACCGAGGAATGACAACTGTTCTTTGTTTTCAGAAGCACAGCTGTCTAGCTGTGAGAACAAAATTCTTTGGTCAGGACTTCTGGGTTTCATGTCTAGTTCTGTCAATATACTGTGAAATCTTAGATAAGCCACTTATCCTTTCAGTGCCTCAATTTTTCCCCTCAAAAAATTAGGGAGATAACACTTCCCAGTTCTGCTCTGAGGCTGTCTGGAGTTCTGCACGTTCTTTGAGTGCAAGGTGGTTAAAAATAATCACTTGTGCAAGATACCTTTCTGACTTCATTGTCAGGTTGGTCACTCCCATTATATTGTCCCGGAGAGGGATGGGGTTCTTTGGCAACTACTGACTGTGGGCCAAATTCTTATGTACTGTGTAGGGTTGCCAACCCTCCCGGATTGGCCATGAGTCTACTGGAATCAGTATCGATCTCCCGGTGACTACTGAAAGCAATCTGGGAGATTTTAATAGGATATTTTAAGAGGAAAAAGTCCCCTGGAATAGCTTCAGTCAGAGTTGGCAACCCTAATACCATGATGAATAAACAAGTTTGCTGCGGGGACCTTAGCCTATCTTGCTTCCGCCTACCTGGAGCAGAGAAGCCATGCTGTCACTCCACAGTAATTGGTGTATATGGTGCTTGGGTTTTTGGCCAGTTATTGAGCGACCCATTGTCTATCCGTTCATCCATTCGCTCACCCACTCCATCCCAAATTTTTTCCTGGTGTATTTGGAGTTCCTGTGGAATACTGCTTCCTGTACAGCTTTTTTACAGATTTCTTTCCTTTTGTAGCAGGACTGTGGCAATTCTGTTGCTTTTTGACCTAGGGATTTCTGTGCAAGGATCCTGGGGTATAGGATAAGATTTGTCTGCATGCCACTTTAAAATGTAAAAGTATGTAAGCACACTTGTTATTTTATAGGTCTGTACAGTTATGGAAAATGCCATTGTTTCAAGGGTTAATATATTGACGGGAACTGTCTTTTCAAGTGCAGTCTTTTGAATTGACAACCTGTTTCTTAAGATATCTTGGAAAGAGATGACAGGCTCAGAACTTGCCCTCTCCTTTCTTTTAATCCTGATTTTTGCTTTGGGTTATAGTTTTTTTCCCCTGTGAACCTGTCTTGACTGGCTTTGACTTTCAGATATGCAATTAGTGAATTCCTTTCATTCTGAAGTAGAAAAACAAGACAAAAACAAATTTGAACTTGCAGTTTCCTGTCAGTAAGAACTTAAGATCGCACCTGGATACTAATAGGAAAAACATGTACAGACATCTGGATGCCTACTGATTATGACTTTATAGACTATTGAAACCTTTTAAATATTAATGTGGCATGAGTGTTTTGTGAAGCCTGAATAAAATTTTGCAATTAAAACTAGTTTATGCTGTTTGCAAGAGAACAATTGCATGTTTATAAGATTTTGTTAAAAACTCAGAGACATTTTCTGCAGGATTTGTCCAGAGCTCTTTTCAATTGTAAAAGATGATTTGTGTTATGGAATATGAAAGCTATAGCTTTCCAATTTGGAACAAAAACCTTGTCATTCTTTCCATTTTAGCAGCTCAGAAATGAGTTTCCCTGCGCTATAACTCAAATACATATATTGTGCTCACCAGAAAATAAAGTTCTAATAAAAGCCTTTCCTGGACGGTTCATTTCAGTTCACAGGACCTACTGTTCCAATGCATATTTTAAAGATAAGTAAGTATTACCCCAGGTCATTCGTTTCTTCTGTTATGGAAGAATTTAAGGCTGCAAATGCCTTTTTTTTTTTTTTTTTTTTTTTTTTTAGACTCCTGTCTGTTTATTAGGGTAAATTTGCATGTGAAAGGGATGGGAGGAAGGTCTGTGAATTGCATTCTTCAATTCCCTTTTAAACCATTAAATAAAAATAAGTTTAAAACCATCCTAACCCCACTAATATGTAACTATATATATTGGCAATCCCTCATAGATGAAGACAATTGTCTTCCATGACTGCTTTTTCTGTGGTGCTCAAGATGGCTGACGAGGCCGTTGCAGGATTGACAGGCTCTGTTGCAACTCAGAGTAACAGTTGGTAATTTGCCTATGCTACTGATAAAGCTTCAGTCATTAAAATGGAAGGAATTCTGAACTATCTAACCGCTTACCATTTATGAGTCCTCCTTTTGCTCCCTCTTCACTTCTTGCACTTTGACTTTCTTGGGCAGCTATAACGGGCTGCTCATTTGCTGGCTTTCCTTCCTTAGTCCAGGTTCAGAGAAGTTAGCCCTTGCTTGGAGTCAGACAGAAGGCAGAACAGAGTTGCACCTTATAGACAAATTGAATTGAAGATGCAACGTATGGATTGCAAGCACCGCAGAACTCTATAACCAGGGGATTATTTTTGATAAGATTGAAAACAATTTTATTAAATTAAACTTTCTCAAGTTGATATTTGTTTTTAAGAAACCTGTATCTTTGGATCTAAATTACCTGTCACTGCCCCGTTAAATACAGTGCTGCAGTTCCTCAGCTAGTGAAATCCAGTCTAGCTCTGTAGAAGACAATGGGAGTTATGCCAGTTCACAATAGCTGAGGAGCTAGCTGCCCTTTTTTATAACGCTGAAAGAAAGCAAGATTTGTTTATAGCTTCCCTCCAGGATATATGTGCTAAGAGTAGGTGATAAATGGGAGCAGGAGCTTGGTGACTCATTCCACTTATGTGAACGAGGCATGATGAATAAACCTGATGATACTAGGTTCAGAGCTTCACCCTTAAATTTTTCTTGAATTTATGGAAGAAACCCATTCTTATCATTTTAAAGCTTAGGATAATTTGTGGCAGCAAGCAAGCTGATTTGCTATATTTTCAATGGATTTCCCTGTTGCTGTTGGAATGATGCCTCCAGTCTAACACTTACCTTTGAAACATAATTTCCATTTACAGTTGGGTTGCAGTGTGAAGGACCCATTTCACACCTCCCTGTCACCTTAGCGGGGGTTTGGGAGGGGGCAGGATATGGAAACCACTTTGTTGCCAGAGTGGTGTTAAATAGTTCTCATATAATTTAGAATCAAGCGTCTAATTTGTACACTGAACACTTGCTTTGGCAGGGAAATGCTGCAATACTTCAATAAGTCTCAGATAAAATTGAATAATTATTGTGGATCTTCCTGCCAAAGTGCCTTTTACAAGCATTTGATGAACTTTCCTGCACTGTAAACTAGACAAGTTTCTATAATTCCATATTCTAAAATGGAAACATTTGGGTAAAGTGAAATTAAGGCTACTGGAATGTGTTAGTGGTTTGAGTGCATCTTGCTTTTCAATAGCAATCCAGCTAAAGAATAAGAAGGTGCAGATTTTTAGAAAGCCAGTTAATGTAAAGGTGAAATTTGTAGGAAACCCAGAAGTTTGACAGCATGAAAATTCACAGTGGAAGTAGCTAAACTATCTTAACTCAGTGCCAGCATTGATATATTGCAGAAAGGAAATGCATTACTGTATGGTAGTTTCCCATCCAAAACAAATGCCTTCATTTTAGCACTGAGCTCAAAAACTGGTGCCTTTATTTTGATCCTACAGCGGTTGTGCTTTAACGCCTACATACTGTTTCCAAAATATCTTTTTTTGTTTTGTTAACTCATAATTTACTACCATGTTAAATATGCCAGGATGTGGTCTAGGCATGTTTGATTTCAATTTTAGGCATGATACAAACCCTGAATTTGGAGCATCTTTCATACTTTGGTGCTATTTATTTATTATTTTAATCCTTAGGTTAAGAAACAAATATTGGATGAAGAAATCTACTGCTCTCCAGAGGCTACAGTTTTACTGGCTTCTTATGCTGTTCAAGCTAAGGTCTGTGTACAGAGTTGTTTTTTATTTTTATTACATTTTTAAACAAACATAATTATCTGCTGTTAACTGACATGTTCAACACTAGCTTTGCTCTGAAAAAGTAGGCCAAGCTGGGAGATCTGTGTACTGCAGAAAGAAGGATGTTCTGTTAGACAGAATTACTTGCAATTAAGGCTAAGTTGACTTGTTTGCTATTTTACATGACGCTTTTAATGATCCAGAGGCTAAAACTAGATTCATGTCTCTGAATCTGCTTAAAGTGCTAAGAAGCAGAGCTCAAGAACATGAATAACTAGATTCTGGCATTTCTATACACAGCATTTTCATAACACCTTCTTTCCAATGTAGCATTACAGTCTGGCTCTTTTTAGAAAGTGTCCAGGGCTACTGCAGATGCCTGGTGCCCTCAGTTCACAGTGGTATCTGTGAGAATAGAGAACACTTGTCATTTCACAGCACATGTTCAGCATCTTACAGTGTCAAGCCTTATTTGCCCTCAGGGGTCAAAATCACCCTGTGGCAGAAGGCCAGGACACAGCCTGTTCTTCTGACCCTCCCCATCAGTAGTCCTATGTGGGGATGCAGGCTTACAGAAAAAGTACCTGAGCTGGCTAAGTCCCCCAACTCCTGAGTGCAACTGAAGTGGGCTCCATGCTGGGCCTGGGGAAGCAGGTCAGTGAGAGGTCCTTGGATCTTTAGTTTGCATGATAACTGGTCCTACTGTTCCGTAGATTGGCAGTGTTGGAACCACGTCTTGCGAAAGGGCTGGGGGTAAATTCCACATTGATAACCTATTTAGGCATCCTTTATGTAAAGCCTATTTACTTGGGCAGGACTTCGTCCTTCAGGTCGAGTTAAAAAATCCTACTGTCTTAGGTGATCATTGTAGACAGAAGCTGTGCAGCCACCAAATTCTTTCAGCATTCTGCTCATAGTAAAGTTTCTTCTTTCCTTTTTCTGGGACAGTACGGTGACTATGATCCAAATTTCCATGAACCTGGCTTTTTGGCCAATGATGAGCTGTTACCCAAAAGAGTAAGTATTTATCATGCATAGAGATGAACATTTTACTCAGCTATGTGGAGGGGCGTACGTTTCTTGGGACTGGCTGGATCACCCGCCAGTTGTTCTGTATGTGTGAATGCATTTTTGTGTTTGTGTTGCTTTGGATATGGCAAGAACTGTGAACTTCCTTGATATTATTTCCACACCAGGGGAAGCCAGATAGTAAACCCACGGGCAGTGCCTGTTCTCACCTTTTCTATAGAAATCCAACCCCTTCCCTTCTTTGTAGGTTCTCAGGCAATATCAGCTGACGGCAGAAATGTGGGAAGAGAAGATTACAGCTTGGTATGCAGAACACAGGGGCATTGCCAGGTACAGTTACACACTTCAGTCTTGGAAACATCACGGGCAAGGCAGTTACACTCGTGCAATCTTGTTGGCTCCAGTTGGGTTTTACTAGCGTAAGTGAGACATGGGATCTGTGACTCCAACCTCTGCTGCTTATCACCATTCTGTTTCCTAAGTAACAACATGGTAGTTTGGAGTCCTAAGGGCCTGCTTATGTCGGGTGCTAAGGCCCTCATGCGAGGGGCTAAATGTCTTCAGCCTGTCTTGAAGCCATTGGTGGGGTTAAGGCCTTCAGCACCTTTCAGGAGGCACAAACGAGGCTTCACCTTCAGAGAGAAGAAACCTGATTTGTGGTGCACCTTCTTTTGGAAATCACAAAGAAGGTACCAGGGTGTTAGAGACATCTAGGTACTTAGCTAGTAATTGAAACAGAGACAGGACGGAATCCACCTGTTCAGCAGCATGTAGTTGGTTTTGGTGCTGTTTCATGTGGATGTTCAAGGGCTCTTACAACAAACATTGAAGCCTCTGGAAGTAAAACAAAAACCTGAGGGAAATAATATGGGCAGAAAGAGTTGCCTGGCTCAGTTGATATGCACAAAATTCTTTAATTTACTTTCCTTCTCTGACTGCCCTGGAAGTTCATTAATATTCTTTCCTCACTATTTATTATTGTTCTACCTGCTTTGTGAGGAGAGAGAATCATGGGCCTTGATTGCTAGGTGAAGAGATTTTTCTACTAGGCACAGGGCAGCTTCTGTGTTTTGTTTTGGACTCTGTCCACACTGGTGTTTGGTGCCTCTTACATCCGTGCTTGTCAGTGAACCATAGCAATTTTTATGCTTCCTGAGGGAGATACTCTTGAGTCATGGAAGGCAGTATTATAGAGCTCTGTAGTCAGTGGTTAGAGGTAACACCTGCAAGCAATAAAATAGACACGCTGGGCTGAGATCAGAGCCAGATACCAAAAATCAGTAAAAGTCATTTTGTCTGGCAAGTAACAAAGTAGATAAAGCTTTATTTTGATTATCCTGGTTAGATGCTGCTGCTCTACGCTTTCCATGCTCTGAGCAATAGACCTTGCACTTAACAGCATAGCTCATAAACACTGCAGAGAGAAACCATAAGAGCAATCAAATTGAATTAAAAAGGAGATTGTTCTCCTTAAAACAGTAGTAAGTAATTTGATCTGAAGAAAAGGGCTGGAGTTTACAGGCTTGTCCAGTGTGATCTCTGATCTGTTTTGCAGGGATGAAGCAGAGATGAACTATTTGAAAATTGCACAAGACTTGGAGATGTATGGTGTCAATTACTTTCCCATTGCTGTAAGTGTCTCTGAGTGGTATTTCTAATTGGTATAGATTCTTGCAGTGTGGTTTTTAAATCTGCAGCATAGTTAGATCCAGCGTGTTCTAGTGCCAGGAGTTGGGATTCCTAGGTTCTGTTTCCACCTCTACTGGTGACTGGTGCTGTGACCATTTTCAGGCTCTTCTATGGCTTGATTTAATTGTCTATATAATAAATCCCTGGTAAGGATGCAATTTGGGACCTAAGGATCTAGAAGTATGAGCCTCTTTTGAATGAGCTAAAGGAACAGGTTAGTAGCCAGTGGTGATAGTGGATTTACAAACCTGTTTTGTGCTGGAAACCCTGGCTCCTAATAGATACCAATAACATTGCTTAGAATAAACACACTGCTGGATGAGATGATACCTGCTACTAGAAATGGCATTTATTGCCTTATTTATTTGTTCCTTTGCAGCAAAGTAAGAACCATACAGATCTCCTCCTTGGAGTTGATGCCAAAGGTATTCATATCTACAGCATAAATAACAGGTTCTCTCCAAATAAGTCTTTTGAGTGGAGTGCTATCAGAAACATTTCCTATAGTGAGAAAGAGGTAGGATGGACCTCTGTTTTGTGAGTATGGGCTTTTTTGTACTGGACTGGAAGCTGTCTGTCTGTCTGTGCGTCTGTCTGTCTGTTGGAAGATTTGTTACAAAACTAAGGTTCTGGGCTGCACGCTCTTGCTCCCTTGAAAGTAGTGGGAGCTGTGAACTTTCAGCAGCACTGAAAACAGGACCTATCATTACAATCTAAAAACCAGTTGACTCTGGTGCAACAATGATGATAGTGTCTGTTCATTTTCCAGCAGCAAAGGGTTATACGTAAGTGGGAGCTCTTCTCTCAGCAGGAAAACCAGGGGCTGAAGTGTCCCTGAAGACTGAATACCATTTTCTTTCATAGAGGTGCTCTCTCTAGGTTACACTGAAGCCCGCTGGCAAGGGAAGTCATGAAGGGGATGGCTTACACATCTCCTTAGGTTCTGCTTGTTTTGTCTGCAGGTAGAAGGTTGAGTCTTCAGGACTTTTAATCTAGCCCATCTCATAAATATTAACATTCACTTATAGAGCACAGATCATCCTCTGTACAGCACATAGAGGGTAGGAGGTGGGAGAAGTTAGAAATTTTTAAATGGAAAAAGATGTGCTATCAGGAAGACTGTGACTTGGGAGGGTGGGCTGGGAAGGGAACACAAGCCTAAATAAAATTAAGCATAAAAGCAGAGCATAGCTGTTCTTTTTTTTTTCAGTGTGTTTTTTTTTTTTTTTATAACGCTTGGGGTCCAAATTCAGCCTTGTATTAAAATTGGAGGCATGCATGTTTTTAAAGCTTCCACTACTTTGAATTCACAGTCCTGCTTCTTGTAATTGTGGCTGTTACCTACAGGGCAAAACAAGCTGTAACAAGTTATGATCTCAATGATTCAGATGACTTGGGCTGAGATTATGCAGTCCTTTGCAATGTGTCGAATAGAGTGCTAATTTATGAGTCACAGCAAACAGGATTTAAAAGAATGGACTTGCTTTTATTATGCCGCTCAGCTGCACACAACAGAGGAAGTGAAGCCCTAGATGCATGGCAGGGTGTCAGCTTTTGCCCAGCTCATCAAAAAACAGCCTGGAAGATGGGCTCAAAATAAGGAAGAAAAAACTCCATGAGTTTCCCTATGTTCAAAAGCCTTTTTGTCGTGTCTTCTCCTTTTTATTCATGGTGGAAATAACTTGAATTGAAGGAGGTGTTGGATACTTCTTGAGGGTGGGCTTGATTATATTGAATTTGTTAAACTAATGGCTTCTATTGGAGATTTAAGCCAAAATAACAATAATCAGTGAGTATGGTGGTATTAATGTAGAATCATGTGGTCACATCACAAAAATTACCATCCTAACTGGTCTCTTTGCTGAGGGTTTAGCAGATTGAGATTGGGACAGGAACTCTTATGGTGAGCTCCAGTCCTCTTGTCTCTGTTCTAGCTCTGTCCCTGAGGCTTTGAGCGAGCCATAACTCACTCTGCTCTGGTTTCCCCCCATACAATTGGGAAAAGTGGTGTGGGGATGAGCTAATGTCTGCAGCAGCATTCAGTAGTTGAGCTTTGTAGTGATCCCGATCTCTTCTGCTTTCTTTCCTCTCTCTTTCTTGTTTGTCAGTTGACGATTAAACCCCTTGACAAAAAGGCAGAAGTTTTCAAGTTCTTTTCCTCGCAGCTCAAAGTAAATAAACTGGTAAGCACACTGACCTGCTTTCACTCTGGATGACGTATCAGTCTCAATTGTGTTGAGTGATATCAGAATGAAAAATATTATGTTCAGTATGGCTTTCATGGTCATGTAGCCGTAAAGACCACAGAAGTATTGGTGATGGGGGAGGGTGGGGTGTAGATTAGATGACCTCTGCAGGTCCTTGCCAGCCCTACTTCTCTATGAGTCACTGATACTTAAGAGACCTGTGGCCATTATAACAACTAGCATTGAAAGTGAGTTGGTAAAAATTGATGTAGGGGGGCCTGGAGGACCACACTTTGTTCTTCAGGAGAACCTCCTGAGGGGAATCGGAACTTGAGGTTGAACACATGACTTGTCTACAGATTATTCTGTTTGACATGTGGGGTTGGGTTTGTCTTCATTTATAGCAGCTGCAGGTGGAGAGTTGTTTAAGTCTTGAGACTCTCAGGGAAGTGATGGAGATGTAGATTGGGATACAGTAGGAAGAAACAACACTCCAGTTGTATCTTTTTTCTGGAGCCCTGCTTTTTTAGGTTCTCGCTCTAGATCAATTCCACTTAGCTCTCCTCTTACAACTGTAGTGGAGTAAAAAAGTGGAGCCAGAAAAACAAAGGCACCCTTAGCTTGTGAACCTGGCAATGTCATACCTGCCAAGATAAAAACCTGTAACCCTGCACTCCTATTTTTATTGGAGAGAAAGGACCTTCTGATTGCATTGCTGTTAGCCCCAAGTAGGATGTGTGTTTGTATCACCGTGCTGTACTCTTTATCGCTCTTGCTGCTGTGCAGATGGGTTTGCAGTCATTTTTTTGTTTTGTTTGTTGCAGATTTTGCAGCTGTGCATTGGAAACCATGATCTGTTTATGAGGAGGAGGAAAGTGGACTCAATAGAGATCCAGCAAATGAAAGCACAGGCCAGGGAGGAAAAGGCTAGAAAAAAGGTGGATTCTGTTTCTCACTACTCAAAATATTGTCTATTTTATTACAGTTGGTCCAATCATTATACCTATATTATCTACCATATTTGTTGAGATCATGAACATAGAAGAACCTAGTTGTTTGTCTGTTTACTGTCTGCCACATAAGTGCATGAGTTTTCGACCAGACATGGGACGTCTAAAGTTGTGGGACAGAAAGAAAGATTGAGAGTGAAGGGGAAGGGGTGACATGAGTGCTCCCTCCTGTGTATGACCAGGAATTCATTTTGATGCCCATGTGCTGACTGGGCACTGCGTGGAATGCCTAACTGATGCTGGCTGGCGGTGGTGCAGCAGGATCATTTCAGCTCTTCAGAAGTCCTTGCCTAGTTTGCGCTGTGATCCCAATCCCAGCACGGACTATGCTGCAAATCTGCAGACTTTTCACATTGCTTATTACCTCCCCAGATGGAGAACCAGAGGCTAGCCAGGGAGAAGCAGCTGAGAGAAGAAGCAGAGCGAGCCAAAGAAGAGTTGGAAAGACGTCTCTTCCAGCTGGAAGATGAAGCCAGGCAAGCCAATGAAGCACTAGTGAGTGTTACAGTAGACTGTAAATGTCATTAGACCTTGGGGACAATTGGAAAAAAGCCCTTTTTCCTATGGCCCCAGCCAGGAGTCTGGGGTTATTCTTCAAGAAAGGATGGAATGCCTTGGGCTAATGGGGAGCAGAGAATATAGGGATGGTTAGGAGGAGCAAGGCCTGGCCCAACCTTTTTTTTTCCTGGAAATCATTCACTTCTACCTGCTGCTAGTTCCAATACCTCTCTCAGGCTAGGAGCCAGAGAGGAAGAAGGCAGCAGGTTGGATTGGAAGCAGATGGTAGGGAGGAGTTAGCATTGAGCACTGGCTCAAATATACCCTGGCACAGTAGCTGCTGAACCTGGCAGCTGCGAGATGGCTCTTGATGCTCTGCACATTTAGGTGCAGTCTTGGTCCAGGACTGAGTAAAGGTGAGAGCCTGCTACAGTGGAGAGATCTTGTATAACAGAAAGACAGGCAGAAGGGAAGACTAGAATCTGGGAGCAGAGAGAAGAAACTCTGCAGACATGCTATTTATTCCTGGTCCTCAGTGTAGAGATCTTAAGAAATGTACTAGTCCTTGCTGTGTAAAGGGTTAATGTTTTATCCCTTAATGCAAAAGGCCGCCTGACTGGAAGCTGACTGTAGCTGTTGTTCTTTTTTGTGTGCTGCATCTGGTAGCTAATAAAAATTGTCTTAGCTCCGCTCCCAGGAAGCAGCAGAGCTGCTGGCTGAGAAAGCACAGATTGCAGAAGAGGAGGCCAAACTGCTGGCTCAGAGTGCTGCAGAAGCTGAACAAGAGCGGCAGAGGCTGGAGATCACAGCGCTGAAAACCAAGGAGGAGAAGCGGCTGATGGAGCAGAAGATGCGGGAGGCGGAGCTCATTGCAGTGAAGCTGGTGAAAGAGTCGGACCGAAGGTTAGATTTCCTTGTGGGTGTGACATTGTGTGAGGTTGGGCTACTCATGAAATGTGTGGACTGTCTTCTCAGAGCCCAGCCATGGAAGAAGGCATTTCCTAAATGACATTTCCTGGCTATGGAACCTTAACATGCCTTATTCAGTTCCACCTCATCTCAGCATATTTGAGATTTGTGCCAGAAAGACTAAACAACAGACAATCAGGCAGAGATCTTAGGCTGGAAAGAGACTAGTATCTCTTTCCATAGCCTCCAGGCTGCAAAAAGATTTTGTGCTTACATAAACTTGGTGTAAGCAGTGCACATTAAGTGCTGAATAACCCATCTCCATTGCTATCAGTTCTGAGGTACTAGCTGCCCACAAACTCAGTAGCCCCTGTGAATTTCAAGGTGTGTAATAGCAATGTCATGATGTTCCCCTTCATGGTTTCTGGTGCCTGCTATGAAGCTGAATTTAGTACAGTTATATTACAAAGCAGACAGAAGGGCTGAAAGATGTCTTGTACTTAACTGGTTTATGTACTTAACCCAGGTGAACTTAACTTTGTTATAATGAATGCAACAGGTAAAACACCAAGATGGGGACGGTGTTATGGGATATTGAGGTCAATTATCCTTTTACATGATAGGCAACACCTTTCACTTAGAATTAGCCAAAGACTGCGGATTACCTGTGGCTCACTGTATTTACTAGTAGCGAGGAGACTGTTTAAACCGATTAGCATAGCTGGTCAAGTTCTGTTACAGCTTTCCTGAACTAATGTGATACACTTAACATAAACCCTGTTGTAAATAATACATATTCCTTTGGCATTATAGGGCAGATTTTGAAGGCCTAATGCTGTCCTGATGTTGATGGCATGTCTCTCAGCGCTCCTTATCTCATCCCTGAGGCTCTTCATGTGTGCCAGGAGGGCATCAAACATCTTCCCAAAATAGAGAGCATGTACTTTGCAACCTAACTTCCTAGATAAAATCTTTGTTAATTAGTAGTCAGGAGCCTTGGAATTCCAAGTCAGTAGGTGAACAACTGGGTCCGTAGAAATTGGATATGGAAGGGACGTAAAAATCAGCCAGCTAATGCACCATTGTCCTCCAAGTGCCATCTCCTTCTGCTTTGTCTGGTTTCTGGTGTCCCATGTTACCACACTCACCATTTTGTCAGGGAAAGGCTCTTGTAGAAGTTCCTAGCTCTTGATCTCAAAAAGCTAGTTAGGCAGAGAACTCTGAAATCGGTGTCCTGCTCTGTGTTTGAAATCTACTGCATACATCACAGTGTTTGTCTGACAGAGCCAAAGAAGCTGAACATCTCAAGCAGGATCTGCACGAAGCCAGGGAAGCGGAACGGAAAGCAAAGCAGAAACTCCTGGATGTAACCCGGCTGAATTATCCTGTACGTCACCTCATTTCCACTCGGGGGGTGGGGTGCGGGGTGGAGCACTTTATCTCGGAGAAGACCGATTTAATCTTTTAGCATGTAACCAACTATCCTCATTGCTTACCTCTTGGCATTAAAGAAGTCAACTTTGAGAAAAAAATATTGTAGAAGCTGGGGATGCTGGTTGCCAATGAAGAAAACTGTTCAAATTGTACTGCTAATGGTATAAACTTACTCTGATATCATTTAATCTTTCAGCATGTAGCCCGATATCCTCATCACTCGCCTGCTGACACCAGAGATGTCAACTTTGACAAGGGATCTGTAAAGCTGGATTTAAAAGACATAGACCTGAAGAGACTGTCCTTTGAGATAGAAAGAGAGAGGTACTACAATGCTCCTAGATGTTAACAAAGTAGGAAGTCTTCATTTTAGAAACTAGAGGTGGAATAAATCTACTGAGCTTCATGGTGAATCTTCCTGTTGGTGCAGGATCATGCCCTCCTGTTCATATTACTGATGCATCTTACATCTGCATAAAACTAGCTTTATACAAAGAGAAAAGATGTTTTCTAAGAATCAAGCCTTGATGAATACAGAGTTTCTGTTTTAAAGGCATGTTTTTTTCTGGTAGCAGTGTACTCTGCTTGGGTAAGAGTGCATAAGAGGATGTAAATGTCCCTCTATTGTTGGGTTATAGTATTGCACAAGTGACCTGGTGCATCAAGGAGGGTTTTCCTTCCTTTGCAGCACTGCTTGCAGTGCTGTTTGTTTTGGACACTGAATAGTGGACTAAGCAGATCATTGATTTGTACTGTTGTGATGTGATTGTTCGTATTTCTGTAAATACTGACTTTTAAAATCTGTCCAAAAGATTATTCAGAATGATCCTATATATACTGCTGCCAAACATAGATTTTTAGAGAGAATCAAGAGGTTGTCTTGAATGTTAAAAGTTTTCTGCATGTAAAGTGATGCTTACTTCCCTGTGTGTACTGTATCATATTGTATACACCTGATAGATCATTTGCTGACAGTGAAAGAATCAGAAACATTTATAAGTTCTGCCTGGCCTGTGTCTAGTGAGAAACATTCAGTGGAGCTGGCAGATTCATTTCTCATTGTTCCCACTTGTCCCGTCAGCAAGGGAACCAAAATCTGCAAACTTCCTGTGAGCACTATGACCATAACGGCAGCCAAAACTAAAACCAGTGTCACGGAAAGCCTTTCCCCTCTATGAAACAAAAGGGGAACATTTTGTCAAGCCTATGGGATCAAGTGTTAGAAGTACACATGGACTGAGATAAATGACAAATCACTATATGTGTCAAATTCATCCCTAGTGTAATATCAACAGACAGCCCAGAATGGATTTGTCCCAAAAGCTGAGTACAAGAACTTTTGGGTTATATAAAGTAGGAGAATGAAACAGCTTTAAAAATAACTATAGTCCTTTTTTTGAGCAATTCACTGATTAATTTGACTCCTCTTTGGCTTCTCCTCATGTGGACTGCAGGTTAGATTACTTAGACAAGAGCAAAAGATTTGAAGATCGATTGAAGGAACTGAAGTCAGAAATCCATGCTCTGAAGCTGGAGGAAAAACAAACTGGGCTCTACTCTCATTGGAATGAAGTTCTTGGATCCTTGGATCGTTCCTTAGGACATGTGTGTAACCTTAAGTATAGGTTGTGTAGTAAAGTGACAGCTAAGCTCATCCATATCATGGAAGTTGCTCATAAGTATCTTGTTGGCAGCACTGAAATCCCTAAAATAA
Source organism: Alligator mississippiensis (assembly GCF_030867095.1). NCBI lineage: Eukaryota > Metazoa > Chordata > Crocodylia > Alligatoridae > Alligator > Alligator mississippiensis. The sequence goes on from NC_081837.1 coordinate 10,284,900, forward strand.
TTGTATATGTGAATGTATGTTAAATGTACAGCATTTACTTTGGTTCCCTACATGTTCTCTGATTCCACTGGCAGAAAATGTGAGAAGCGTGACTTGAGAGGTTGAAAAAAGCCTTTTTAAATCTGAGAGAAGCTTTTTGTGAGTGGAATCCTTTCACAGACACAATAATCCCAAACTCCCCATATGATATGAAGGCTGTTGAAACTAAATGAATTCTGTCCATTTCATGACATTTAAGCAGTCCATACTCTTCTGGGTGATACTTATTGTTCAGAGCAGTTTGGTATTTTTTGGTGAAATCATAAGGTTCTTGGGTTTCCGTATACACAATTCCTAGACCCGTATTCAACCAGTGCAACAGTGACATGGACTCAGTCCTTTCAGTAGCCCCAAACCAGGCAGAAGTGACTGAGGAGTAAAACATTTTAAAGACAAAAGGAGGTGATGTTGGGGAATGGATGAGGGGCCCACAATTCCAGATCGGTGCATTTTAATACTCTTATTGGCTTAACATGAATTAGCGTAGTGAGAGCATTAATGTTTCACGTGTTCTGCTCTTTAAAGGTCCCATCATGGATGAAAACCTTTGAAGCTGTGGACTCACTGGATATAAATTTTCAGAGGCCTTTCCCTGCTTACCCACTAAATACTACAAGCAGCTGGCCGTGTACCAACAAAAATCAATATATGGAGCCCATGGGAAAGTCACCTTTTCAAACAGATATCTTGGTTGCCAGTAATGTGGGCACAGGAACTAGAAAACAGATTGTAAAGGTAAGGAGATTGATTTGATCTTTTTCAAAAATTGAATAAATGTAGTACTTAAAGATTAATAGCACTAGTTTGGGCAACCTCCTCCCAGCCAGCTCCATCTACCTCAGTCCCAAGATATGTATGTACTGGTACTTATACTAGTTGTGGGATTTCCTGTCCACAATGGTCTTTCAGGAGTATGCAAGTTGATGACACATGGGCTAAAATGAGACCAGTTGACTCCATTCTACTTGTGAGCCAAGCTGAAGTACGAAGCTAGGTCTCAGTAAATGAAGTGCAGGTGTCATTAGGTACCAAGGGAGATGCAGTCAGCTTCTGGGGTTGACTAATTAGACTAGGAGCTATATAGGAACCATCTTCTGTGTATGAGAAAGATTTAAAGGCATGCAGCCCTGACACAGCAGAAACCTTGCTCTTTGTACTGCTATTTGTGCAGTTCTACTAGAGAACCAATGGGAGGGGTACAGGACACTTGTGTGTAGATGAAGCCAGGGCAAGAGTTTCTATTTTATGACCATTATATTTGCACTGTGCTCATGAGCAGGGATCCAGGTTTTCCATGTTTTTCCACAATGAATGGATTTTCCCCTTAAAGGAGAAATGCAGGAAACTGTGGATTTCCCCTTGCAGACTGGCAGAGTTCCAGCCTGCAAGGGGCTGCTTGGTGCCAAGGGGAGCAGGGGGAGGATGATCAGAGGCAAGGGGTGCCATGTGCATGTGTGTGTACACATACATGCATATGGCTGGCAATATAGCCCCAGGCAGTGTGGTGGAGAACAGCTTCTGTAGGTACCTGCAAGTAAGTCTATGCGGGGTGGTATAGGTGATGGATGGGGGGGATGACTTGGGAGACTGAGGCAGCAGCTTGCACCAATCCTGCACAGTGAGGGATGGAGTGGGGCAGGGTTGGTGGTTGGGGCTTGGGGGGTGCTGCTCAGCTGGGGCAGCGTGTGGTATTCAGGACCTGGGGGGGAATGTGCAGCCATTGGGTCCAGCTGGGGAGCAGGATGGGGCCACAGGTGGCTACTTGGAGGTGGAGGGGCGGCTGCCTAGCGCTGCATGCACTCCCAGGGAGAGGTTGGGTGCCAGAGGTGAAGCATTGTGGGGGGCATGTGTGCCCCCCCCCCCCCCCCCCCCCCGATTTTTGTGCCTACAGTGTGGCAAGGAGCTGCAACCTGGCTGGATCAGCACCAGGCTGGATCTACCTTCTTGGCCCAGCAGGTGGGACTCAGCACAGGAGGGCAGAGCAGGTGGCGAGGCTACTTGCCACCACAAGCCTGGTGCCAGCCACCTGCAGGTCATGCTAGCAGGGCAGGGAGTCACACTGGCAGGGCTGGCAGGGAGCTGAGGCTTGGGACTGAGGGGCACTGGCATATCAGGGCTGCTCAGTGCCATAAAGCAGCGGGAATGCTTGAGGGGGACAACACTGCAGTTGAACCCGCATCCTGGTGAGGGAAGGGGGAGCTTCGATTTTTCCACGATAAAATCAAATGCCAAAATATATAGGTATTAAAAATCTATTTTATTGCAATGATTGAGGCACTGGTTGGCTTCCAAATTGCTTCCAAATTGTAAATATATAAATAAAACATTGTGTTCAGCTGATACCTATATATATATATAGTGATGTTTTATTTTAATTGTGGAAAAACACAGCTTTGGGGGTTTTAATTAGAGAATTTTGGATTTTTAATCAGAAAAAAACAGGATCTCTGCTCATAACATCCTTCATCTTTAGACTTTCCAGGCTCACTGGTACATAATGTTAGAAATTTTACAATTTTGGCTCCCACTCACATTTTTTAATAGGATGTTAGGGTGGAAATAATTTTTTTTGTCTCTGATTTATGTGTAGGTTCAGCAACACGATTCAGATGTGATCTACATTTGAAACATCTTGACAGTTTGGTAGTGCTTTCCCAAAGAGGTGAATAGGCAAAACTTTGTGATGATCCATTTGCCTGACAAGAAAAAAAAGATTTATGCAAGAACATGATGTAGTTCTAGCTGCTGAAATACATCAGCATAAAATATGTTCTGTAGTGACAGCATGGTGCTGTTCACCTTCTAAACAAGCAGCATATGCTGCTTATATTAAAAATGTCAATGGGACATAATAAGCATTTTTGCAAACAAGCAAAACAGAGGAGCCAAACTGCATCTTGTTTACTTTTCATGCACTTTGCAAGGAAACACTTTATGCTTGAGGTCTTTTATCCTAAAGTGTTTTGAAAGCTGATGGACACGATACCGATGAAATGCCAGACCCGTAAGTGAAGTGTGGAAGACAACAGCATCTAGCATGCTGATGGGAAGAGACATTTGGACCGGAGAATCAAGGGAAAAAACCCTGCCTTTACAAAAATGCGTTTGTGTAGCATCCAGGACTTTAGTTTTAAATCTTATCAATTGGGCATGACACTGATACTGTTCAAATACTTAAGCTATACCAGTCTAACCTTCACAAACATAACTGTTCACATACTTTAAGATTCTGTTGGGGAAAGCTTGCCTTCCTATCTTAAATAGATGGACCTTTTCCTCCACATTTGTTCACAGCTCTCTCATGTTGATCAATCCCGGATGCAGGATAAATCCTTAGTGTGGAAGCATGAGGTTTCTGTTATTTTTGTGTTAAGAGAGCACTTTAGTTGCTCACACTTGTCTGCTGCGTAACTGAATACTTCTGTGGAAGCTACTCAGAAAATGCTAGAGACAAAGGGCACCCCTTAGTGTCTGCTAAAGATGGACTCATGTCTGATGGACCATAAAATATGGCATATGCCACAAAGCACCTCCTTTTCAGTGGAACCAGTCAGTACTTTCAGATTCTGTGCATCAAAAGTATATTTAACTGAGAACTCTTCCAACTGCCGAAGTCTGGAAAAGATGATAATATACTTGTAACTGAAAGTGTCTCTGTGTGCAAGACCATAAAGTAAAAATAGATGTTAATGTTCATAACTAGAGTCCTAAAAACCAAAATAAAAATCAGAAATGTTTAAAAAGGTTTCCATTCACTTTTGTTATCACTAGCTTCTTAGCCAGTTAGTCTCTATTACTGTGCTTTAGAATTAAGGCAAAAGATGAAACGCCAAATAAATTATTTCCCTTATGTGATTAAAATAAGATATATCTACCACACATGCCCTTAAACTTAAACTACTCTCAGCTTTCATCTTCACAGCCCAGCATAACTACCGTTTCCCCGTTGAATGGAATTACAACCTATATACATATCTTGCGTTTTCAGGTGTACCCATGTTATTCAGACACTGTGCAGGGAAATACAGGCTGCCACCGAAGAGGGTAAGACTAGAAAATTAGCACACTTGATCATTGTAAGCTTTTACTGGGGTTTATTTTGATACCAAGCAAACATCCTTGCTGACACGTAAATAAACCAAGTGTATATGAATTTTTTTAAATCAAAAAGAACTTCTACTACTAGAAACAACCTTCAACTCACCCCCTCCAAGTACAGAAAGAGCCTTAATACAGAGATAGATTTGCAAGGCTCTCAATAAGCTATACATCAGACTAGGCTCAAATCCTGGGTTTTTCCCTTGGGTAACCACCAAGCTGTTCCAGACACCAAACTGTAAAGGAAAACAGACCTTGTGGTTGTAAGCAATGCATTGTTATGTTTCCACACAACCCAAAGTATTGGATGAGTCTCATAAAGAGCCCAATTTAATGTCAACCAGATGTTAACACCAAGTGCCAGTGACACATTAAATAACAGTGTTTACTCTCACCATTTAAAGTGTATATGAAAGAGGAATGGTCATCTCAAAGATGGGCATGGTTCAGTAAGGACTTGTCTACAGAGCAGCTTATGAGCCTCATTATGTTTGTATGCCCCTGAATTTGGGCCCATGTCCCCAGAGAAGTGAATGGGGTATTTATGGTGGTTAACTTACATAGGTAGCAGTGACGTGCTGCAGATGAGCAGGCATTTTGAATTTGCTCCCACAATTTAAAAGGGGCTTAGGGTCACTGGGCTATAGGCTCCATCTGTGAAACTTTGGTACATCTAAAGACTTTTTCAAAGCTGGCCTTAAACCAAGCTGAGTCTGGGGGAACTAGTGGGCCTTTCTGCTAAGGGCATTCCCTCCTACTCTCATTTACAGAGGACTTTCCAGCTCTTGCTTACCTCAGTTGACTCCAATTGTCTTTGCTTGTATACGGTAGTAGTCTTACCTCCTTGTAGAAAACATATGCATCAACTGAGAATAAGGGACGTGGCTGTGCTTGTCATGTAATGCAAATGAACGTACCCCTTGCACCAGGCACTGTGGATTCTATTAATTAGCATACACATTTTACTGCTCGATACTCCTATCACAGAATTTAGTTTAAACTCCGACTGCTTTGTCTTTGTTAGCTGTGGCTGTAGAGTTTGCCAATTCTCCATGTTTAATAGTTTAACCTACCGCTGCTACCCTAGTCTCTTTCAGGAACGATGAATCTCTTGCTCTCTGAGAAGCCTAGTGTTTAGTTGTGTTACATACACACATAGGGTAACTAGCTCAAACAGGTGCTCTGTAAAGTATCTTACCAGTAGTGTTACATACAGATTTTCATTTTACACTCAAGCCCCTTGTCAGAAATTTTACATAGACACTGACTAGAGACATTTAGAATAAAGACAGATCAAGAGAAATGCCTTCCTATTCTCTTAGACTGGATAAGAAAAGGAGCATGTACAATTACTAGTGAGAAATGAAGGTACAAGAGAAGCATGTCTATCATAGCCAGAGGCTGTTATCCATTACAGACCTGGTTAATTTCAGTAGTGAATGTGCACGTCAGCGAGAACAGCAAGAGAGAAGCATCATGCCATAGCTCAGGGGCAAAGGCTATTCTAGTGGAAAGAGGTCTCATCATCACTGATGACTCCTACACTATGACAAAAATACTTGCTTTATTTTATGTATAAACAATAGTTTCTTATTAACTTATCCAAACATAGCTGTAAGAATAAATTACTCTGCAATCTTATTTCTTTTGAAAAATACAGTGTGTCCCATCTGTCCCCACTGAATGAAGGCTGCAAAAACAGGTCTGCAAGTCATCAATATGTTTCTTTATAGCAGGCTAGGGCACCTAGCTTTCATTGTGCGCGCTGTTTTAGGGATGACACATCACTTGCTTGTCTACAGGTTTTTTGCAAAGCCTCCCATGCAGCACTGAAGTTAGGTAAAGGAAAAACAGCTTGGCATACTATCTAAATCAAACAGTGTTCAGCTGCAGTAGACACCCCTGGCAGAAAGAAGCTAACAGCAAACTTTCAGTGTTAGGTCTTTAACTTTATCTTGGCTAGAGCATTCAAATACTTCCCATTCAAAGTCACTTGTTATGCAAGTAAGTGCAAGAAAACACCACATGGAAAAAATCCCAAGTAGAACTAGTGTCAAAAATTTGGCAGCAAGAGGCTGGAAAAGCATGAGGGCATAGCAGGATGGACCTGCCTTTTAATACAGCGTCCGTCACAGAAATGCTGTTCCTGAAAAGCATTTACTCAAACTTTTCATCGCCTTCTTCCACATCTTTCAGGCTGACTACTTCCAGCGTGCCTTTCCCCTTAGTCTCGCACCGGATCAGTTCATCAATCTCTCTGAAGCAGCCTGGGTCAATAAGGCATACCTGAAACAGTTCACATTATCATCAGTCACACAAGAAAATTTAGTCTATGCCATTTCCTGTTTATGTATGATAGTTTTCTATGCAGAGATGTCTGATCTGTTAGCTTTTACTAAAAGAGGCTTCCCTGGCCACCACTAAAAGCCAGTTTAACAATGTACCTCGACTGCCCCAAGGTAGTTTGGAAGCTCTACACGATGGTAAAGTTACTGATTCAAAACAATTAGACTGCAAAAAGGCCCAAACGCTCCCCAATTCCAGATCTCATTTATTTTTCCTGTAATCCTATATAAAAAAAATTACAGTGCTGTCTGCACTGAACTGCAATAAAATACAATGTAAAATGATGCTAAGACAGTCCATTAAAGTATAATGCCATTTTCTTTCATTTGACAGTGTCAGGAAGTTATAGGTAACTCACTGTCCACTCTGTATCTCTAACTAATGCAGGCTGAGAAATGTAGTATAACTATGGTTAACCCAGCTTCCCTCTTGTTCGTTTCCTCTACTGCTACATGCAAGAATAGCAAAACTGCCCAGAACCAAGAACAGATTTCTCTTACAATTTCGAACTGGTCATGGAAGTCTTCACTTTCTACAACTTTGATCAATGGTTTAAGCTTCTCTTTCAGCTTCTTCCCTTCTTTTTGTGGGAGAACTAACCGCAGTCTCATGTGAGCTCGCTCAATCTTCATGTTCTCCTTTAACTGTCTGATCACTTCCAGTGCCTACAAAGACAGTAAATATGAGTGAAATCTCACCTATACTCATTTATTCAGAATATCACCTGCCCACACCAAGATGTAGTAGTGCCTTCTAGTGTCTTGTATGGGCAGCAGAAGTGTTTTTCAGTACCTTCTCCTGAAATTCTCTAGCATTGAGACTGATGTGCTGCTTGCAGCTGATTCCTGTGACAAGACATATCTTTTCCACCAAGCACTGCTGGGTTTTTGTTGCAAGTCTTTAGAAAAACTGGAAATCTGGCTATAGGTCTACAGTAGAACTATAAAACCACAACATTCAAAAGGTAAGGCTAAATACACTGTTCATGTTAACAGAAGGTAAGATTTGGAGCCCAAACAATATGTTTTAGGAGACTATAAAACAGCAGCAATATTGTTTTTGTTGGTTTCTTATGCTGGCCCCCCAATGAAGAGTTACTAAATCATGCTCTGAGGTTTTGCATCCTGGGTCTGCTTTGAGCAATCTGCTCTAGTGCTACCTGTCTGTCATCCCTTTAGCATCAGAAACTGCACACCAAAATAAACTCCTTTAAGTGCAACCTGAGTGTTTAGGTTGCACTACTGACCTGCTGTTTAGTGCTCTTGCTTGGTTTGACCGAATAGTGAATATCCTTCATGGCTCTTTCTATCAGGATTACAGTGTACGGCCTCTTGGTTTCAGGGTTCACACATTTTTCGGCTACAATCGTTGCAATGTCTCTAAACATCTGCTCCAGCTGTGTATGTCGCTCTTTGTCAGACACCTGCAACTCCCCTTTTGATAAGATCTGGAAGTAATGGATCAAAAATAAAAGCTTCCGTTAAGAAAGTTTCTTATGCCATAAGAAACTTTATGGCAAGAATGGCATTCTCAATGATTATTATATATTTCAACTTTTGTTTTTAAATTGGAGTATTAATTTCTAACTACAAACAATTATGCAAAAGTATAACAACAATTCTTTGAGAGGAAAAAAGAAACCAGCATTTTCAAGTGTTAAATTTGATGCATCAAGCTAAAAATTTCAGAGGAAAAAAGTATCTAAACTCTGCAACTGTTTCAAAATAAGCACCATTACTCTTTTATTTGATTACAAAGCATAAAGTGACTAGTTAATCCCTGCTCTATTATAAAAATACACACGTAATTAAAAAAACCCAAACAAACCCCGCCCCCCCCAAAAACCTTTGTGACCAGGCTTCTCAAACAAAAGTGTCAGTACACAACACAGATTTATAAACGTAGCTGAAAGAATGACACAACAAATGGAACAACAGCGCTTTCCATCCTGGGCCGCTGGTTTGTTAGCAATTGAAAAACATCTCTCGAGTTAACACCAGTGCTGCCAAGAGCAAGTAGGTAGGCGTCCATACACGCTGATCTAACACGTTGGCTCAAGTCGGTATTCTTAAAGACAACAGAATTCAAACACTTCCCTACCCAAAAGGGGGATTTCTGTGACCAATCTCCGAAAGGAAGAATAATACACTCGAAAACTTTATAACTTGAGCAGCCACAGAGCGAGATTCAGCGTAGCCGACTTTCAATAGCAGGCAGCTCGGATCTCGCATTGCCCGTAACAATCAGCAATCCGCACTCCTGCGTGGATGCAGAACCCACCGTTTTACAGATTTCTGTCTGGTCATCAGTCCCGAAAGCCTTGACGAGATCTTCCTTCTTTGCAACTTGGCCTTTAGAGACGTTGACAAACACTGTGTGGGTCTGCAGAACTTCCTCGATATCTTTTTCACTGGTAAAAGGATTGTACAGAGGATTAGAAGATGCCTGGAAACTGTCTGAAGTCTCCAGCGTTAAGTACCCCAAATAATACCATGCCATGTGCATCCTTGGAGGAGCAGAGAGGAGTAGGAGACAAGCCAGCGGGTGCTAGCATCCTGCCCGGGCCCGATACCCCCCCGCCCACACCGGCCCACGGCTCCCCGCCGGGCGCGGCCGCACTCACGAGCCGCTCCGCCAGCCCATGACCTTGTTGCGGTAGCAGGCGATCTCGAAGCGCTTCCCGGCGCGGCGGGCGCGCACCACGGCCACATTGGTGAGGCGGATCTGGTTGGTGGGGGTGAAGATCGACATGGCGTCTCCTCCACTGCGTACGAGTCCGCCGCCTTCTCTGTCCCCCCGGGGGAGGGGACGGGCCCACTTCCGCCCCTCCCCATTGGTCGCTGCCCGCCCCGCCCACCCTTGTGACGTCACGGCGCCGGCGACAAGCGGGGTCCGGCTGGGAAAGGAGCGCGGCCGGAAACGCGGCCTCAGCGCGCGGCGTTCCGGCGTCTGCCCCGCCCCCCGCTCCGTGCGTCGCCGCCTCCGCCTGCGCCTCCGCCTCGCTGCGGCCTCGGCATGGGTGAGGGTGAGGGTGAGGGTGAGGGTGAGGGCCGTGAGGAGACCCCGGCCTGGGGCTGCAACTGCCTCTGCTGAGGGGGGAGGGGATACGAAACCCGACGCTTTGATGTCACCTATTGTTCTCCTCTCCCCTTTGCTTGAAGAGAAACATAGAGGACGTTTCTCCTCAAGAAAGAGAGCGCATGTTTCTCTCCAAGAGAGGACGGAAAAGCATCAGGTTTCGTATCCGTAGAGGACAGGGCATGCTCCTCCACCTGGTCAGACTGGTCCGGACTGGGCGGGGAGAGGAGTTTTGTAGCGGCCGCAGACCCCTCGAGCGCGCCTTGACGGTGTCTCGTGCAAGCAGGGTTTGGGCTGCGGCGGTTGCCCGGCGTCCCCCGCGGCAGGCTGGGTGCTGGCGTCAGGGTTGAGGGTCGTGTCGCGTGGAGTTTCGACCGTCCTGCCGAGATGAGCTCGGCTTCTCTCCAATTTGATCGCCCCGTGACACTTCAAAGCGTGCATGCTTCACTTGGGATACGAGGATGCGGTTCAGATCCAGCGCCAAGGCCTTATTTTGCTAGGCGGAGGGACAGCCGGTCTCTGCCAAATGGATTTGAGAGGCAATCTCCAATTGCACAAGTCCAGGCGGGGTTTGTAGCCCGGGAAGGCTGCATCGAGGCGTTGTGAGATACTGCGTGTGTGTTTTCTGCTTGCTTTAAGTGGGTTGGCGCTGAAGGAAGCTGTCACTGCTTTTGCTTTTTTTAAATGTCATCGATTTCATTGATTTTTAGGGTCGGAAGGGACCTCGGTAGGTCATCGAGTACGACCCCCTGCCCTGGGCAGGAGGGAGCGCTGGGGTCAGACGACCCCAGCCAGGTGCTTGTCCGGTCTCCTCTTAAAGACCTCCAGGGTCCGGGGAGCACCCCCTCCCTTGGAAGCCCATTTCGGATTCTGGTACCCCTCACTGTAAAGAACGTCCAACCTAAATCTGCTCTTGTTTTGTCTAAATCTGCTCCTGTCATGATTCATTTTCCTTTCAGATACATCAGTGGATACTTGGAGTTACTTCTACACTCACCTGATGTCCTTGTGGCTACACAGGTTTTACATCTATTCTTGTGCAGCTTTTGGCATCAGTATTTGGATCTGCATTCAGTTCTTTGCCGGCAGAACCAAAAAGCAAGTAAGTGACATTTCCCAGTCCTGGCATTGTATCATTCGGCCTGAAAAAATCCCATCGTGCCTATACAAGAGGCAGTGAACCCACCAGTGAAACATATCCCTCTCTGCTGTGTAACGTGGTGCTTCATTTTACTTTGGTCCCCTCTAGAGTCAGGAAAGTTCAAAACTATTGACGTTTAAATGCGGTTTGGGGTACTTGAAAGTCATGGTACTTGATGTGTGTTAAGATTCCGGCTGAAGAATGACCTGCTGAATGCTTTCTGTGCGTCTTGTGTATAAGGAGCTCCCTCAAACAGTCACGTCAGCTCGTTTTGCAAAGAGTGGTTGCCATTCAGCATTGACCTGTTAGCCCTTTAAATAGGATATGCCACTTCTGATAGTATGGCTAGTGTGCATGATATCTATGTGAAACTGACTGAAAGGGGAAAGGGTGAGATGCTGTTACTGTTTTGTAGGATGGAAAAGCCAGCTGGAAGCTAGCTTCATTGGAAGTAACTGACGATGTACTGGTCAATGGATACGCAACCCCAAAGGCAGAAGAGGCTTATGTGGCAGGGGTGAAGATTTTCTATGGATCACAGACTGGCACAGCTAAGGTAAAAGTCACTTCATTCCATTTGGTTAAAGGGATTGCAAAATGACACTAGGGTCTCAAAGTGTACATAGGTAAACACCTGCAATGGGGTGAGACCTGAAAGTGGAACTTGCTAGCCGTAATTGGCCAATACGAAAAATAAATAGTGAGAAATGAATTAGATTAAGAAGTATTCAGCTCTGACCCAAAGGGCTGTAGATCATAGATAAGAACTTAAGGTGCCTGTACACGAGCAGGGAGGCTGTTCCAACATGCTGTAATTTCAGCATGGCGGAGCAGACTTGATTAATAGAGTCTGCTGGAGTGTGGTCATTACTGTGCTTCAGCAGCCTACTGTGTCATGTATCAGTGTCTCCACGCTTCAAACTGATGGTGGGGGCACTTAATCTAAAGCTAGGTAGACGAGCTTTAGATAAAGCGCTCCCGCTGCCATTTTGAAGCGCAGGGACACATGCATGAGCTGCTCCGGGCGCTTTAATTAGAGCAGCTCTCGGAGTTGCTCTAATTAAAGTGGTTCCCACCCCCACTCCTGAAGCACATGTATAAACACCCTTATGTTCTCAATTGTCTGCTGTCTGAACACCCTTTTGAGGGCAGGTATTGCTTTATACTGTTTCTCTCTCAAAGGCAAATCTACCTTAAAGTTCTCTCTGTCCTGCGTGCATGTCACTAGTCTGGAAAACATATAAAACTTTTTTTCTGAACCTTTTTCCTCCCAAAAAGAGAATGTTAGCTAATATGACAACCATGCCATGTGCATCCTTGTTCTACCTCTGTACATTGTATTAAATATTATTTTTCTGGTATCCATTGCAAGGTTTATAGGCTCATTGCAAGGTTTATAGGTGTCTTGCACCCTCTCATGGCAGCCAAACAGAATGGAGTTTGTTCAGCACTCACTTTGTTTGGGTTGATGTAATTAAAGGTTTCTCCTGTCTCGCCAGGGGTTTGCAGCAGTTCTTGCTGAAGCCGTCATTGCCCTTACTTTGCCTGCAGAAATTATTAACATGAGAGAGTACGATCCTGATGACTGCCTAGCTGAGGAGGTTGGTAAAATACTTGTAACCGTTTCCTGAGGATGTAGAAGGGCCTGGCTGCTGCTTTCCTCTGTGTTTCCCTGCAAGCATCTCCTCAGCTCCCTGCAAGTCTAATGTACCTGTGTTTGAAGAGCACTTTCCTCTTCTGTGTGGAGTAACAGAGCTCCTCAGTGTTCGGCTACAGAAAAAAGCCAGTGTCTTGAGAATGAGGGTCTGTGTCACAGACTGGGAGGATCTGGGCTCTTTTCCTGGTTTTGCCACAGACTTTGTCAGTGAGAGTGAGCAGCTTGCCTGGAACTTCACAGCCAGGAAAATGTGGGACTGTGACATGGCACATTCATGTTCATTAAGTCCTTTTGAGGTCCTTGGAGGTGCTGTAGAGGTCCAAATCCAGATTCATAGTTCATGATCTCAACAATGTCTATGCATTTTTAATTTACAGACCCCTCAAATGAACCCATATGCTTTGTCATGACATCCTGTGATGGGAAAGCTGGCTTAGAATAGTCAGTGCCCTGCCTTGTAAACTATTCCTTTCCTCTGCTCTGTTATCCTTAGACAATCAGCAAAAATGTCTGTGTGTTCCTAGTTGCAACCTACACAGAGGGACAGCCAACTGAGAATGCAGCCTGGTTCTGCAAGTGGTTAGAAGAGGCTGCAAATGACTTCAGGTTTGGCAAAACATATCTGAAAGGCATGAGATATGCTGTGTTTGGCTTGGGCAATTCGGTATACATCGACCACTACAATACGGTAAGGCTCCCTGAAGTCTCTGTCTCTTGTCTCCTTATCCCACAAGTTGCAGAGTATCCTCCAAACCCACAGATTTCCATGCTGTTGCCAAGGTTTCCGTGTCAATACGGTTCTGGCTGTTAGTGTTCTGGGGCATTTATATATGCACTCTGGGAGGGGGGGAATCTGCTTTGAGCATCTTGTGTATCAGCATCCCCGCACTTAAAAATGGTGGCAGGGGCGCTTTTATCTAAAGCTCATCAAATGAGTTTTAGATAAAGTGCCCCCACTGCCATTTTTAAGCACGGGGACGATGATACATGAGACAATGGAGTCTGCTGGAGTGTGGTAATTACCACACTTCAGCAGACTCGATTAATTGTGTCTGCTCTGATGCACTGTAATTACAGCACATCAGAGCAGCTCGCTGCTCATGTGTTAGGTGCCCCTGGTGACTGTTTCTGTGAGGAAATTGGTGAACTAGGTATGAAGATTTTTTGTGGATTTGAATAGGAATTGTGTTGGACCATAACCTTTACTGTGAGTGCAGTATCGATTCAGAGAGAAAGGGAGTGAGTCCCACTGGTCCAGGAGGAACTTGTGGGCTTTTTTTTTTTTTTACTCAGGATGTTGTAGTCCATTTACATTTGCTTTCCAAAGGACAAAAGGACCCTCTTGCTTGCTGCCTTTTCCATCATCTCCTTTTTGCTTGCTGTGAGGGACCATATAAATATTGTTTTTGGAGCCCTCCTCTGAAATTGTTTAGACCTACTAACCAAGATATATCTAAACTAGAGAGAAAAAAATGATGAAGCTTATCATTAGGTTAGTATATTTGTCCAGTACTGGGTGGTCTGGTGCCACGTCATGTATTTTAAATATATCGGGGCTTGTTGTTATCAGTCAATTTTGGACAAAAAAGTCTCTAGCCCTTAGAGACTGCCTGTTATGTGACTGATGATAGTAAAACTGCTTTAAAGGTGAAGAAACCGTGAGGTCTAGAGACAGTGAATGAATGGTCTTAACCCAGTCTCCTGATCAGTAGCAGAGATGATATTGGAGCACAGCTGTCCCACTCTGCATCCAGTCATCTCTCTGGGTAAACTCTGTCCAGTTTATTTCTCAAATGACTCTCTCTATCTATCTATCTCTGTCTCTCAGCTGTGGGAACATTTTAATGGGCTTTTTCTTCATCTCCCATTCTAGGTTGGAAAAAACATTGACAAATGGCTGTGGATGCTCGGGGCCAATCGTGTTATGACACGTGCAGAAGGAGACTGCAATGTAGCCAAGAGCAAGCATGGCAGCATTGAGGCTGACTTTGCTGCCTGGAGGGCCAGGTTCCTCCTTAGGCTCCAGGCCCTTTGCAAAGGGGAGAAGAAGTCCTGTAGTGGAAACTGCAAGAAAGGGAAGTGCAAGTCCAAAGTGAAGCAGAGCAAGGAGGGATCTGATCATGAGCAAAGGGTGTCGGAGCAGGAAAACACTGAGGTAGAGGGCGTCTTCTTGGCCAAGTAAGGTGGCCTTAATTCCATCATAATAGTTTTGTAGCAGGGATGGCTCTAGTGAACTTGAAGATCCTTTTGGAGAGTTACCGACTTCCTCCTTCCCTTCCACAGCTCAGGGTGAAGAACAGTGGTGTGACCTTCACCTTACATTTTGGCTCCTTACTTCTGTGCCATGGGATTGGGTTAGTTTGGTCCCATGGTGAAGGAGAGGCCCAGATAATTAGTAGTGGGTCCTGAAATGAGGGGGAGGTACACATGGAGTGGCAGTGTGGGGATGTTAGAAGGATGCTTACTGCTAAAGGTAAGGAAGGTCATGCCATGACCAGTAGATGAGTTACTCATAAGGGTCTTCTTATCCTCCCAGCCCTTGTACAGTATAGGAGCAGGCACAGTCTGAACCCCACTAACATTTCATCCTGTGAGCTTCTCTTCCTCAGTGACATTGATAGCTGCAGGTGGAGCTGTGATATATGAGCCTACCCTGTCTCCATTCTGAATCTCTATTGCTCTTGTCTTCTCCATGGTGTTTGTTAGCTGCAGTTTTGATCAAGAGCGATGCGACTACATGGGCTATTACTACGCATGAATAAACTCTGTGACTCATTGCTTTGGAGTTTATTCATGTGGAGCACGTTGAGCTAGGTTGGAGCAGCTCCCAGCTGGCAGATCGCCCCAGGAGTTAGCCTGCCAGTCTGGGGCTTCTCCCCACAGCTCAATATGCTGTGGAGAGGCTGGATGTAGCAGCCTCCACACTGAATCACTCGCATGCCCCAGCCAGTTGGGGCAGTGTCTATGTGTGTGCTGCTGTAGAGTTTTTTAGTCTGCAGCAGGATGGTACTCATATTTACTTCCGTGGAGTAAATTAGTTTACTCCAGCCTAATGGAGCACGCACAGATGCCGAGATGTTTACTGGACAGCTAATTAGTCAACTGGGCAGTAAACATCTCATGTAAATGTGCCTGGAATAATCTCTCTTGCTCAATGGATTGTGAACCCAACAGTTGCTGAGAGGCTTGAATGCTCCCCCTCGTGCCCTGTGTTGTTATTACGCGCAAGAACGTATCGTTAGTGGTGCTACAGACCTTGGCAGAAAATAGGTTCTCTACTTGCTGAATGGGCTGTCTTTTCTTTAGGCTGCCACTGTAAACTGTTGATATAGCAGCCTGACTTACTGGAAAGTAAGGCAAGTTCCCTTCTCTCATCTTTACTTTTATCCTGCTTACTCCAACTGTGAGGGGAATCTAAGAAAATTAGGCACCCAAAGTCCCTTTGAATTCTAGTGGAGTTGAGTCACCAAAGTCCTTATTTTCAGTGACATGGTAGCAAAAAAGACCGATCAGGTGAAAGAGCAGAATGAATCTGGAAACCAGATCATGAGTTGTAAAGGGCTTTGTACTGTTAAACTCATGTTAAGAGTGAAATGTTTGAATTACTTCTGTGACATTGGTTGTTATGTGGGTCCAAAGCTGGCTTGGTGCTAGTCTTCCAGAATACTGTTGGATGCCGTAGCATTGATTCCCTGGGCTGGGATTGGTGGGTGTTTTATCAGTGCCATGGAAGGCAGCCTTCTAAAAATTCCTTCTGCAATTTGATTAATCCTAGGTAGAAGAGTTATTTGAAACCACCAGTGAGGAAGAGTCTGGAGCTGAGGAAGATGGAGATGCTAATTCTGTTATTGACGTTGAAGATCTGGGAAAACTGATGGGTCACATGAAGAAAGCCAAGGTAGCGCAACTGTGGCAAGTTTATAAAGAGAAATTGCTGACTGCCAGTGGGTGGAGGTGATGAAAATACTATTGTCAGATTTTCATGTCCAACTCTCTAAGAGTCTTATATACCAGTTGCCATAATCGCCACAACATGGATTATAGGCTAGGGTTCCATATCAGCTCCGTCCTGAACCCCAGCTCTGCAAACTCAAGCAACTGCAAGTATGAACTTTAGGCTCCACTGTCTTGCTGATAAAAGGGGAAAGCCAGGGATACCGTGAGAAATTTTGCCTGGACTTTGAAAGATGGAGATTAGAACAGGAATCTTTTTTCTGGGTAGGGTTTACCATTTGGTCGCTGTAGAGAGTCTAGAAAAATGGAGCTGTTCCATGGGAAGGTCTTGAGGCGCTACAGCAGCAGCAGTGTTACCTAATAATCAAAAAATGGGTCTTTTGCGTATGCTCCCAGTAAAGCTGAAAGGGTATGCAGTATTTATGTTCTTGGAAATGTGTGTGCATGCACAAATACTGCCCGTGTTTCATGTGCAGCAGAAAAATCTTGCTCCCAAAAATGGATACGGTAGGTTTTAGAGGTGAATGTGCAGCAGTTAGTTTTGCCATGTGTAAAATGAATATTTTTGTATTAGGAAATGAAACCTCTTGCTCTGTGTGGATTTTATTAAATGCTCTGAGCAACCAGTAGTTCCCAGTGCTGTTGAAAAACCAGCCTCTGCCCCTGCCGCATGAACATGATCCATATGTTATTCAGAGTGCATAATCAGGGCTCTGAGGTGTTCACTTTAAACTGAAGGTTCAAGTTAAGCACGGTATGACAGTGAGTGAGTTGTATATGTTGTCATGATCTGCAGTGTTAAGAGCAGTTGCTGGGATTGGCACAGAAACCTCTGAGGTCTGACTTTACATTCCTTCTACATGCAATTCATTGCTTGCTTATTTTTGGGATGTCTCCCTTCCTTTAGCATCAGCGTAATGTCCCTGTCCCAGTGAGTGGGGCTCAGGGATCCATTTCCTTCTTGTAGGGGCACAAGGTGGTAGATCTCCCTTGCTCTGAACCATCCTCAGTCCTATTTGCCATCTGGCACAGTCTCTTTCTCTCTCTGTCTCTCCTCCACATATTTGCCGCTAGAGAGCACCAAACAAAAGGAAAAAACAATTCCTTTCCTTCACCTTCATTTGATTTGAAACCACTTCAGGGATAAAGAATAATTATTTTATGCCCAGGATTTTATGGCAGAGTAAGCCTTGAGGTCTCACTGACTAATAACATCTGGCAACAGCTCCAGGAGTGTGCAAGGTAAAACTAATAAACTAGACAGTGGACCATGTATTTATGGACAAGCAAATGACCACAGCAACAAATTGCTGTCACTTCTAACTTGTTATGATTACTGCATTGGTCGTGAGCAGCTCTGGAATTTCCAGCAGAATCTGGTTTTATGAATAGGCAGCAAAAATCCACTGCTGCTTGACACTTGGCCCATGGAGAATCCAGGAGTGAAGCTGCTTTCTCTGTTGCTTGCTGTCTGGTGTAGCTGGTGTCTTTTAAGAATCTCTTTTCCTCCCCAAATTGTCTTTTTGGGAATCATTGCCCCTTGCTGGCCGGCTGTTTCAGAAGTGCAAAAACCTAGTGCAAACTAGAAGTTCTGTGCTACGGCTCTGACACAAGTTGTCTCATTTTGTGAAGTCCTGTTCCCTGGGTTTTGGATTCAAATCCATGATTATTTGTTAAATGTGGATTTAGCTGTAGGCTACCTGCTGCTGTCAGTTTTAATGTAAAAGCCTAACATACCTCAATGGGAGCTCTGTGTGTGTAATCCTGGGAGGAGATGGCCATATAAATGTTGCATGAGAGCCCAAATAGGTGACTGTCCATACCGTTAGCTGAGAGAACGAATGACTTTGGCTCAGTGACAGATCTTGGAATATGTAGACTGGCTGGTGAACAGATTTGTGCAAACACTTGAAGTGGAAAACAGTCCTTGAGGTGCGGTTATTTACTGTAATAAAAATAAATGCTGAAGATTTGATAGTAAAGTGCAGAAGAATCTGCATCGATGAAGGCAATTCATCATCTATTTCCTTGTTTCCAAGATGGAAGTTACAGTTGTGTGTTAAGTCTGAGATATCCTGCTTTCCCAAGCTGTGTCTTTGCTTTAGCTACTGTGAATTAGCACGGGGGAAAGACTGCCTCGAGATAGACACTGCATTTAAGCTCGTCATCTTTTACAGAACGCTGAGTTGCTCCATTCAGGGCCTGATTGATATCATTTTACATTACTGCAGCCAGTGGATTACAGCAGTTATTCTGATTTAGATGAGGAAAGGGAGAGTGTAATAGGCCCTGAAATCTGTTTGCAGAACTCAGCGTGGTATGTTAGCTACTAAGACCTATACTGTGCCAATCTGTGAATTAATATGCATAGACTTTGTAGCATGATGTCAAACCAGACCTTCCAGCATTTGTGGAGGCTTGGGATGAGCATTTGCACACTCTGTGCATATGGGGCAGTAAAATTTCAATTTTGAGGGATTTGAGGGCCTGGTTTTGATTTAGTCTCAGGGCCCATGTTGCCACTGATAAAAATTATTGGTGGGAAAGTGAATATGCCATCTGTGTAGCCATAAATCCTTGCAGTTTTGATTTTTATGTCCAGGCAGCAAGCTTGTGGTGGCAGCATCTTTAATGAATATTTGTTCAGAGCTGTGTAGTTGATCTCCATATAAGTGTGCTGAATTGGGTCCCTTAACTGGATGGGAAATCCAGGCTAGATTTTTCTTGTCTTTTTCCCACTCCAGCATTTTAGCATTATACAAAAGAGGATAGGTGTTTGAGAGTGACAAGCGAGATGAATGCAGACACAGAGAGCAGAATTACAAGGAAGGGTGCTGGCATCTCTCTCCCAAAGGGCAGATCAATTCTAGTTCATCCCTCTAGAAAAGTAAGCGATCTCAAACAGGTGCTAGACATAAGACAGCTGTTTTAATCTGATGGAGCCCACTTCAACGTGCTGTGTATCAGGGCTGAGCCCAAAGGTTGACAAGCAGAGGCTTGCAAAGGATGCAGGTGTAGAAAACAATGAATAACACGGGGGTAACTGTCACTCTTCTGTTTGTCTTCTTGGAAGAAGGGGCAAAGAACCTTGACTTTGGTCAAAGAAATAGTGAGTGGCTATTTTTTTTTTTTTTTTTACTCTGATATGTAGTTAAGTTGTGGCAGTTCTTACTGGAAGATTAAGGTTGAGTGCTTAGTAAGGCTTTCAAAAAACAGGACTGGGAATATATGCCTTTCCCAAGCATCGAAAAGCCATTTTGCTTTGGGGCATAAAATAACCAGTAACTGATAGGGTTTAGGACAAAACTTGCCTTTTGGCAAAATGGTGGATCCGGCTCGCTGCACAGCTCCTGGCTGGTCTCAATGGAGACCCTGGGAGCATGGAACTGTGACCGCATGGGGCGATGTAACCAGGGCTGTGCCCTGGCCTGTCCCCTTGCTGTCATGGCTCCGTGTTCTTGGGGTCTTAATAGAGACTGGGCAGGACATGCAGCTGGTTGGGGAGCCGCTCTGGGGCCAGGATCTCTGGGGCAGCGACAGCACGGGGCCCTGGGCCTGGGCAAAGCCATGATCCACTCCCTGCTGCAATCCGCTGCCTGCAGAACCCTCACTCGTTGCAGGGGTATCTGAGCAGCAGATTGCGGCTCTGCCCCATCCCGAGACCCACGCTGTTGCTGCCCCAGGATCCCGAGGTCTCCCCAGCCCCTCCTGTCTGTCTTGCTCCCAGCCGCAGCCCCATCCCAGCAGCTCAGCTGCATGCCCTGCCCACATGGGTCCTGCCCCTGGCAGTAGGTGCGGGGTGGAGGGGCTGCGGTGCCCGGGCAATGGGGCTGGGTTCAGCAGTGGCAGCCCACAGGGGCTGCTGGGTAATGGAGTCTGGCGTGCGCCCAACTTTGCCCACCCCTGCCCTATGGGAAGGTTATGCCATTATTGCATGCTGTGGGATTTCTGTGGGGTTGTTTCCCTGAAGCATCTGGTACTAGAGATGAAGAGACAGGATTCTGGGTTAGATGGGACACATCTGGGGTGAGCAGGATTCATGCTGTATCTTTGGCTTTGCTACATTTTCAGTTTTTGTGATTTAAGGAAAGGACCTGTTTGTGTTCCCTCCCTAGGCTTTCCTATAGCAGTGGAAATGGGCTCCTCGATAGATATAACAGCCAACTCTGCTTTTGATCGATACAAATGCAGTGCACTTTCCCTGTCCTCTAAAGCAACTCCCCTGGACTGTGTTTATCAGATAAATATGAAACCTAATAGATATATTTGTGGCCTTGAAGGCTGTGGTCATTAATCACAGGAATACTGGTTCTTAATACATGGTATCTCCCACAGCTGGGACATTGTGATAAACTAGAAATACAGATACATCCAGGTCTCTTCCTTGGGAAGGGAATTGTTTTATTAACCTTTGTGTTTATAAACTACATTCATGAATACTAACAGTATCCTAATTTGGGGATCAGTTGAGAAGTTATCATACAGGCATATTTTACAGTGTTAAGATTAATGCCTCTGTTTTCTAAAGAAAGCCACTGTAATGTGCTGTGCTCCTGGTGGGGTGGGGCGTTTCAATTGGAGCCACTTTTGGGAGCTGCTCTAATTAAAATGCCCAAAGCGTCTTGTGTATTGAGTGTCCCGCACTTCAGAGTGGCAGTGGGGGCACCTTTAAAGCTCATGTGAGCTTTAGTTTAAAGTGCCCTTGCTGTCATTTTGGACGCTGAATAGACGTGATGGCGAGGCTGCTGGAGTGTGCCAATCCAGCAGATGAATCAAGTCTGCTCCAGAGTGTTCTAATTGGCATCCTGCACATGTGTACAGGCGCTCATAGGCTCTTACTCCTGTTCTGCCACTCGTGAGCTGCATGATCTGAGGGAGGTCCCATGACCTTGTGTCACCTTAGCTATGTTGTAAAATGGGAGTCTACCTGTTGGGCAGCTGTGGGGTGGGTGAACCTTTTCAGAAGGTTTTTGAACAATTAAAAGAAAATGAGAAAGAGAAAACCACCTGCAAGGTATTATCCCTGTGAAAGACCCTGTCTTGCTGTGTTTTCTTGAACAAAACTCTTAGTGAGGTTGGTGGAAATTTTCCTTTGAGTTGTGTCACACAAAAAACACTGTCTTAAAAGGCCTATGTAGTAGCTTCGAGATCTGTGCAAAAAGCCGATTTCTTGTCTGTACTGAACCCTGATTGAGTGAAGTTATGAGATTCAATTGTGCAACTTAAAAACAAGCAACTAAAAAGCCTGGGCCTTACTGGAGCATTCCCAGAAAGTTGTCATTGCTTTTAATTGTCATTGGAAAGTCATCACTGGAAAGCAGAGGTGCTGAAGGGGAGCTGAATGGCTCTTTCAGTAGGTTAGACCTCTGGGCTAGATTCTGATCTGTTATCCCAGCCCTAAAACTGAAGTAATTCTGCTTTTTTTCAAACAAGTTTTTAAAGAAAGTGGTGCCTGTGATCTCATTGCACTAGCATCTTTTTCCCAGGTTGTGTGATCAAATCTAAGTTCTCCCTGTTTTGTCTGTTGAAAGGTATTGCAGTTCAGGAGCAGTATAATTAGAGCTTTTGGGGGTTTGCAGTTTCCAGTTAAAACTTGGGCTGCCCAGTTAAAAAAGGGGAAAAATGCTTGTAATCATACAATTTCAAGCCTTTTGCCTCTCTGGTATATGGGCTGGGTGACCTCCTTTTACAAGATGCTTTGAGATCTCTGGCTAAAAAGGGGTAGATAAGGCTAGGTATTATTTTTATTCATGTGCAGTAGATCTCATACCTATAGCTGCCATCTGTAGTCTGCCCTCAATTACTCTGTCAATGGCAAGCTGATGGATGGGGAACAGATTGGGTGCTGAAAACTTCCCTGGACGTAAGTTTGTTTCCTTCTCAGTTTTAGCTCTGGCATGGTCTCCTTCCTCCAGGGTGCACAGCAAGGCACTCGGCTCCACATGGTGAAGTTAACAAGCCATAGCAAGTCACTGGAGTTGGCAAGCTTCTAACAGATCCAACAGGGCGAGCCAGTTGGAAAGCCCACCAGACTGTTCCCGGCACAGATCCACTTCTCATCTCATGTTGAATATCTATCTATCTACTGGTATCACCTCTTTCACTTTGTTGGAGTTACTTCCAAGGTTTACACTGAATCTGAGAGAAATTGAGCCAGAATAAAACATCAGCTTAATTTATCGGTGTGCTTTTTGCTTTGGCGTTTTTTTCATAGTCAAGTTTAGTAGTCGTTTTATCTGATAATGATTACCAGAAACCTAGGCTGCTGCTGCTAGCAAGTCAGAGGAGCTGAAGTGTGAAGGGTTGGGAGGCTTCTTAAAAGCCTATCTGTTTGTAGAACTTGGTCCAAGTCAAGGTGGAGCAGGAGAGGTACATCTCCTCAGCCAGGTGTCACCTGGGTCATCAGTAACCCCATGTGCAGGCATGCTCTGATGACTCCAGAGCCATTTACCCTGCCATGGGCTTTATTCCATAGTGAAGAGGACACATGCCCAACCCACTAGTAGGTGCTACTATAGCTCTTGGCCACACGGTGGCAGAGGGGACTATTTTGCTTTCAGTAAATGGTTAACTGATTCATAGATTCATAGATTGGAGAGTCGGAAGGGACCACAACGGATCGTGTCCAACCCTCTGCCCCTGGCAGGAAAGAGGACCGAGGTCAGACGACCCCAGCCAGGTGCCTACCTCCCCTCCTCTTGAAGACCTCCGAGTTAGGTGATAGCACCACCTCTCTTGGAAGCCCATTCCAGATTCTGGCCACCCTTACTGTAAAAACTGATTAGAGGAGTCTAGGCTGCCTGGATAACTAGAGTTACTACATAAGGTTAGCGGCAAAGAAGCGTTAACTTTATTTCCGAGGCAAATGCTTTCATGGAGTGTGAGCTGTGAGAGAAATTCCATGGCGAGGTTTTGTACACGGTCCGTTGGTGCAGTTCAGGCACAATTTAATATTGGCTTCACTCGTGATCAGGCCTGCCTATTCCCATCTGTAAAACTGAGGTCATTCTCCTTCCTTTCTGCTGCCTTTTATCCATCTCCCGTGTTTAAGTTTTCAGGGCAGGTGCTGCCTATGCGTATGCGTAATGTCTAGCACAGCTGAGCCCCAGCTCTCAGTGACTGCCTCCATGCACTATGTGGACAGACAAGAGGGAGATGTTGGTCCATGTGCTGTGAAGGGAGCAGCGCCAGAAGACAGCTACTTTTCCTTCCTGAGATGGTAACAACCATTGGCAAGGGAAGCAGAATGATGGCTCACCTCAAAGCAGAGAAGAGAAAGCCGGCTCCCACAGTAATTGATGGGTAATGAATGTCACAGTAATGCTGTCTCTAGGTGGGGAAGAAAACAAAAAAGCAGGAAGCTTAGCTAGACAAAAGACACATCCTTTTGGAGCTGACAACCATTTATGGACGCTGCCAAGTACTGGGCACTCATGATAAACTAGCAGGAGGTTGGATTAGAGATGGAACGTGGACAGGTTTACTGACAGCTTTATTGTTGAATGACCGTTGTGCGAGGTCTGCCTGACTTTGCTGTAACTGTGTGCGAACATATTTATGAGACCTCTTGATTTTGTATAGTAGGGCAGTGGGGCCCACACTGGGTATCCTTGAGTGAGGCTCTGTACAAACATTACCAGATGAGCTTGTCCTAATAAACATTGTGCCCAACGAGTGACCCATAAAACTGAATGAGGTAGCTTGTACAGGATATTTTAAAACAACTTTTTGTGCAGCTGTGAATACAGGTTTCCCTCGCCAGCCACTGGAGTTGGGTTCTCGTGGCTGACAAAACCATGGTTGGCAAGACAAAAGGCTTATGGGGAAAAATGGCAGGTGACAGGCTGGTGTGTGGCTACAGAAAACGGTGGTTACTCAAAACTGTATACCATGATAGCCAAAATGATATATATATAGCATGTTAAGCATGGAGACTCAAAACTGTGGTTGGCAAAACTGTGGTTGGTGAGGGAAACCTGTATAGCACTGATGAAAGATGCTGATCTGACATCTCCAGAAACTAAGCAAGGACTGCAGGGAGGGAGGCAGTGTAAGCTTCCCTGGGCTGTCCTGCAAACATAATATATTAACTACTAATGCAGCTTATTCTGTTGCTGCTGATTGTATGGGAAGGACCTAGTGATTGGTGTAAAGATCCAAATTTATTTGAGGCAGTCTGGCCAAGTAACGTCTTTTCAGTACATGCAAGCCATGGAATGAATATCCATGTCTGAACTTCTACAAAGTCTTGGGTCAGGGGTGGGCAAAATGCAGCCCGGGGGCCGGATGCGGCCCACCAGGCCTGTGGGGCCCTTAAAAAATTTATAAAGTTAATATTTATCTGCCCCTGGCTGCCTATCATGTGGCCCTTGATGGCTTGCCAAAACTCAGTAAGCAGCCCTCTGCCCAAAATAATTGCCTGGCCCTGTCTTGGGTTGTGGCTCCAGGATTTGGGTTTAGCCTGGAGGGACCCCAGATATGCATACTTTGGACTCTGCTTTTCCTGGCATTCCCTGAGGTATTGTGATTGCAGTGCTTTGGGTTGGGCCCCCTTTTTATGAAACCCCAAAAATGAAAGGGCTGGTACAGCAATATTGCCTTCTGCTTTTGGATGTCTTGTTGTAGCAGCAGAAATCTGCTGGAGTTTTAATGACAAATAACACTTCTGAGACAAATCGGTTTCCTAACTTGCCTTTCCTAACAAATAGGTTTACCACAAAGATGCATGCTTCTGGCTGGCGCCAGGTTAGTTGGTTGCCTATGATGACTTTTAACAAAAGAAATGATTGCAGAGGAAAAAATCATCAGACTTTGGATGTGTGCATGTACTGTTGACCATTTGAGTGACAGATGCCAAAATGAAATGTCTCCTCTCCAGGTCTGAACTGTAGTGGAAAGAATGGTGGACTGTGAGTGAGGAATCATTTGCAGAGTGATTTAAGGACCGTACAAAAGGCAGTGCTCAAAGTGAGTCTTGGAGAGATGGTAGATGGAGCTGGGCTCGGTGGGTGGTGATGGTATGTTACTGCCCATGATACAAACTCATAATGGATTTAGATTTGGGACTTTAACTGTTGTTAAATCCCTTTGCTTTGGGTTTAGTTATGCTAATAGGTAGCTTGCCACAGGAAAATGAAGGTAAGAAAATGAAGGGAAAAATAATCTATTAATATAGGTCAGAATTTTCCAAAATGATCAGTGACTCTTATGGGGAGATGGACTAAAAAAAGGGACCTGACTTCTAAAGGAGACTGAGCATTTGCCTGAAGAAAAGTCGGTCTCTAAGATGTCTCAAGTCAGGTTTCCAGTACTATCTTGGTTTTAATCATCATGTCCGTAATGCTTAATGTACTTGTGTATTATCATACTCCTTTGGAAATCAGAGGTGCTGTTAGACTCGTGGCCACCACAATATGCTTTAAAATCTATTTTAAGGTTCTCTGGCTTCAGAATCTTGAAGCATAAAAAATCCCTGAAGTCTTGGCTTTGTAAGGGTGCAGTTAATAGCTATGCAAGTCCTTTCCTTCCACATCTTTAATATTCCTAGACAGCACTGCAGACATTGCTGAAATACTTGGATTCTGTTAAGGATCTGTCAGGCTGACTTGTAGGAATCTAATATGGGAACCTTTTTTCTCTCTCTCTCTCTTTTTTTTTTTTTTTTTTTTTTTTTTTTAAGATGGTGGGATTGATCATGGGAAGCACCGTCTACCATCAAAATCTGTGACCAAACTTAAATGTCCGTCAGGGGAATCATGGTCATACCGGCTGTTGGAAGCTGTGGGGTGGCACCTTCTGTAAGACTGGCCTCCTTGAATAATAGCAGAGGTTTCCTACTTGTTTCCCAGCTAAAGGAGCTTAGAGTTCAAAGCTGGGCAGTGATGATGGGTACCCACTTGCCTTAGGCCCATCTGAAAATCTCTCTTTTTTTTTTTTTTTTTTTTTTTTTAAGTATAGGACTTCCTTGTGCAAGCAAACTGGTATTGTCTGTTCAGGGTGATCATCAGGTAGCAATGCGTTGGGCTTGGCCAATCATTTGTAGGCTTTCAGATGGGAGGAAACAAAGGTTTCTGTTTCTGGAAAAATATCCCTGTAACCAATTTGCTTGTGTTTTGAATTAGTAGAAACTTGTCAGAAGTCATCCTTCTTTTCAGAAGTGCTTCTTAAAACTACTTGTCACATTCTCAGCTTTTAATCAAACCACCTCCTTGATCGAGCCATTGAAAAGTAATCGTTTTTCTTGTTCCCCATCTGTCAGCTGTCATACTTTCCCTCTCTCTTGCCTGCATTTTATTTCAGTGCAAGCTTTTCTACTTAACTGGACAGTGATGTTTAGCATTTAGCCTGCTATTATGTAGACTCCAGTAACTACTTTTAATAAGCTTTTCTTTCTGTCTTGCAGTTTTATGGGTTTGCTGACTATTCAGGCTGGTATTCCAGCTTCCTTTTAGTGTGAAATTGCCTTTATTCACAAATTCTCTAAATCAGCTTTTTTTTGCTGCTCAGTGGTTGGAAATCAGGGTACTCCATATTGGTATAAAATTAAAAAGGGTAACTGGGATAAAGGACTGAGCAAGTCTATTTCTACCTGGTGCCATTTTGTTGATGTGATAGGTGGCCTTGTGGCACTGGAACTAGTAGGGGTTCCCAACAATGGACTGGAATTTTCTTTCCTGCAGTTACCAGGAGTATCTGTTTTAATGCCTTCCCTAGCCACCTCTTATTCAACTGTACTTACTTCAGCTGTCTGTGGAGCTTGAATGAAAACAAAACCAATGTCATTAATGGGTGCAGGCAGAAATTACATTTATTGTGTGATTGGCCCCTTGAAAGCGCTGCACAGCCATGCTCTAACAAAAGTGCACAGCTGCAGAGTGCTTTAAAAATCCCTGATCGTGTGACAAATTAACTTCATTATATGAGGGTTCAAATGAAGGTGCTCCAAAATCTTCATTAACTTCTGCCTGCTCCAGTGACCACGCTGCTGCAGCTCAGCCCTGGCCCTGGTGCTGCCTGCACAATGTGGGGCGGGAGATGAGGGAAGAGAGGGAGCTTGGGTTAGGGTTTGCCCAGGCTGTGCTGGAGTGGGGGGGTGGATTAGAACAGGGGGTTCCAGTCCACCCACACCCACTCCAGTACAGGCTGGGCAAACAGCATCCTGAACTCCCTGTCTTCCCTTCCCCCTGCTCCCATTGTGCAGACAGCACCAGAGCTGGGAGGTGGGGAGGCGTGCCTAGGGGAAAGAAGCTGCAGACACACAGTTCCCTGGCTAAATTGGCTCCAAAGTGGAGCTTGATTTCCCCCACCCTTCCAAACTAACAACAAACATCTGTTGGGGGGTGTGTGTGTGTGTGGGGGGGGGGGGACTGGTCTAACTCATAGTGCTTTCTGTGAAGTGCCATAAGTTAGCCCAGGGAGCTGCGTGTCTGTCAGTGCCCAAAATGAGCAGCACAAGTTCTTATATAGCTATTACATGGAAAGTAAAAATGCTACTGCTGAGGCTTTAGTTTGAATTGGAAAACTCCTTTTGTGACCTTATCCAGCCTATTTTATTCATATGGTAGGAATTCCACCACTTCCCTGGGAGGTGCTTTCATAGGCCAATAGCTCTTGCTTTCAGGAAGTCTTTATGGTTCTCCTGCCGCCTATACTTTCCCTTTTAGTTCCTGAGTTCCCTAACAGTTGGTTCTAGTTCACTATAAGTTCTAGTCCTTTTAGCTTATAGTAATACCTATCTCAGTCATTTAAAAAAATGTTGGACCCACTTGATGACAAAACTAATTTACTATATATAAAATGGACCGCTCTAGGAGAATCAGTAATGTGAGTAGTTAGCTGGTTGTGAATAGGAATTGCCTTTTGTGGACATTTTGAGTGGCAGTTGCCATTCGGAAGTAGTGCATTGTGTCTCCCTGTGCGTGTCTGTATGTGCACGTATATTTGTATTTTAGGCAAGATATGCAAATAAGGTAGTATCTAAAACAACTGAGCTGCAAATTTGAGATAAATAGTTATTGTGTTTTCTATTCCCACCTTAATGGGGAGTTCAGAACCTGCCCATTTGGTTGGGCAACTGGTTGCAGTTAACTGGATTTCATGAGGATGTGGGTTGGCCCTCCACCTAGCAAAAATCCAAATAGTTGGGATTTCTGTGTCCATAAATTCTTTCTGCCCATGATTGAAGAGCAGCAGATGACTGTTTAGTTATCAGCACCTAAGTATTTCAAGGACAAGAAAAATTAGTGGTAGCCATCACTTTTTTGATTTCTTATGGAAAGACAATAACTTAGAAAAATTAGAAATAAGAAGATTGTGGGCTTAACTGCTCAACAGTGCAGTGGGCAGAAAACTGGCTGCATGGTAGGACCCAGAGAGTTCTCATGAACAGATCTGTGTCGTCTTGGCGAGAAGTGGCCAGTGGTCTCTCTCAGGGGTCTGTGCTTGGCCCAGTGCTTTTCAATATCTTTATCAATGATTTGGATGTGGGGGTGAAAAGCTCGCTGGCCAAGTTTATGGACAACACCAAGTTATGGGGGAGCGTGGCCATGTCAGAAGATAGGTTGTAGATACAGGCAGACCTGGACAGGCTGGAGAGTTGGGCGGACCGGACCTAGATGAAGTTCAACACTCAGAAGTGTAAGGTGCTCCATTTGGGGGCAAACAATCCCCAACGTACCTACAGGCTTGGTGGCGACAATTTCGCTTGCACCACGGCCGAAAGGGACCTAGGGGTAGTGATAGACCATCGCATGAACATGAGCCGGCAGTGCGATGCCGCGGCCAGCAGGGCAAACAGCATGCCAGCACACACTAACTGTTGCATTTCATGCAAAACTAAGGAAGTGATACTCCCACTGTACTCCACACTGGTGAGACCACAGCTGGAGGACTGCATCCAGTTCTGGGTGCCACACTTCAACAAGGATGTGGAAAAACTTGAGAGGGTTCAGAGAAGAGCCACCCGTATGATCAGGGACTTACAAGGCAAGCCATACGAGGAAAGGCTGAGGGACTTGGGCCTGTTCAGCTTGCAGAAGAGACGGCTGAGAGGGGACTTGATAGTGGCTTACCGCTACGTCAGGGGAGTACATCAAGACCTCGGTGAACAGCTGTTCCCCAGTGCACCCCTGGGGAAGACTAGGAGCAATAGATACATTTGTGAGAGCCCAGCAGGGCAAATTATGCTGAGGGGAAACCAGCACGGGTTTGTGGCGGGCAGATCGTGCCTGACCAATCTAGTCTCTTTCTATGACCAGGTTACGAAACGCCTGGACACAGGAGGAGGGGTGGATGTCGTATACTTAGACTTCAGGAAGGCCTTCGATACGGTATCCCACCCCATACTGGTGAACAAGCTAAGAGGCTGTGATGTGGATGACTACACAGTCCGGTGGGTGGCGAATTGGCTAGAGGGTCGCACCCAGAGAGTCGTGGTGGATGGGTCGGTCTCGACCTGGAAGGTTGTGGGCAGTGGGGTCCCGCAGGGCTCGGTCCTCGGACCGATACTCTTTAATGTCTTCATCAGCGACTTGGACGAGGGAGTGAAATGTACTCTGTCCAAGTTTGCAGATGACACAAAGCTATGGGGAGAAGTGGACACGCCGGAGGGCAGGGAACAGCTGCAGGCAGACCTGGATAGGCTGGACAAGTGGGCAGAAAACAACAGGATGCAGTTCAACAAGGAGAAATGCAAAGTGCTGCACCTAGGGAGGAAAAATGTCCAGCACACCTACAGCCTAGGGAATGACCTGCTGGGTGGCACAGAGGTGGAGAGGGATCTTGGAGTCCTAGTGGACTCCAAGATGAACATGAGCCGGCAGTGTGACGAAGCCATCAGAAAAGCCAATGGCACTTTATCGTGCATCAGCAGATGCATGACGAATAGGTCCAGGGAGGTGATACTTCCCCTCTGTAGGGCGCTGGTCAGACCGCAGTTGGAGTACTGCGTGCAATTCTGGGCGCCACACTTCAAGAAGGATGCGGATAACCTGGAGAGGGTCCAGAGAAGGGCAACTCGTATGGTCAAGGGCCTGCAGACCAAGCCCTACGAGGAGAGACTAGAGAAACTGGACCTTTTCAGCCTCCGCAAGAGAAGGTTGAGAGGCGACCTTGTGGCTGCCTATAAGTTCATCACGGGGGCACAGAAGGGAATTGGTGAGGATTTATTCACCAAGGCGCCCCCGGGGGTTACAAGAAACAATGGCCACAAGCTAGCAGAGAGCAGATTTAGACTGGACATTAGGAAGAACTTCTTCACAGTTCGAGTGGCCAAGGTCTGGAACGGGCTCCCAAGGGAGGTGGTGCTCTCCCCTACCCTGGGGGTCTTCAAGAGGAGGTTAGACGAGTATCTAGCTGGGGTCATTTAGACCCAGCACTCTTATGCAGGGGGTCGGACTTGATGATCTATTGAGGTCCCTTCCGACCCTAACATCTATGAATCTATGATCAGAGGGCAAGAGAACAGGCCTTATGATAAGAGGCTGAGAGCCATGGGACTCTTCAGTCTGGAAAAGCACAGGCTCAGTGGTGACCTGGTGGCAGCCTATAAGTATATAAGGGGCTAACAGGATCTGGGCGAATGCCTGTTCACCAGAACGCCTCAAGGGATGACAAGGTCAAACAGTCACAAGCTCCTCCAAGACCATTTTAGGCTGGACATAAGGAAGACTTCTTTACTATCTGAGCCCCCAAGACCTGGAATAGACTCCCTCCAAAGGTGGTTTAAGCACCTACTCTGGGCTCTTTCAAGAAACATTTGGATGCCTATCTTGCTGGGATCCTTTGACCTTAGCCGACTTCCTGCCCCTGGGGCAGGGGGCTGGACTCGATGATCTTGCGAGGTCCCTTCCAGCCCTAATGTCTATGAAATCTATGAAGCAAAGAAGCAAGACTGGAACATCAAAGCATCAGAAGAACTGAAAATTGAGAGCTGAAAAGAAACCAGCTCAAAAGGAGAAAGGCACGAAGCAGAAAATTGGGGGAGAAAGGTACAAAGCAGAAGACTGAAGAAGAAAAAACTAAAGGACTCGATGATCTATTGAGGTCCCTTCTGACCCTAACATCTATGAATCTATACAAACTCCTGGAAGCCCGCTTCAGGCTCAGTTCCAGGAGAAACTCCTTCATGGTCAGGGTGTCCAGACTGGAATAAACTCACTCCAGCGGTGGTGCAGTCACCTACCCTGGAAATCTTCTAAAGGAGACTGGACAATCACCTTGATGGGGTCACTTGACCCCAATTGTCTTTTCCTGCCTAGTGTAGGGGGGCTGGACCCAATGATCTACAAGGTCCCTTCCAGCCCCAACGATCTATGAATCCATGAACTTGCGTCAGATTTACTGCAGTGCTTCTTGCTAAATCACCATGGGCAACAAGTTTGCTCTCTGTGCAAAACTTCCTTTTGTTCTCTTTCAAAATGTAAATAACAGATGCAAGAGGTTTATTTAAGTAAGTAAGTGCAGCTATTAAGGCAGCAAATTCCATCTCCTGTAAGTATTTTGAATTGAACACTTGCAAGCGCAGGATAAATCGGTTACTCTGGCTTGGAGGAGAGCAAATGATTAGTGTCCTGTGTACATGCTTTCAGATCAAGAGGAGACCGCAAAAATGAAGACCGCTTTTTTAGAGACAGGAAAAATGACAGATTCTCTTTAAAAAAAGAAATACAGAATCTGATTATACTCTTAACATAAATAGATTTATTTTTTGTTTACCATAAATAGATTATTTTGTGGCTCGGATGCTACAGCGACCACATTTTCATAGATTTCATAGACATTAGGGCTGGAAGGGACCTTGCAAGATCATCGAGTCCAGCCCCCTGCCCCAGGGGCAGGAAGTCAGCTAGGGTTAAAGGATCCCAGCAGGTTAAGCATTCAAACGTTTCTTGAATGAGTCCAGAGTAGGTGCCTGCACCGCTTCTGAAGGGAGTCTATTCCAGGTCTTGGGGGCTCAGACAGTAAAGATTTTTTTTCTTATATCTAGCCTGAAACGGTCTTGGAGGAGTTTGACCATTGGTCCTTGTTTTCCTTCGGGGCGCTCTGGTGAACAGACCTTCTCCCAGATCCTGATGTACACCCCTTATATACTTATAGGCTGCCACCAGGTCCCCCCCTGAGCCTATGCTTTTCCAGGCTGAAGAGTCCCATGGCTCTCAGACTGTCTTCATAAGGCTTGTTCTCTTGTCCTCTGATTACGCACGTGACTCTCCTCTGGACTCACTCAAGTTTCTCCTCATCCTTCTTGAATTGTGGAGCCCAGAATTGGATGCAGTACTCCAGCTGCGGCCTCACCAAGGCCGAGTACAACGGGAGGATGACATCCTGAGATTTACTTGACAAGCATCTATGGATGCAAGCCAGAGTTTTGTTGCTTTACCAGCTGCGACATCACATTGGTGGCTAATGTTCATGTTGTGGTCAGTCATGACTCCCAAGTCTCTTTCAGCAGTGGTGCTAGCAAGCGTAGTGCTGCTGAACCTATAAGTATGCTGTGGGTTTTTTCCCCCCGAGGTGGAGTACCTTACATTTATTGGTATTGAACATCATCAGGTTTGTATTCACCCACTTACTAAATTTGTCCAAGTCAGCCTAGATCGCTAGCCTGTCCTCAGGTGTGGATGCTATGCCCCAAAGTTTAGTGTCATCGGTGAATTTAGCCAGTGCACTTCTGACAGCCATGTCCACATCGTTGATAAAGATGTTAAAGAGAACCGGTCCAAGGACAGAGTCTTGGGGGATGCCACTGGTCATGGAGTGCCATAATGATTCGCTACCATTGACCATTTTTTCCTACCCTCTAGGCCAAAAGATGTCTAATCATTCAATACAGCTTCTTCCATGGTTCTGCATAAGACACCTTATTTGTCCTTTCTTATGTATCAGATGCTGAGTTAATGCAGCAACATAAGTACATAATGCACTTCATGCTCCATAGGAAGACAAAAGGTAGTACCCTGGCATCACAGCATGTGGTCCAAGAACCAGAATTTGCCCACTTACTATTTAGTGGTGAATGGATCTACTCTGAGCGTAAGGTACAGAGGACAGAGTGAAGTGTTACGTTACAGATTTTGGAGAAAAGGCTGTTTGTTCAGGATTTAATAGTTACTTAAAAGACCATTTTATCTCTTCCTTGTATGAAACTTTTTTTAGTAACATTAATATTTTATTGTCCATGTGTCTTGATGAGTGAAGATGGATTTTTTTTTATTGGATTTAAAAGCCCATTTATGTTCATGGACAAGTTCTTTATATAGCGAGCCTTTCAAGGGAAGTTTTGATGAATTACAAAGATGCTGGTAGAATTGCCAATGAAATGCTCTACTTCCATCTTAATAGCATTTTTGAGCAAACTGTAAAAGAAAGGAAACAGAGGTTGGAGCAGACTTTCTTCCCTTGCTGAGAGTCTGCTTCAGTTACCAGATGGTAGAATTTGGCCCTAAATGGCTTTAATAATCTGTATTACCTGATTCCTGGAAGTGATGACAAGCTCTGAATTCTTGGTTGTTCTGAACCAGCTCTGAGTGCCTAAAGATATTTTTTGGAGTACAAATGAAATACATGCATGTCTTTAGGCACATTCAGGTGGCTGCCATATTTGGGAAGATCTTAAAGTCGGGGTCTTAAGAAAAATTGTTTGACCCTTATTCATTTTTAAAAAATGTATTTACTTGAATACAAGACAAGATTCCCCCCCAAATTAGCATGGAGGAAATACGCCCCTCATCTTGTAATTGCATACGATGAAATCTCACTAAATACATTGTCTATCATTGAACTGCTGCCAAAAGCAGCATGTGCTTAGCAATGGAAACCAACTATGAAGTTGATTAAATGCAGCCAACACTGAGCATGACTATAGAACACATGGCCCAGATTGGATAAACCTGCTGATATTTTTTTTTGTGTGGCCTTTAAACAAATAAACCAAATAACCAGGCAGTTGTTCCCCCAGGAGGGAATGAGCACTGGGCCTGGAGATACTGCAGTATCAGGCTGGTGCTTGGAGAAGCTGGAGCAAGCTCTAACACTGTACCCTGGTGCCAAGTGCTGATAGGAACCTACCCCCCCCCCCCCTTTTTTTTTTTTAATTAAAATCAAAATCTTCTCCTCCCCATGTTAAAAACAAAACAGTTTATATCACTTTACATAAAATATTTCCCCAAACAAACATAGAATCTCCTCATTTATATCCTTTGACATCTACCGTTTCATCCATCTATGCACTTCTTATCCTCTGGCATCATTTACCTCTTCTTTACATACAGCATCAACAAGGTGCATTCCCCCACGATATATCCATTTTAAACGATCAACATTGCCTTTTATTCCACATCATATTAACATTTCTATACCGGTTCTCATATAACCACCCAACTGGCTTCCCTTACCACCCGCATCTCTTCAGGTGGCATTACCTGTCATGCTGTCATCAGTCTCCTCCCAACCCATTCTGTTATTTCCCTTCTTCCTCCTCTCTCCACTCAGAATTTTCCCTGAACAGCTCTCCCCAGTCTCTTAATTTCCAATTGTTAGTCACATTCATTGCTCCCAGCTCCTCCTCATCTCTTTCAACATATGCTTACGGTTCACGTGTGGCTAGCTGCACGCGTTCTCATGGTGTGAAGAAGTCTCCATCTGCATAACCTCTCCCTTACCAGTAGTACTTTTTACGCCACCATCCATGCGATTCCTGCATGTTCCCTCTTAGTGTGTGCTTCCCACGTCCCCTTCTCCACTTCGGCTGACTCACTCTCTGTCAGGTTCTCCACTTCTGTTATTCTTCCTCTGTCCCTTATATTCCTTTCAAGGCTTTTACTATTTTCCCATTTCTTTGGGTTCCTTTCTAACAATGCGTATGGTACCATGAACTTCCCCACTCTTGGGGTCCAAACCTAAGGCGATTTCCATCCCTCCTTCCCTCTTTCCCATGTCTTCAACACTTTGACGGCTAAATACCTGCAAAAGTCCGCTGTTTTCCCTTCCCCTTTTACCCCCGCCATCCACGTTCTGCTAATGAATGTTGTGTAAATAAACACCTCTCAAGTTTGGCATTCCCCATCCTCCTGCTTGTTTCCCCTTGTGTATCTCTAGTCTCACCATCCACTCCCTTTTCTTGCCCCGGAAAAAGGTGCACAGTTCTCTTTGTGTCTTTCTTGCTTGTTGTCACATTGAAGAAAATGCAATTTCTACATGGAGGATCACTGGTAATAATGCTGTCTTTATCAGTTCCCCTTTACCTTGTTCGGACAGCGTTCTCTGTCTCCAGAGGACTGTTATCAGCCGTATCTTGGCGATTTATCTTTTCCCAGGCCTTGTTGCCTTTCGTGTCCATCTGTATTTGTGGAATCTTCATTACTTCTGTTTGTAGCTGCAAACCTCAGTCTTCCAGCCCACCCCAGTTCCCTAGTCCCGTTACCATGCTCTTCTTTTTATTAATTTTTGACCCTGCCGCTTTGCCATAGTCCGTCACGTGTTTTTTTTTTTTGTACCCGATCAATCAACAATTTGTGTTGTCCTACTACTCTGATGCTGTCTATGATATAGCATGCACTTAATTTCTTCTTTACTAGGGTTTTTAACTTCTGTAATCAGCTTGTCTCTTCTTAGTTTCTGGGCCAGCGGCTGTATGACACATATGGAAAGCCCCGCTGATAATAGTCAGCCTTGTCTTACTTCAGGTTGTATCTCAAAGTCCTGGCTCAAGTCACCTTTTATCAATATCTGGCTCTTGGCTGTGTCATACAGTAACGGTATTGCCTGGATCATCCTATTTCCTAATTCCATTTTTCTTAAGACCACGAGCATGAACCCATGCTCTACTCAGTCATATGCTTTTTCCAAATCTATATTCATAACCACCGTGTTTCTCTTTGTCTTGTACATCTACCAGCGTGTCCCTTATTAACCATAATGCCTCTGCAATCCTTCTCCCTGGTATGGCACATGTCTGGTCCTCATGAATTAGATCCTTTACGTTGCCTCTCATTTTTGGGCTAACACTTTCATGAAGATCGTATAATCTGCATTTAGCAATGTAATTGGTCACCAGTTCTCTAGTTTTTCTTTCTCTCCTTTTATAAAGATAAGGACTGTGACTTCCGCAAACCTTTAGTCTCTTTTGCCTTGCTCCCAGATTCTATTAAATAATTCTACCAGGTCTTTGCCTAAAATTTCTCATAAAATTCACTTGGTAATCTATCTTGGCCTGGTGTTTTCCCTCTCCTCAACTTTCTCATTGCTTTATATACCTCCCTCTGGGTGATTTCTCTCTCCATCTCTACTCTTCCTCCTTTGTTTCTTCTTTGTACAGTTTGTCTCTTCTTCTGTTCCTCTTACCTTGCTGGCATAGGTGGTCAGACATCTTTTATATAGGTGCCCTTCCTTGTTACATACTGTACATTTTATTTTCTCCTGGCAGTCTCTATCCCTGTGGCCTGTCCCATTGCATCTGTAGCAGTGGGTTTATGTGCAATATGCTGCTGTGTGCCCCTCTTCTCCACATTGGCTGCATATTTTGGATTGCCCATAATACCCTCTGTGGGGCCCTAGCTGGATGATTGATGGCAGGTACCTCGTCCCTCCTCGGTTGAATTCATCACTCTTGAGGGTTGCCTTCACTCTCCAAGTTCTGTACTTATCTAAGACTCTCTTCACTGTCTCTACTCTTTGTATTCTTTGTTCCACCCATCTTCTTTATGGCTTGTGTGTCACCTCTGAATACATCTTTACTATTATGACACTCTCCCGTGATTGCTCCCTGGCGAGGAACTTAATCCCCCTGGGCTTTGTCATCTTGTTTTTCCTTGTACTAGTCCCAGAACTCCTCATAGCCCTCTCTCCCCCAGAAAGTGAATTGCCATGCTCTTCAATTTTCGCCTGTCAGCATGCTTGTCAATTGCTCTGGCCTTATGTTCAGTGTCTCAAATAATATTTTTTCCCTAAAGGCATATTTGGCCACATATGTATTCCTTTGTGCCTCTCTGTCAGTTAGGACCGTCCTCACTCTGAGCTGTGGGTCCCCACCATAGTTGCTGTGTTTCTTCCCCATCTTTCTCTCTTTCCACCTCCACATCTCTTACTGGTTGTTGCTGTCTCTTGTCTTCTTCCCTGGGTTGCTTTGGTCCTTTAGTTTTTTCTTCTTCAGTCTTCTGCTTTGTACCTTTCTCCCCCAATTTTCTGCTTCGTGCCTTTCTCCTTTTGAGCTGGTTTCTTTTCAGCTCTCAATTTTCAGTTCTTCTGATGCTTTGATGTTCCAGTCTTGCTTCTTTGCTTCATAGATTTCATAGACATTAGGGCTGGAAGGGACCTCGCAAGATCATCGAGTCCAGCCCCCTGCCCCAGGGGCAGGAAGTCGGCTAAGGTCAAAGGATCCCAGCAAGATAGGCATCCAAATGTTTCTTGAAAGAGCCCAGAGTAGGTGCTTAAACCACCTTTGGAGGGAGTCTATTCCAGGTCTTGGGGGCTCAGATAGTAAAGAAGTCTTCCTTATGTCCAGCCTAAAATGGTCTTGGAGGAGCTTGTGACTGTTTGACCTTGTCATCCCTTGAGGCGTTCTGGTGAACAGGCATTCGCCCAGATCCTGTTAGCCCCTTATATACTTATAGGCTGCCACCAGGTCACCACTGAGCCTGTGCTTTTCCAGACTGAAGAGTCCCATGGCTCTCAGCCTCTTATCATAAGGCCTGTTCTCTTGCCCTCTGATCATAGATTCATAGATGTTAGGGTCGGAAGGGACCTCAATAGATCATCAAGTCCGACCCCCTGCATAAGAGTGCTGGGTCTAAATGACCCCAGCTAGATACTCGTCTAACCTCCTCTTGAAGACCCCCAGGGTAGGGGAGAGCACCACCTCCCTTGGGAGCCCGTTCCAGACCTTGGCCACTCGAACTGTGAAGAAGTTCTTCCTAATGTCCAGTCTAAATCTGCTCTCTGCTAGCTTGTGGCCATTGTTTCTTGTAACCCCCGGGGGCGCCTTGGTGAATAAATCCTCACCAATTCCCTTCTGTGCCCCCGTGATGAACTTATAGGCAGCCACAAGGTCGCCTCTCAACCTTCTCTTGCGGAGGCTGAAAAGGTCCAGTTTCTCTAGTCTCTCCTCGTAGGGCTTGGTCTGCAGGCCCTTGACCATACGAGTTGCCCTTCGCTGTACCCTCTCCAGGTTATCCGCATCCTTCTTGAAGTGTGGCGCCCAGAATTGCACGCAGTACTTCAACTGCGGTCTGACCAACGCCCTATAGAGGGGAAGTATCACCTCCCTGGACCTATTTGTCATGCATCTGCTGATGCACGATAAAGTGCCATTGGCTTTTCTGATGGCTTCGTCACATTGCCGGCTCATGTTCATCTTGGAGTCCACTAGGACTCCAAGATCCCTTTCCACCTCCGTGCCACCCAGCAGGTCATTCCCTAGGCTGTAGGTGTGCTGGACATTTTTCCTCCCTAGGTGCAGCACTTTGCATTTCTCCTTGTTGAACTGCATCCTGTTGTTTTCTGCCCACTTGTCCAACCTATCCAGGTCTGCCTGCAGCTGTTCCCTGCCCTCCGGCGTGTCCACTTCTCCCCATAGCTTTGTGTCATCTGCAAACTTGGACAGAGTACATTTCACTGCCACGTCCAAGTCGCTGATGAAGACATTAAAGAGTATCGGTCCGAGGACCGAACCCTGCGGGACCCCACTGCCCACACCCTTCCAGGTCGAGACTGACCCATCTACCACGACTCTTTGGGTGTGACCCTCTAGCCAATTCGCCACCCACCGGACTGTGCAGTCATCCACATCACAGCCTCTTAATTTGTTCACCAGTATGGGGTGGGATACCGTATCGAAGGCCTTCCTGAAGTCCAGGTATACGACATCCACCCCTCCTCCTGTGTCCAGGCGTTTCGTAACCTGGTCATAGAAAGAGACTAGGTTGGTCAGGCACGATCTGCCCGCCACAAACCCATGCTGGTTTCCCCTCAGCATAATTTGTCCTGCCGGGCTCTCACAAATGTGAGCCTTGATAATTTTTTCAAATACTTTACCAAGGATGGAGGTGAGACTGACCGGCCTATAGTTGCCCGGGTCCTCCTTCCTCCCCTTTTTGAAAATGGGGACCACGTTAGCCCTTTTCCAGTCCTCCGGGACTTGGCCTGTGTGCCACGAGCATTCGAATATTCCCGCCAGTGGCTCTGCAATGACGTCGGCCAGTGCCTTCAGCACCCTGGGATGGAGCCCATCCGGGCCTGCCGACTTAAAGGCATCCAGTTCTTCCAAGTGACTCTGCACCACCTCAGGATCTACGCATGGAAGTCTGGCGCCTTGCTGCTGCCTCTCTACAACCCCAGTGAGAGACTTGTCGTGCCCCTCGCTTAGGAACACTGAGGCAAAGAACTCGTTGAGGAGTTCAGCCTTGTCCCCTCTATCTGTCACCAATTGCTTCTGCCCATTTAGCAGGGGTCCTATTCCTCCCTGGGCCTTCCTTTTACTCCCTATGTGTGTGGTTCTTCTGTGGACTCCCTCAAGCTTTTCCACATTCTTTTTGAATTGTGGAGCCCAGAACTGGATTCAGTTCTCCAGCTGCAGCTTCCCCAAGACTTGCTTTCCACCATTTCCCAGTCTCCCAAGTCTTCTACTTTTTCCATCAGCTCTCTGCTTCTTTCTTTTTCTGATGTGGCAGATTCCATCCCAGTCATCTGGAGCTTCTCTGTTGCTTTTTTTTTTTTTCCTCCCTAGCTCCACCACTCCTGGTCTCTCTCTCACCCTGGGAAAACCACTGCCAGGATCATGTTAGTCCAACCCATCTGAATAAGACATATGGTAGGGCCCATTAAGTGCAGTACCTGTCACTGCCTACTCTTTTCCAAGTCATGGTGAGCTACAACATTGCATACAGTTTACCCAGAATCCCTCTGTCACCCCCTTTCTCAGCCTGGCACATTTGATTAGTGTGGCCCTGCCCTCCATGAGGTAAAGCTGGACCAGGTTGCCCTGTGCCTCTTCTGAGTACAGATTTTTGGACTTGTGACAAGAACACCCAGTTGCAGTTATGATTGGGGGCTAGTTAGCATATGGATCCTTTGTGGGGGGTGTATCTTGAATACACACATATACTGAGCAATTCTGAGCTGTGGGGTCACCATAGCTTGAAATGATGTTGACTCTGGTGTGGTCCAGCTCAGTGAACTCTGTGGTAAATCATGAACCTTTTGACTAATATCATGCATAGTTTGATTGCTTCTTGGTGTTTTGCCTAAGATCAAGTGAGACTGGGGGTGTTTGAACCCCAAGGCCTCTAGATCTGGGGCTTGCACATAGGATGCCTACCTGGATTTGGGGAATATCCGAAGCTGCAGACTGATGGATCTGGGAGGCAGGATACTTGCTGGATGGTAGAGTCGCACAGACTTGACAACTAAGCTCTGCTTAGTTGAGTTTTGGAACTTGAGTGTTGGGCTTTGCCCAATTGAATCTGGAACTGATTTGGCCTTTAAAATGGAATATGCATTTAAAAAATAGTTTGTACTACATATAAGTAGGTGCCAAAGTGCTGCTCAGAGTGTGTTTATGGAGTACCTGTGCTAAAGCTTGCAGCAGTTTCAATAAGAGGCAACATGCATCAATTCTGTGCATGGGTACTATATGCAAATTGCTACAGCCATGCTTAATTTCAAGGTTATTGTTTTCAAATTTGCTCCTTGCGTCCTTGTGCTCAGGGAGAGCAGGGTCTGACAGTTAGGACAGGGGGGAAGGGGCTGCCAGGGGAAAAAAATTGAAGGGAAGCAGAAAGGAAAGGGCTAGCTGCGCCTCCTGATTTATTTTCCCTGTTGTAGCAGTGGGAAGGGGACACATTCAAGACAGGCCTCCAATAATTCAATTCTATACCTGGAAAATTGTAGCAAATTTATAAATTTTTCATATATAGAATGTAATTTGGGGTGGGGCTCATTTTATAATCAGGGTCATCTTCTATTTGAGTAAATATGGCAGTAACAGGGATGGGCTGAAACTGGAACAATTTGAGCTTTTTAGTGTTTTAGTCAAAGATACCTGGATGTGACAGCTTTACTCTTACAGAATCAAAATGGCCTCTGTTTTTGACCACCACTTGTTTGTAGGTTTGTGACTATTTCAAAAATAACACCATATATAACTGACATGCAACGAGTCCCATCAACTATCAAAGTCATTCTTATACTCTCAAGCCTCTGTGTGCAGAAGTGGAACTACAGATGGTTGTAAAATTTTAGAAGTAACACCTGTACATCAAAGGACTCTCAATTTTTTTATTTATTGCTACCTTTTAACTTCTGTTAATGTATGCTGTCCCTTTCTTCATTTCTAACGAGACTTAATGGGACTAACTATATTTGTAGCACTGGATTTCTTAGCATTCAATTTTCAGGATATGCTCTTGGTGAAAATAGTATGCCTAAAATGAATTGGGAGGCCTGTCATAACAGTTTTTTTAGAGAAAATATCGTTTCCTTTCAAAAGGATTTACTTGATTCTTTGTAGACAGTGAAGAAGCTGTGTTTTGTCTATCTAAACTTTTTCTGGTTTGGATTGTCATTGGATTATTCACTAACCTGTACTAAAGATTTGTGAAGTGCTGTTGGAGCAGCTGTTACATTTTACCTGTGAAATGGCCGCATTTTAGTGGGCAGACAGTGGTGTTATTCCTACAGATTATTACCAGTTTATATGGTACGTGGAGATGATGAAAATCTGTATGGCTGGGATTTTGTGTGCCCAAATCCCATTAATGTTTTTGAGGTACAAATGCTGAACTCTGTTAGGTTCCTTTTAAAAATCTTCACCTTAATATTAGTTTTTAATTGTTAATTTCAACTTTATTTTGATTATAAAATTTAGGTGTAAAAAGTCTGTTGAATCAATGGCAGCGAATACTGGATGGTCATCAGTTTGACATGGGGTGGGAAAAGCCCTAGGTTTGCAAGGGAGGCAGGCTTCATTTTTGGAGCGCTGGCATAGTCTGTAGGTTTCTTAGTTCTGATGTGAAGTGGTTGGGAAATTTGCTGGCATTTCGATACTGCCTTTTCAGCTAAATAACCACAATTCATTGTCTTTAAACAGAAAGAACACGAACTCGACGAAAGAGCTGGCAAGATGGATCGATCTTTACGGACCATTGGGAAAAAGGAGGAGAGCGAACAGAGGGAGATGATAACGCCAGCTCTGAGAGATGCGCTTACAAAACAAGGTAAGTCCACCAAGATTGTATGTTGATCAGATTCAGAGTCTGGGGTTTAAAAGCTTTAGTAGATCTTATTTAATCAGAAAAGACACAACATAAGGATTTCAAAAGCTGAGCTGTCTCAACCCTGTGGTTAGTCAATTATTGGTAGCCTGTCAGGCCCTGGTAACTGGCTGTCTGATTGCCCTGACCCTGTCTTTTTGCAATTAAAAGTTTAATAAGGCTGGGCCTGAGACATTTTGAAGGTTGACGCGGGCCTATCAGTCCGAAGAATTTGGTAAAAATTGTCCTAAGCCCTTGACTGTGGTAGGTTTTATAAGGTCAGGAAATTGCAGGTATGAAAGAATCTGTGTTTAGGTGTCATAGCTTCAGAATGC
Organism: Alligator mississippiensis; assembly: GCF_030867095.1. Lineage (NCBI taxonomy): Eukaryota > Metazoa > Chordata > Crocodylia > Alligatoridae > Alligator > Alligator mississippiensis. The sequence continues at coordinate 10,327,791 of NC_081837.1, forward strand.
AAAAATGGGACTCTCAAGCCAAGCAATGCAGGCCTAAAATCTTTAATTGGGCAGAACTTTAGCTGGCTTCACATTCAATAATGTATGAATAAGAATTTGGGAGTCTGAAGGCATCCGGTGTCTTGCTGAGCCTATTTATTACTGTTATGAATGAAAACTCCTTTGTGTACCAGTAGTTCTCGAAGGGCATTTTAAGTTGAGCCTGACATTGTACTTTTACATTTTTTGTCCGCTACTTTTCAATTTCATGCTCTGATTTTAGGGTTGACACTTTTCTCCAAAAGAGTCATTCAGATTAATCGTAATGATCCATGGGAGAAAAATGAGGCCATTTATTCTGTCAAGAACCACAGAGAATAATGTTAATGGACTTAATGCCACTTAAAAAAAAAAAAAAGAAAAAAGGCATGCTTGAACATGCGTAAAAGTGCCAGATTAGCAACTCTGCAGACAAAAGGCCTCAGTTCACAGGACAGGTATGGTCTGGGTAGTAGCAGCAGAAACTTCCCCCGGTTGTTCTACTGATTGAGCTAAAAGGCTCATCGGAGAGGAGTTCAGGCCTTGTTTTTCAGTATGACTAGGTAGTTTTCTGTGCAATTAGGGGTCTCTCTCCTGAGTCTCTACAAAGCAGTGCCTACTGTGATATGGAGACCTGACTTAGCCAGACCTGAGATTCTAAACTTGCTTTATGCGAATCAAACATCTGTGGGATGGTAACACTTGCAGCCACCAAGATCTTCATCAAGCCTCAGCCTACTTGTCTGAAAGGGAGCAGCTGCATGTTCTAGCAAAAGGGGTGGGCAAAGTCCATCCCATGGGTCATATTGGACCTATGGCGGACTGTGTTTCCCAGCAGCCCCTATCCATGCTGCTCCGGCCAGTCTCCCTGGAGATCCCAGGAGCAGCAGGACCATGACAATATGGGGCCATGATGCCCTGCCAGTGCCGCTCCAGGCTGGGACCTGTGGAGACCCTGGGAGCATGAGGCTGTCATGGCCCCGCGCTGTCACAGTCCCACTGCTCCTAGGATCTCTGTGGAGATTGGCTGGAGTGGCACAGCCAGGGGCTGCTGGGAAATAATCTGGCACCTGTCTGGATCCACCATTTTACCCACCCCTGTTCTAGCCATGTCCTCTCAGGCATGCATTTTATCTTATCTAGCATCACTGTAAATGGAGCTATATATGATGCTTAGTTAGGCATACAAGAATCCAGCAAAGGTGGCTTCAGAAATGAGCTTCTTGGACACTGATCTGTTGTATTTCCATGCCTGTGCCCATCTCACTACTTGCTGAAGTCTTTGGAAGCCTTGAATCTCTCCCAGATGGCAGGGTAGAGCCCCCCTTTTGTGATTTGGTCCTAAAAGCCACCGCACTGTAACATGCTCTGACGAAATCTGCAGTGCTATTATATTTTTTCACTGCTGTTCCTATAGTGAAACATATGTAATAGTGTCCTAGCCTTTGGGAAAGCTGGGAGATGGGATGTGTTGAATTAGCCAGGACAGAATTGTATGGGGGAGCTGGAAGGATTGTGCCGTGTTGTGCATCCCCAAGATGGCAGGATGTGCATCATGGACTATAAGTTAGGAGTTCTTACTGTTCCCACAGCTGAAAGTGAGTCCAGGAGAGCACATTGTGCATCAAGCAGTGCAGTAGCTGGTTCCTTCCTAAGTGATTTCTGGGCTCATGAGAAGGAAAAGCATTTTGTTATTGTCTGGGCCTGGGGGTGCATAGAGGCATCTAATGTCTTCTAGTTTACACACAAACCTTTAAAGATAGGAAGTGCTAGAAATATCGTTTACCATGTCATGGTTTTTGAGATGCCTCTGAGAGTAGAAAGAAGAGGGTCAGCATCCTGCAGCGTGGGACCTTCATCATATTTTATGGAAATAATTTACATATTTTTGAGACTGCAGCGATGCAGATATAACTTACATTTTTTGCTGAGGCTTTGATCTGCTTTAATCTGGATTGTTTTTGTGGCTCTAACAAGAAGGAGTCTGTTGGGTGGTACATAAAAAGCACCCCTTCACTATCAAAACTGCGCACAGAGTTCTTTTTTTTTTTTTATGCTGTCAGTCTTAAACACAAGACTTCATTGCCAAGAAACTTCTTTAATGTCTCAGATCACAAGAATTTACTCTTCTGGTGTTAAATTCCATTTTGTAAGTACATAGTTCGTTTGCTTTTGTTCTCTTCTGTCATTCTGGATATCCAGTCAACTGAAGAAATTCAACATTTGTGAATCTGCAGGCTTCAAAGAGTTAATGCTAACAAGCATCTGCTTAGTTAAAACTGCTTCCTATTGAAATAAACTTACCCAGTGAATAATGTGGTAGTCACAGAAACCTTTATTGGTGCATGTTGTTATGAAGGGAGATAATCTAATTTCTGTTTTCACGTCTATGAAGATCCTCCTGAGATCACACCATTAGGCCCTATTTACATGATAAAAATTTGGTAAAAGAAGAAATGGATTTGAAAGATGATATAATTTATTTAGCAGTAACTGGTTGATATGGGTTGAACTTCTGTTTCTTATCCAGATTACCCCTGAGGGCATAATTAGCTTGCATAGGTAAAAACTAAGGCTGGTGCTTGCAGAGGAAAGCTGCTCCTTTAAAATTTTAGTTGCATCACATGAATTTGCCTTTGAGCAGTGTCTCTTTGGACTATCTTAACAATCACTCATTTTATTTTTATTCACCTTCAGGCAAATTTATCTTGTTTAGCTGAGGCGAACTGAATATCGATTAAACAGTTGGGCTTTATTTTAGCATTGGTGTTGTGCGTCAGTAGCACTTAGCCTTACTCCTGGGTTGCGTGGGGCCTTGTAGTTGTCTATTTATAAACACGTTTATTAAAGGCGCTCTTCAGTAGTGTCTTTTGTAGTCGATTTTGCATTGTTGGGAAATGTTAATTCCTTTCTCTTTTCTTAGTGTCAAATCTTGCATAAAGTACAAATGCAGGGTAGGCTGTTGAGTGCTTTCAAATGACAAATGTATCTAGAGAGAGACAAGGTATGACAATTGAAGCAGCTGGCTGTGTTTATTACATTTACCGTGATACCATGCTGCAGTGTTAGCCTTATAGGAGATTTCATCTGTTTAGGCGGACAACATGTAAATAAGATGGAAATGGAAACAAAACCTTTGATGTTGCATTGTTTGCCTGAGCAAACGTATATAGCTACAGCTAAGATGTGGCTTGCATTCTAATTTGTCTTCTGCTGTTGCTTGTATTCTTCCCCCCCAATCCCCCCACCCTCCTCCCTTCCCAAAAACTGCACCGAGACTTTTCGGGCTTGACCCAAAGATGAAACGTTGTTTGTAGTAAGATTTGCCTCCAAGCACTTCTAAGTGCCAGGAGCTGACTGTAGTCGAGGAGGAAAACTTAAGTCTTGCTCTGGCTTCAGAGGGGCCCCTGGATTGTCTCTTCCAAATCTACCCGCGTGTTATTCATCAGCACCAGATAGGATTAATTTACTGAGGGTGAAGCAAAAGGTAACCTTCATTTTGCTGTGCTTCAGTGTTAGCATGTCTAGGGCAGAAACCACTATTCTCTTCTGGTTTGCTAAATCGTTTGTAGAATTTTAACTCCTTTCCGATTGGCCAAATCCTTGACTGGTGATGGGAAAAGTCACAGAGAACATACCATGCCAAGCAGGCTCCAAGATGAAGGCTGGTAGTGAGGGAAAAATCAGGATGTTACCAGTAGACTGCTTTGTCTTGAATAACTTCCATGTGCAATATGAGACCCTGGAGGGCCAATTCTACAGTGGCTCTTGGGCAGTATTACTGCACTTCATGGGACTTGCATGGCTCTTTCAGGCATGCTAATGCAAAATAAAGGAAGGATGAGAACCAACACCTAGGGAGAGTCTAAACAGTCTAGATGACTTTCCATGTTGCCGTTATTAATTCAATTCCCGTGGATACAATAGCGTGCTCTTTTCCTTTTTCATTTTAAACAATAATTTTTTTTGCTTTTTGTATGTGTTATGGCATGAATTTAACATAGCATGGCTGAGCTGATGTTACTTAGATGCTTAATCCGGTCAGCTGCACCAAATTTCTTCTGTTGGCTTCTCCAACTAAATCTGGAACAAGCTTACCCAAATCCAGTGGAGCTGGTCTTGGTTTTTACCAATCTAAATGAGAGCAGAATATAGTGCTGTATTGTCCAGAATAGTCTCATTTTCATGGGCTTGATTACTCAACCTTGATTTTTTTTTCCCCCCCCCCATTTAATTAAGACCATAATTTCCTGTTTGTTAACTGAACTGTAATGGAAATACCAAATATTTTTAACAACAGTGCATGTATTTTCTCTCATGCTGTTCTTTAAAGAATCATCATGATCTAGAAAATTGCTTTCTTATTTAATGGAAATTGAAACCCAAGAGGGAGCAATATTACAAGACAGCCCTGTATCAGAAATAGCACAGGCTGTTACGGTATGGTAAGATCTTCAGCACATTGACTTCCTAGTGGGAAGGCAATGTTGAGTACTTTGATCTGTGATTTTCAGAGTATATTGGACATGTGGGAGCTGACTTTTGGAAGAGCTCAGGGCCAGATTTTCAAGTGATCGGCACCCATCGCTGGCTCCACACTCTTTAAAAGTGCTCAGCAGCTCTTGTTGTTCATTCTTATAGCTGGATTTCCTTCAGTACCCAGTGTTCAGAGCTGTTTTGACAATCTGGACTCTACTGTGGATGCTTAGCCCTTCTGGAAATCCTAACTATACGTGCCAGAAGCTATATGTGCTGTGAAAATAATACAGTCCCGAGCCTGACATTGGTTGGCTTAGAAAGCGCGAAGCATTGCTAAGGAGGTTATAGGCTTAGGGCTGTATGGTTTGGGGATGGTAGATGTAGGTAAAGCCCTTGAACGGCAGGGGGCACTAGCAGCCTGTCAGCTGCATTAAGTCTTAGTGACACCAGCCCAGCTAACTGAACTATGTGTTGGAGAAGGACAGAATTCAAATGTTGGTTATGGAAATATTGAATATCGGTGGTGAAAATCTAAATAAAATCAAATAAAATAATTCCTGCTTGAATGCCTGGCAGAATAAATGGAGTGACTTATACCATGAGGCATTGCATCTGCTAAACATACTTGCTATTCCTTGCAACATTTGTGCATGAGTAAATAAATAGACTATATACAGCTCAAGAAAGAAGATACTAAAAGTGCTGAGACTGAATAGGACCATAGGCCGGAAGCTGGAAGAGCTCATGGAAAGGTGACTGCAATGCTAATGTGCTAGTGCAGAAGTAGCTGCTTTGCAGGAATAGAGCTAGAGAGTAATAACCTAGGTGGTGTGCTTATTTGTGGGCCTGATTTTTTTTTTTCTCCTTTTGCCTACAGCAGTGGAAGACAATGAAGGGACTCTTCTATAAAAGTAGGGGCAGGGAGAACTGGATTCTCTGCACTTATATGTTAGGTGTGTCCATTTTTCCAGGTTTTTGGAGGGGCTGGGGATGGGTCTTTGAAGTTAAGACTGTTAGAGACAAAATACAAGTTATAGACAGGCAAGGATGAAATTGTGTGTGCTTCCCCATTAATATTGCTTTCCCAGACAATAAGATGATGGGGTGCTTTTTAAAATAAATTTTAACTAATTCCTAGGGGTAAGAGTGAATGTGCCCTGTTTGTGAGATCGTGGGGGCAGGGGGAACAACCCACTTGCCTGCCCCAAAATCCTGCCTCACCTTTCCAGCACTTTTTTTTTGTTTGCTTTTTTTTTTTAAAGTACCAGGAGGCTGGGCTGGGTGGGGAATGGGGCTGAGCAGGGCAGCCATGGGGGCTTCTCCCGCTGCTCCCCCAGCTGTGCTGGGCGTGGACTGCACTGAGCAGACTTGGGTGTTGGCTCAGCGACAGCCTGCTGTCATCCCACATGCAGATCCGGGGGCTCGTGCCCCCTGGGAGGGCTGCGGGGTTATGCTAGACTCCTTCCGGGTGGTGCAGGCCCCTAGATCTGTGCGTGGGATGACGGCGGGCTGACATCGCTCCCCCAGAGCAGTGGGGTTGGAAGGGACCTTGGGGACAGATTGCAGACGCTGGCCAGCTACAGATGTCAGTATCAGAGCAGTCCTTCTGCCCCTCTTCCCCCTCCCTCTTCTTAGTTTCTGTTTCCCTGCAAGCCTGGCTCCGAAACATCCAAAATATATACAATAGCTTAAAATGAAGTCTTACTCTTGTATATTGTGAAGGGCATGGGGGGTGGGTATAGGTATGGGGATGGCTGTGGGTGTGTGGGGGGAGGATAGGCGTGAGGGGTATGGGTGTGGGGTAAGGGAGTTTTTGAGGGGTGTGTGGATATGTGGGGTGTGGGTGGCTTTGGGGTTTGTGGGAGGATGTGTATGGGGGAGCGTGGCTGGGTGTGTGAGGGGTGTGGATGTGGGGGTCTACGTGTATGGCAGTATGGGGGGTATAGGTACATATATAAGTGCAAAGGTATGGTGGGGTGTGCATGTGGGACTTAAGCTATGAACACACACACACACACCCCTCCTGGTCCTGGGGTACTGGCACCGGCCCCGTGCTCCTGCAGTCCAGTGATGCAGCTGGGGGCCACGTGGTGCTGGAGGCTGGCTGGCATGCAGGGAAGCAGTGAAAGCGGCGGCAGGCAGAGGCTTCTGGTTGGGGGCTGAGCAGGCACAACTGGGCTGGGCCGGCCTTGCTGCTCTGTCCTGCCACTGGCTTCCCCTGGGTCCTACTGCCCCTGGCTCCTGTCATCTTTGACAGCCAGCCAGGAGCAAATAAATATAAATTTTTTAGGGGCCCCAAGGGCCGGATGCAGCCCACAGGCTGTATTTTGCCTGCCCCTGTGGTAGCTCATTAGTTGGGTTCTATCTGAAAATCTGGCTGTGATATTAGACTCTGGTTCAATTATTGGAACAGACTGTTACCCAACATTTATCACTTTTAGCATTATTATTAGACTACACCCATTTCTCTCAGAAGCTGACTTGAAGGCTGTAATTCATGCCTGTTAACACACATTTGATTAGAGAAATTCATGGATGTTTGGCAGGTTCTATCTTATTCAGAATGCATCATTCAGAGTAGGCTGATGTGGTAAACACATCCCTGCTTTTGAAGTTCTTGCACTGTTCATAAGGATTTTTTGTTGCCTTCTGATCCTGTTCATGATTAAGATATTTTAGGGGCTTGACTTCTATGAATACTGGGTCGTTGAAGAATTAATCAGACCATTCATGCAGTGATATTCCAAGGCACAATCCACCAAGTTGTGCTTAGAGAATACTATCCGGAAAGCAAGTTTTTTTTTTTTTAATTATCTGGAATATACAGTAAAAGCTGCGCTATCCGACATCTTACAAGCCGGCATGCTCCACTAACCAGCATGCCAGCTTGTAAGATAAAGTGAAACTGGAAGTACCTACCCACCACGGTACTTTGGGTTTCTCCAAGTCCCCATGGACTGGGGCAAAGCAGCTTGCGGTGCCGAGCCCCCACAGCCCAGGGGCATAACAGGCTGCGCAGGGCCATGCAAGGCCCGCCTCCCTGTCCCATGGGGCAGAGGGATGGGTGGCGATGCCTCGGGAGGGGCAGAGGGACACCCCAGACGTGGCAGGAGAAGTGGTGGCCGGGGCCGCTCAATTAACCGGGATATTTTGTTATCTGGCATCCCCCATTCCTGGGGGATGCCGGATAGCAGAGCTTTTACTGTACTGAAAGTACAGGCTTAAGCTTGTTGCTTATGTGTTGGGTGTCTTTAAAAAGTAAGAAATGTATAATTTCTTTGCTATCACCCAGGAACTGATAATAAAGACAATTGACTACATTAGCCATGTTCTTGGGAATATTGTCAGCATAAACTCAGTTAAAAAGACCCCAGGAGTTGGATCTGAGACTCCCATTGTAAACCAATTTTTTGAGTGCTTTAGGCTAAGAAAGACTTGCCATAGAGCCAAGGAAGGGTAGTAGTGAAGGTCATGTGGCAGGACTGATGCAAGAGGTGAGCTGGCTTGTTACCCATGGTGTCTTTTTAAACATATACAATTTGGTGTCGTTACAAATTATACTCAGTATTTCTTGCACAATTTTTTGTATTCCCTTCCTCTGAGTAACTTAAGCTGGTTTGCTGCCCGTGTTGATGGATAATGGGCTTTATTGAAATTTCAGTGTGTGTTTTCTTAATTAAAATAGCCATACATAGACTATTTAAATATAGTCAGTCTGTGCAGAGAGGAGTTTTACTTGGCTTAGGACTCTGCAAATACTTAGCAGGTCCTGAATTCACTAGGATGGCTGTATGGGTAACTCCTGCCAAACTTTCCATACAATCTACCCAACTGGTAAAGAGCTTGGCTTGCTAGCTGCTTAAATTGCTTATAAGCTGCTCTGCAGATCTGTATAATATTTCTTCCAATCCCCAAAGCTCTGATTCCTGGCAGAGGCTATCTGGATGAGTCAGACCCTTTTCATTGCTAAAATTGGCTGAGGACCTCCAGCCCCTTTTGGTATTGAGCCAAGTTATAAGAGTTGATGAAGGTGTGGGATTCTCTTAGTCTTCTTGGGAGGATTGTGGATGCTCACACAAGGTAGAAATTGTCCTGTGTAGTCCTTTCCTTGAGAAATAAGCTTTGTGGAGGTTAGACCTCAGAGTTTCATCACCTGTCACAATTTCTCATTGTTTCATTACCTTGCACTGCTCAATAGGGGATTCAGGCAGGTGGATTTTGCCTTCAATTTATTTTTAATATAATTTCTATCTTAAAAGGCAATAATGTTAAGACATACTGACGTTCAGGGTTATAGTCTGGGAGAAGAGAAGTCTCGCATAAATACTGCTGATGAACTACAAGCAACTCCTGAATAAGTAACAGCTTCTAATAGAAACATGGAGCACAGGAGTCACATTGATAGATCCGGCTCAGAACTTTTGGCTGAAGGAAGAGCATGTGGCATTGTATTGACACAAGTTGTTTAATACGAATTAAAAAAAACAACCACGCAACATTTGGGGAGCTCTCAGTTGAAATCAGATCCTGGACACAAGAGATTGCTTCTGCCCCAGAGACCTCGAAGGTGGAGGGAAAGCAGAGGTACAGAAAGGCAAAGTGATTTGTCCAAAGTCAAGCAGTGGGTTAATGCAAGAATGAGGAGTAGAACCCAGGTCTTGGACTCCCCGGATCAGGCTGGCTTCCTGGCATTGTGCACTTTGGGAGAAAAATCTCTTCCAAATTTTAAATTTTTTGTTGGTGTTTAAACAGGACCAACACACCTGATTTTTCGTTTTGTTTTGTTTTGTTTCTTCCCCATGTAAGATACAGGTGTTACCCTCAGCTGTGCAAGATGGTATAGGTCCATTAAATTTAATCAGCCTGGCCCATAGATATCTTGACCATCAGTAGTTGATTCTCTCTCATTAACTTTTGCTTAACTTTGAATACAGCATTGTAAGGCTGCTCCTTTGTGGGGCTGAGAGTTGTGGGGCTTTGTGAGAGAGTTGTGGGCTCCTTTGTGGGGCTTTGTGGGGCTGTTGTCCCATTCAACTCAATGGGAGTGGTCCCATTGAGTTGAATAGGAGGGATAGCTGCTCAATTACTGACAGGAGTAGCCCTTAATGAGTGTTATGCATGTTGTATGGGCTTTTCTACTCGTGCAGTTTTAGCTTGCAGATCCATCCAACTCAAATGCCACCCTCATTTAATACTAACTGTCACACTGGCTTGATCTCATTGGGGTTACAGAGGTGGCTAAATGGGGCAGAGATCCATTTGCCCTCACCATCTAGTTGTAATGCAGAGTGTCCAACAACTTCGTAAGTAAAGCCTGGAATGTAAAAACAAAAATTCTTCTCTTCCCCAGGGTTGGCAGAGGTTGGTTCTTTGTGCCGACTGGCAGGTTTTTAGGTTCAGCTCATGCCGTTTGGCAAGGAGGACTTGGTTCATAGATTTTCATTTGAATGAAGAGCAGAAATAGAAACATCTGCTGGAACTAGCAATGAAAAACTCACTAGCTGAGGTGACCATTCAGGTTTAGGTATGCCCAATCTGCCTTACTTAGTAAACATCCTGGCTCATGGTGTGAATGGTACCTAGTGGGTTTTTCAGATCCTTTTCATGCATCTTCTAATTTTGGAGGCGATTTTTATTGTGCAGGCATCTGGGTATTTAAGCACATTTCAAAGAGGGAAATTTAGGGTAATACTAGTATTCAGTGCGTAATGAGCATGACCACTGCACTTGGCAGCACAGCTTGGGAAGGAGGTGAGCAGCCAACTTCAGTAAAAGAACAAGTTAGGGGCTATTTAGAAAAGCTGGACATATACAAATCCATGGGGCCGGATGGGATTCACCTGAGGGTGCTGAGGGAGTTGGCTGATGAGATTGCAGAGCCACTGGCCATGATTTTTGAAAACTTATGGCAATCAAGAGGGTTCCTAGATGACTAGAAAAGGGCAAATGTAGTGCCCATCTTTAAGAAAGGGAAAAAGGAGGATCCAGGGAATTACAGACCAATCAGCCTCACCTTATTTGCTGGAAAAGTTGGGGAGCAGGTCCTAAAGGAATCCATTTATAAGCACTTGGAGAAGGAGCAGTTGATTAGGAAGCATCAGCATGGATTCACCAAGGGCAAGTCATGCCTGACCAACCTGATTGCCTTCTATGATATGACTGGTTCTGTGGATGTGGGGAGGCCAGTGAATGTGGTATATCTTGACTTTATCAAGGCTTTTGATATGGTCTCCCAGCCCCCACTTTGCCATCCCAATCAAGGAGCAGGGGCTGGGAGACCCTTATCTCTCAGTGTCAGCTGTGTGACAGTGAAGCCAGTGCTGGAAGATCCTTATTACAGGCTCCCCAGGCTGTTCACTACCCAGCTCGCTACCCAAAACTGAGCAGGGAACAGGCTCTCCAGCCCCCACTCTGTGGGCTGGGGACTGTCCTGGTCAGGGGTAGGTCCTAGTCCCATGCCCCGATTGGTTGATTGAGGTGCGGGGCTTAGAAAGAGCTGTGGGGAAGGTGAGGGGGAGATGAGCAGGTCCCAGTCCCCATCCCGTGCCTTGATCCACTGATAGCGTAGCTAACAGCGAGCTAACTCCCCTGTAGCTCTTTCCCCTACCCCTGATTAGGAAGCTGGGGCCAGGAGCATCCTGTTGCCAGGGCAGGGGGACATTGCTGCCTGCTGCCAGCACAGGGACACCTCCAAGGGCAGGATGTAGTATCCCAGCCCCAGCCAGGAGCAATGACTCCCTGCCAACCCCAGGGCTGGCAACCAGGGGGGACCTAGAGCTCCCCTGGTGGTGGCAGTGGCCCATTATAGGGCCTCAAGAAGTGGGAGCTGTTTGCTGCCATTAGCAGCAAATCTACTTCTGCTTTCCTGCACATGTGGACGCCTACCTGGGAGCGTTTACTTGTGTAAACCACTCCTGGATCTAATGCATGTGCAGACACACCCAGAGAGACATAGACAAATTGGAGGACTGGACCAAAAGAAATCTCATGAGGTTCACTAAGGACACATGCAAAGTCCTGCACTTAGGACCGAACAATCCCATGCACTGGTACAGGCTGGGGGCTGACTGGCTAAGTAGCAGGTCTGCAGAAAAGGACCTGGGGGTTAAAGTGGACAATAAGCTGAATATGAGCCAACACTGTGCCCTTGTCAAGAAGGCTAATGGCATACTGGGCTGAATTGGTAGGAGTGTTGCCAGCAGATCAAGGGAAGTGATAATTTGCCTGTATTCAGTACTGGTGGACCACATCTGGAGTACTGTGTTTAGCTCTGGGTCCCCATTACAGAAATGATGTGGACAAATTGGAGAGAGTCCAGTGGAGGGCATTGAAAATGGTTAGGGTGCTGGGGCACATGACTAATGAAGAGAGGATGGATGAATTGGGCTTATTTAGTCTGGAGAAGAGAAGACTGAGAGGGGATTTAATAGCAGCCTTTAAGTACCTGAAGGGGATTCCAAAGAGGATGGGACTGGACTGTTCTCAGTGGTGGCAGATGACAGAACAAGGAGCAATGGTCTCAAGTTGCAGCAAGAGAAGTTCTGTTAGATATTAGAAAGAAGTTTCTCATTAGGAGGGTAGTAAAACACTGGAACAGTTTACCCCGAGAAGCTGTGGAGTCTCCATCCTTGGAAAGTTTTAAGACCTGGCTAGATAAAGCCTTGCCTGGGATGATCTAGTTGGGGTTGGTCCTGCTTTGACTAGGGTGTTGGACTACATGACCTCCTGAGATCCCTTCCAACCCTAATTTACTATGATTCTGTGATCATCTAATTAATCCTCTCAGCCCAATAAATTTAATAGAAAGTATATCAGTACTGCTGTGATATTGGGAAGCTGTCTCAAATGTACATTGTACACAGAATGTCAAGTTGGATTCTGACCGGGTGTAAATCAGCATGGGTCCACCGAAGCCAGTGACAGTAGCTGAGATCTGACCCATGAAGTCTTGAGGCCAATTTGGAACCCGGACTTAGAATCCCTTTTCCACCGTCCTTCCCCAGCCTCATGGCTGCAGGAATGGGCTGAGGAGACCTGGGTTTGGTTCTCTTGGGCCTGTTGCCCAGAATGAAGAAAGATGAAGATACTTCCTCTGTCATTCAGACAATGTTGTCTTGAGGCCTGTAGTCCCCGCCATAAATATGCCAGCGACTCTCTTGCTTATTTACTGGCCTGTCTGAATTCAGGGTGTGGACTCAGCTCCATTTCGTGGATGTTTTGAATGAGCTAGAGCTATGTGGTTTTCCTTCTGCCATCTTGGATTTGCAGGAAGTAAGAAAAAGCAGGGGCACAGTGATGCGAGCAGACTTTTTTTTCCCTCCGTTTTATCCCTTTCGCAGTGTTTCTTGTCACATCTACTGGTACTTCCAGAGGGGTAGGGGTGCAACTGATTAAAGATTTTCTTGGCTGATACCAATAGCCGATTATTAACCAGCCATATCAGTCGGTACTGATTTGATAACTGATTTGGTTACATGTGACGCTGGAGGTTGCTGGAGCGTGCCAAAAAAAAAAAAAGGTTTATTTGTGTCAGTACTTTAAAATGCATTTTTAAAGGTCTTTAAAAAACTTCACAGAGCCCCAAGCCAACAGGAGGCAGCCTACATCCATCCTTGCCCCACTCAGCTCTGCTCTGCTTAAAAGCATCCCTGTGCTTAAAAATGGTGGCTGTAGCACTTAAACTAAAGCTCATTTACCATGGGCTTGGGGCTGTCAGCACCAGGAGGCACAGTGAGTGTGCTGACCCCATGGCTGCTGGGTGGGCAGGGGGATACGCGGCTGGTGTGGGGCTCCCGAGGGAAAGGCAGCAAAGTGGGGAGACCTGAGCACACAGCGAGCAACCTGCACCCACGCGCACACAAATCTTGGGGGGGGGGGTTATGCCCCCCCCCATGCCTCCTCCAAGGGTGCATGCAGTGGTGGGGAGCCACTCCCACCCCCCAGCACCCTCTGGACAAGCTGCCTGTGGCTCCATCCTGCTCCCCACCTCAGCCCCAGGTCCCATTCACTGTCCTGGCTGGGCAGCACCTCCAGCCCCTGCCCCTGCTCCACTCCCTCCCTCACCGTGGGGAGCCTTGATCGCCCCTCCCCCTCCACAGACTTACCTGCAAGGAGCTGCTCTCCATGCTATCCGATTGTTTTCCTGGCCATGCACATGCGTGTAGGCACACACAAGCATGCAGGACCCCTTGTAGGCTAGAATGCTGCCCATCTGCAAGGGGAAACCCGCTGTTTCCCGAGGGAACCCAGCCATTCAGGGGCCCGGCCCTGCAGGTGAGAGGAAACCTAGGTGTCCAGGGGACCCAGCCAGAAGACATAATTAATTATATTTATCAGAGAACATTATCAGCTAAATGGGCAAAAAAAGCCAATAGCCAATAATATAAATTTCCCTTTTATTGGTGCCGATCCGATTATGCAGCCTATACGCAGAGGGGTAGGGGAGGGGAAGGATAAGAGTAGCTGCAGCAATAAGAGGTTAATGCCTAAGGAATAGATTCTCTTTTTGTGCCAATTATTGACATTTAAAATCAACTGTATTAATTGTTTTCCCTCTTCCTATTCAGGCTACAGACTGATTGGAAGCCATTCTGGTGTGAAGCTTTGTCGGTGGACAAAGGTACTTCTCTCTCTCTCTCTCTCTCTCTCCCCTAACAAAAGGAAATTACTAGAGACCTAAAGAGGGTGTGACAATCCTGTATCTGAAATAATCTTTAAAAACCTATTACCTGTAAGATTGGCTTCTGGGCTGCCATTTTGCATTGGTAGGTTAAATCCCTGTCACTTAGGGTAGACATATATATGATTAAGGCACAGATGTCAGAGCTACTGTCTGTCATTTTGGGGTGTTTGCTGTTACCATTGTTGTACCCCTGTCTACAGGAATGCATGTTATGGAAAGAACAAGGTTGAAAATACTGTAGAGAAGACACTGCCTAGACATGGCCTCCAGAAGAAAACCAGTTGCATTGCAGCATTAAAATTAGTATAGGTGTAGCAGGCTGCTGAAATCTCTCTGTAATTAATATTTCTGGTTTGCTCAGCTTATATTCCTCCCTGTGTCTAAGGATCTGTCAAACAGTGAGATAAACTTTATTTAAAAGTAACTATGCTGTTGCTTGTCTTGTAATTAATTTGATATAAATGATGGCTTCCCTTTCCAAGTCATACAATTCTGTGTATTGCGGGACATTGTAAAGGATCTGCTTTTCTCACTTGGTGAATCGGTAATGTTACAAATTTTGGGCGTAGCATGCGTGCAGTTTACTGATGTGTGCAATATTATTAAAATTAAAGGCCTTGGGAATAAGCACTTATTGAAAGTGCTGTCACATCGTTGTTTCTTGTGCACCGGCAGCTATATGTTCACTGGTCTCTCTCCCTCCTTGCTGCATTATTAGCTGTGTTTGTTTTCAAAAGAACTTATTGAATGATGAATCCTTTTTTTTTTAATTGAAATGCCAGATATCAGTGAGGTGTCGCATCAAAACATCCGCACCTATGAATAGCTTAAAGAGCACCTGCTGTACTATCATGAATATTTTGTAAGGTGTATTGATCCTGCTAACTTTTTGCTGTTTACATTTTTTCTTTAAATGTTTGTTCCTTCTATTGTTTGATTTCTTGTTAACATAAGAGCAGGCGATGAGATGCTTAAAAGAAAAACGTTGTGAGACTTTGTTAAGGCTGCAAATGAGAGGAGGAGAATGAACGGGTTTGTTAGAGAGTGCCACCTCTTCAAGCATCGCTATAAAAGCCATTTAACAAAAGTAAATAGAAATACACTGTGTTTAGATGGGGGCATGCCATTTTTAGATAGGCTGGAGCGTTGGGTGTATGGCAGTGGAATAAACTACAGCTGAAATGGGTTCTGGAAAATCAGTCTGCTTGACCTGTCACCAATTTCCCAATGTTCCTCAGCTGATTTCAGTAGAACTGGTCCTGGCTTAAACCAGCAGAAGGCAGAATCAGGCCTGCTTTTCATTTAAACTGGACCAGAATATCTGAGTTAAAAGTATTTATTCTTAGAAGTGCCATAGAAAATAATTAGTGTGTTCAAAATTCGTATTTCTGTGTTTGTCATTAGATCATTGATTGTTGGTTTTTATACAATCTATATGCATTATATGGTCTCAAAAGATAGACATCTTCTAAAATCTTTCCATATGACATTTGGCATCTTCTTTGGGGAATGGGATAAACCTTTTTATTTTTAATTTAACTACATGCTTAAATTTTTGTTACCTGTATTGCCTTTCTTATGGGATGAGACTTAATTTTGAATCTGTGGGGCTTTTAGCTCAGGTTGATTACAAGTTATTTTGTTATATTCCTGTACCTCATTTTATAGTGGTAGAGATTGTCCCCTGTTTATTAGTATTTCTTAATTGAATGAAAGGCAGTCTTAATTTAAGAAAGCAACTTGCATTCTAAATAGATTGTAAATGCCTAAAGGATGAGTGCAGCAATCCCATTGTCAAAGTAATATTGTGGTTTTATTGGTGAAGCCAACTACTGGTGTGAATGAGAGTTTACAGGATCAGCCTATTTATTTGAATTAGAGTTGGAAAAAGTACTAGACTTTTAGGAAACTAAAAATCAGTGGGAGTTTATTATGCAGCCTCGAAATGTATTTTTGTTGCTCTTTGTACTAGGTTTTTACAGTAATGATCCTTTTAATGCTAAGAAGTTTAATCCAGTTCGTTTTCAGTGTTGATAGAGAATATTTAGTATGGCTAAAAGCTTAAGTAAAAGACACTGGTGTATGCTTGTGCGTGTGAAAAATGAATGTTTAAATTAAAGGATGCAATTGTTTCCTTCTAGCAAAGGAGAGTCAAATGTTTGAGCACTGAATCATAGTGTTTGTATAAGGACATGTATAAGGTGCTATAGCAGGGGCGGGCAATTATTTTGGGCGGAGGGCTGCTTACTGAGTTTTGGCAAGCCATCGAGGGCCGCATGACAGGCAGTCAGGGGCAGATAAATATTAATTTTCTAATTTTTTTAGGGGCCCCGCAGGCCGGATAGAATCGCCTGGCAGGCTGCATCTGGCCCATGAGCTGCATTTTGCCCACCCCTGTGCTATAGTGTACGCTGATGTATGAATGTTTGCCATGAGTTTCCTCAAAAAGACTGTCTCTTTGCTTGGTGTGACCTATGGCCCCCAAGTTAGCCTGCCTTGTAGAATTTCTGCCTAGATAGATTAGAACATCGTAGTGATTATTAGTTGAAAAGTGCACAGATGCTAGGGGAGCAAATGACTGGTTGGCATTGGATATGGATAGTAGATATGGATATGACATCATTTAAAATCAAATGATGCAGAGCTTGAAGGAATGCTTTGCTGTGGGTACTGCTGTAGAGGGAACTTTAATCTCTATTGCAAGGCATTGATTCTACTTTAAATGAAGTTTTCTTTTCTTAGAGTACCTAAGCAGCTTTGTTGATACTCTGGTTATTGGCTCTATTATATCCATTACACTGAGATTAAATTTGTTCCACGGTTTCCTTTCTTAAATAAGGCTGGAGCTGTCAAAGCTGCTTGGTTTTTTTTCAAAGGCAGCTTGACTTTTTGCATCATTTGGCTGTAGACTGTGTTAAATTTCTGTGTTGTTCTGTTTTCTTTGCTGCTTCTAGTCGATGCTTCGAGGCAGAGGAGGCTGCTACAAACATACTTTTTATGGCATTGAGAGTCACCGATGCATGGAGGCCACCCCGAGCCTGGCTTGTGCGAACAAATGCGTATTTTGCTGGAGGTAAGGTACTGCTGCTCTTTGCCTTTGGGGAGCATCACTCCATTATGTAGCGTATTACTTGTGCATTTACAATATCTCTCCCTGGATTGTCTGCATGAGGAAAACCACCACTACCAGGAATTTTGCAGACCTATTTTTAAAGAAGCAAAACAGCAGTGTTTCAAATGACCAGTTCTGATTTGTTGTGAACTCTTTATAACGTGGAGTATGTTGTCAGGCCTGGCAACACATGGCTGTGGTCCAGCATGGCTATGTGTTGGCCTGTGGAAACCTAGCTTGCCTCAATGTTCTTCCAATTAGCATCTCAACAGGGAAACTTTGAACAATCATTTCAGTAAGATATATCCTAGTCCGGGCCTGCTAAATTGTCATTCTCGGTTATAAGGTATTAACGTGTTGCTTAATATATTAGTGTTCTCTTCCAGTTTTTAATCTGTTATGATGATATTATTTTCTTAAAAAAAAAAAAATCCTTTTACAAAGTGCAGAGTTTGGAGGCTAATTATCTAATATATGTTCTCATTATTTTGATATATAGGGGTTGTAGGAAAAGAATTGCAAAAGCGTCTTTGAGGTTCTTGAGTCTTTCTCCTCTGTAAAGCTGACACACAAGAGCCGACCAAGAAATTGAATATGCAACCTTTTTCAAGAAATTGAATATGCAACACTCCTTTTACCTTTACGTTTAGGGCTCGCCCCTCTTGCAGTGTTACATTCAATGCATAAAAAGGCAATTTTTCTAGTCATCCATTTTGGGACTTGCTTCAGTTAGAAAATAAGAATCAGCTTCCATGTTGTGCAAGAACTTGGTATCTTTAAATGTTTTATATTCTATGAAACTGCCATGCACTCTCTCTCTCTGTCTTCCTTTTTTCTAAGTATTGTCTCCAATAACTCAATAGCATACATTGTAGGTGAAAAGTGAAACAGGTTAACTGGTGGCTTATTAAGACTACAGTTAAAAAAAACAAAATTACTTTTCTATCACCAAAGTGACCCCTCTTAGAAGATGAATTACCTTGTTAAAAGTGCCCTAAGGGGGAATGAGCTTTGTCAGAATCTGAGCTGTAAGATCAGACCTGAATCAGCAGTCCTCCTTCAGGCAAGTGACTTGACTTCAGTGAAGTTTCTTGCCAGACTGGGGAGTGTAGGAGAGGCCTGACCATAAATAAAAACAGTGATATGAAAATATGATGAATGGGAGGAGCTGAAAATGTCTCAGTCATTCTTTCTGCAGCTGATGAACTAATTCAGTATCATTCCAGCTATACTTGACTTGGCTGTCCTTTCTATCCAAGAACACTTAGTTGCCACTCATTTTCAGTTCAGAGGTCTGAATGATTAGGATCAGCTAGTGAGAAAAGTTGCATACTGATATGTGTCAGTTGCTTACTGATTTTGATAGTCTACAACTTTGAATAATGCAAATACTTAACAACAGCAGCAATATAATGCTATGCTATTGATGTACTCCAAAAAATATACATCCCCATTATGTAAGTGCTTGGTATAATCATTATATACTGGCCATGTTTAAATCCATCTTAGGGAGCTTTAAATTAAAAAGTGAATTAGTGCTGCAGTCCGATAGGTTTTTATCACTTCATGGCTTGAAAAGAGTCACCGAACAGCATATCTAGCACGTGTTTTTATCCAGTCTTTTCCACAGTGTATAAATAATAGTCCAGTAGCTGGAAACAAAACATGTTGCTTATTCTCATTTCTGGACTTCAGTTTGTAACAGTGGAGTTAATTCTGTAGCAGTAACAGCACCAATAAGAGGAAAATTGCCCAGTGCATAACTGCATCCAGTCTTAACAGGGGGCATATCATAAATGCCAAATAGAAAGCAGTGAAAAAACCAAAGTGGAGCTCTTTGGTACCTTATGCTTACTGCAGAAGATGTAATAAGTGTTTTTCTCCCCTCTATAATAGCCTGGCTTTAGTATATCCTATTGGCAGGAACCCGTCTTTTGATTATGAGACTGTATCCGAGATGCTAAGCATGTGTCAATTGGAAGATACAGTCATCGGGATAAATTGCCCAGTGTGACTCCCACTGTATGACAGACACACAAATCTGTGGCTATCATTTGTTACTCTAAAAATCCTGGAAATAGAGGAGCTCTAATGATAACTAATACTGAGAAATTGATTTAACTAATAGTGATGAAGGCAGCACAAGCTAATCACTTTTTGTAAAGGATGCAGAGAAACATTCTCTTAGATTTATTGTGTGGGGATGAAATTGGTTTCATTTAGACTGTTCATTATGGATGGATGTTCTTGGTCTCCTCTGGGATCTGTAGTAAATTCCAAGAACTTGTGGGGGTCCTTCTCATCAGTTTGTTTGAGGATATCTGGCTACAGCTTACAGGATAATTTAGAGCACTAGCCGAGCTCATGCTTTGTCATGGTAGGCCAGGTCTGGTGGTTGTTCAAGGTCTGAAGAAGCAACCGAGATCTAATGGGAGTCTGCAGAGTCCATCCAAGAGATCCACGAGTAAAAAGGGCAGAGCACGGGGTCAGGAGACCGCCTGACTTAGGTATCTGAGAGACCAAACCAGAGTTGGGTTAGGGAGCCGAAGGGTCAGGCCAAACTCCAGGTCTGTGAGCAAGGTAGGTAGAGAATCCATCAGAGAGTTGGTAGGGGCACAAGCCCAAGGGCAAGGCAGTCTGGGTACAAGGTTGAGCCCTGTTGCTCGGACACTTCCTCTTCCAGGTCAAGGATTTTTCTAGCAGGGGTAAAGGATGGGCTGGCCCTGGCTGGCCACTCCAGTTGCAAAGAGTAGATAGATCACTAGGCCCAGATAGTGGGTTCTGCTCACCTGTGTCCACCCCAGTGCTCAGCTGAGGTGGCGGCAGACCAGGAGTGGCAAGCTGAGGCCCCAAGTTCAAGGTTCGGAGTGAGACCCAGGTTCCATTATACTGCCTATGTTACTGAGGGCAAAGTACTTGGTCCCCTGGGCCTCTGTCCCACACCTTCAAAATGGGAATAATGATACTGGTTAAATATTGTGAAGCCTTCAAATACTACAGTCTTGGAGTTCTCAGAAAAAGCACAGAAAATAGTGTTCTTGTAAGGAATAGAAGACAGAACTTGCTTAGGTAAGAACTAATCCTGAAGCACCATTTATGTGGGCTGTGTGCTGTCTCTGGATCTCTGATGCTTGGAGAACTGCTGGAATCTTGTTCTATCACACATGGGTATCCTTGCCTTTGGCTTGGACTTGGCAGACGCACACTTCTTTCCTTGACTACACTAGAGGTGACGCAGCATTGCTACAATAGTCCTCCCACCTTCCAAGCCTGTTTAAAATCCCCAGTTTGTAAGGAAAAGAGCTAGAGTCCTATTTTAGTCTTTATTAGGAAACTCTGCTCTAAGCAGCTAATGAGTCGTCTGCAGGCGGGGTGTGGAATAGCTGGCTTGTAGTGTAGTGTGTTGGCAGAGCAACATGTATATTTAGGGTGGAGACAGGGACAGGGGAATCTTACATAATAGCTGCCTTCTCTGTATACCTGTGGCAAGCCAACACAATTTATAAACACCACATTCAGCCCAACTTCTGGGTAATGCTGTTTAAAACAATCAGCCATGGCGAGCTCATTAAGTTAATTGAACTTATTGACAGATGATTCTAAATGTAGAATTATCAACAGACCCTCCTGCTGGAGTAGTATTAATACATTACCTTTTTATAATTGCTAGTTCCCATCTGTGCTGTTGGAGATACACGAGTCAATGATTTTGCTCCAAAGCTAGTATTTATTTATTTTTTAAAATATAGATTTTCCTTCTAGCTGGCCCTGCCAGTCAGCTCTGCATGCTGTTACAGATAAGGTGGCTATGAATTTTGTACTGCTTGATCTCTTCCATTAGGATTTTGACTGAAAGGCATGTATGGATTCCTCTAGCATCTCTAACAGTCTTGGAGCTATGTTCTGGCTGTGCCAGGACAGGAGGAGAACAGGTCAAGGAGCCCTTTGTTTTTCCTTTCCATCACTCTGGGCAAGAGATGGTTTTAATTTGGCTCAAGAGCAGATGTGATGGGAGTGAGGGGGGTGGCTACTTACGACTGGGGTTGATTGGGATGAAGGCAGTGTGTCTAGGTGGGACTGCTATCCTGTCCTTTGCAAAACCTCTCTGCAGGGTAGGCCTTAATTTTAAAGGTATGGCTGGACTCCCTTTACCAACTGCTTTCCCTTCATGCCTTTTGTTGGTATAATACCACTCTTTACCACTGCTGGAAAACACTAATGGCCTTTTCTGTCTCTTTACCTGTCCTGTCCTGTCCAGTGATTGGTAAGATAACTCATCCCACACTTTCTTTAGTGTATTGCTGCTATCTGCTAATACAGTAGCTTCTTCAGAACAGGCGAGAGGTAGTCTTTGTGTTTAAGGGCGTTCTCATTTAAGATGGCAAGTATCTTGCAGTGGGAGGAGGAAATACCTCAATTGCTATAATATACATGAACACACCTAACTTGTGATTCATTTGACAAAAAAAGTGTCACCATCCACTGTTTCTTTCACTCACTCTCATTGTATTTGCAGCATCTCTTCAACTCGTTGTCTAAACAGAAAAGTGTGTGACCACATCTCTTGGTCAATTAGAAATGCGGACTGAATTTTCCGATACTCTCTCTATTATGGCCTGATCGCTAGACAAAGCTGATTTGATTACATCCTCTGGCTGAGCATCTAAAACCTAATCAATTATTGTGGAGAAATGGAGCAGTTGAATAAGATTTCATTTAATATGTTTTATTATTTTGTATCTGAGTAGGAGGCAAGCAGACAGAGTAAAATAGCCCATAAAGAAATTGGCTCATATTTCTTCTTTTAGCTTTATGTTGTTTACAACAATATTTGAAGGCCACAGTGCCTTCACTATACAGTGAGCTGAGCTTTTGGTACCTCACATTTCTCAGCAACAGCAGTGTATAAAATCTCAGTGTGTATTGCCAAAGCCAGCGTTCAAAATTCATGCCCCTATGAGTCCTGAAATTTAAAGAAACAGCATGAACGATGGCAACAACCTTCCCCGCCCCCTGCCCTCCTTCCCCCCGCCCCACTTTCGCATCTTTACACTTAACTTTGTATAACAAAGCCAAAACAGTAGATCCTCATTTAATAATGACTCCAGAAACAGAGGATTTTCAGGGAAATGTCAATTATTAAATTGTCAGAGTGGACAGCAGTGGAGTATAGCCACTGAACATATTTAGAACCGAGGCCAGCAAGGAAGTGGAGCCCTTTCTTGTCTCAATATCCACCTCTGCTTAATAAGCCAAACATCGTTATCTCCTAGGATATAGTTCTGTTGACAAAAACAGGGGAGCTGGAAAATAACGTTATCTGGATTGGTGTGCTCTTGTCTTTTGGTATTAGACAAACCACGGGACCAAACTGTTGCTCAGTGACTTATTTTACCTTGCATAACTGGTGAATTTGTCCCACCAGTTTCAATCTGTTGACAGGGCCCAATGCTGCAATGCTTCCTCTTATTTGACACCAGGGGGAATGCTCCTGTGAATGAGATACATGAGTTTCAAAATCCCTGTATAGGGGCTGATGCCAGCAATAAATGGGGAAACAATGCACTAGCAAAGAGGTGTCTGAATGAGGAGCAGGTTGGGTGAATGCGTGACACCTTTCAGAGTCCTGTAGGCTCCTTGGACTCTGTTGCTTCTGTTAGTGATGTAGCAATCTATTTGAGGTGCTCCAAGCATGGTATAAGCATCTAGTTAGATCTTGTCTTGCCAAACTGAGGAAGTATAGGATGAGGGAGGAGTCGCATGCAAAGCATTATTGCACTAAGTAGGATCTTCTACATGAGGCTTTCCAAAGTGCTCTTCTGGGGGTAGGGTTAGGTAGTGATGAGGATACTGAAGATACACAGGGCCACTGAGTGACTGAGCAATGGTGTGTATGGTCCAGTGTAGAAGGTACTAGAGCAGGGTAGGCAACCCCCTGGCATGCACGCCAGAGTGTGGCACACGACTGCATTTTGCTTGGCACTTGTACCTTGTGGAAGGGGCCGGGCCTGCACTGCCACAGTAAGGATCGGGCTCCGCATGAGGCTCCTGCCATCTGTCCCTGGCATGCCAACATCTTACAAGTCAAGGTGGTGCGTGTTTTTGGCACTCTGCCCAAAAATGTTGCTGATCCCTGTACTAGAGTATGACCTGGGAGATCTAGGTGCTAGTCTGGTCACCACCAGTGAGTTTATTGGTTGACCTTAAGTCAGTCACTTCTTTGTTTCAATTTTCCCTGTTTGTAAATCTGAATAATGATGCATTTCTGGTGTTTAAATCACTTGGGGCTCCATAGAAGAAAAACAGTTTGTAGGAGCTAGATATTAATCATGTCCCCATTCTTGTTCCAGTTCTAACAGCTTACTGGTATTGAAACCCATACTTTTCATCTCCTGAAACAGAGTTATTTAATGTCTCATACTTTTATGTTGCTGGACTTCTATGTTCACTCTCATTTTTGTAATAGAGTGCTATGGCATCAATACTGACTATAATAAACCCCAAATGCTCCCTTTTCTCCATTAAATATAGTATGTGCTTGGTGAACTGGCATCTAGTTTCACACATCCTTTTTGGCAGAATGCTAGAAGTATTCTTATGAACTGATTTGGAAGAAGTTTCTACATCCTGTCATTCCTGGTAATTAAGGAACGGCTCTAAGAGATGACATTGGTTGTTGTCTGTATCTTCTTAGGAAAGCAATATTGCATATGTGATCACCAGGCAGAACTCTGAGAGGCACTAGGTACCCGCAACCCTTTTCTCCCATCAGCTCAGGGGATTTGGTCTCATACTTGGGAGTACACATTTCAGAATTGTTTTGCTCCTTCTGCACTTCTCTTTTATTAGTGTTTATTCATGCATTTCGAAGGACTTCACTAGAAAAAGTAGCCTCTAAGTAACTATGTCACTCTTGCGCCCATCTCTTTCCCTTCCTCCACGTTTCAGCCTGCAAAATACCACAAGCAACACTTACTCAATAGAAAGGTATTTTTATGGCTTAAAAATACTGCTGCTGATAGAAGGTGATCATTATCAATTCTGTTGCACTGTGCTAGCCAAGCTAGAGCTGGACAAATGATGGACTTTTTGAAACGAAGGGCTGAAATTTGTATGTGAAGGGAGGAGAAACTTAAGGTCTGACAGAAACAAACCTATAGGTATGTGGTTTTAGAGAGGTTTTTTTTGGATGAAATGAGAAACCAGTCCATTTATTGTGGGCCAACCTGAATTGTTTTATTTGAAACAAAATGAAATCTTTCATTTTGGGGTTTCTTAATCCTGCAAGAGACCATACTTCTTTAAACTTTTAACAAAAGGGATGCTATTTTGAAACAAGGTCAAAGTTTTTTATTTTGGAAAAAATGGCCAACTTTTAGCATTTCAGAAACGAAAGGTTTCATTGTGATTTTCTTGAGATGTTTCAAGACTTTTGAAATGATTCCTGCTTTTTTTCAGCAGAACTATTTGTCAAGTTTACTCAATCTAATGATCTAAAATGTTTTTGTTGAATTTCCCATTTATGAAAATACTTTAATCCAACTTAAGCCACCACTCACAAGTAATAATTACGTCTAGTATCTAACAGGAGAAAGCTTCTGTAGAAACACTGATAGCACTGTGCACTTTCCTAGAGGAACCTTAATAGGTTTTTATAATTAACAACACTAATTTTTTTCTTTTTTCCCTCTAGGTGAGCTCCTCTTATCAGAAAAGTAAAATATTCCTTTGTATTAGTAATATTTATTCGGAAAGGATTTGAAAAATACTAGGCAGGTAGGAAGGATAACCGCAAGTTGTATTGAGAGTCCATGGAAATTTAATGTTTTCTTTCCTCTGGCTTTTTCTCCCAACCTAAGCATTTCCTAGACAGGCAAAGACTCACATTTCCAGTTCTCTTGCGTTATCATCTTTATTATTGAGATACTGCTTTTTTTAGAACAGGAAAAAGGCTCCTTGGTCTGTAAAGGTTTTGCAGTAATTTCACTGACCTTTTTCCATTATCAGAGTTCATAGTGCTTATGGAATTTGCCCCAAGTAATAAACTAGCAGCTACTTCATTAAAATAACTTGTAATGATCTGGGAGTTGTATATGCAGTTGCACCCCTTCCTGAGAAAGTTATGATTAATTGCCAGGGTCATTGGTAGCATTGGTAAATGATACAGATACATCAAAGGACTGACAAGAATACAAATAAGGTTCATTTGTAGGCCATATTGATTTGCCAAGGGACATCTGAGAACTCCCAGTGGAGTTTAGGTCCTGTCTTTCATCAGTTTCTCATAGCATTGTACTAAAGCAATCATGACTTGTAATCAGAATAGCAGAGCGGCCTCTTTTAGTGGGCATGGTTTGAATCTGAAAGTTGTCTAATACAGCAGGTAATTTTTAGCATAATGCATTATTGCTGAAAGGGCAAGGAAGCTGCCCACAATTCCCTGCTTGGTCAAGATTTGAGCAGTTACTTAGGCAGGTATTCTGGGAGGCCTTAGGGTCTGCTAGTGAATGAAGAGGTGAGAATGAAATATTGGCTCTGCTAGTGATTGGGAAGCACGATCTAGAAAGTCACGAAATATGCTTGGTTTCCACATTGAAGAGGACTGCAGATGCCAAATAAGCCACTTGTAGACATGACCCAGTGTGTTTTATTAAACCCTTATGTGTTAAAATACGATGCTTGCAATTAAGGGTTGTCCAGAGTCCATCAAGAGCCTATTGATTTTTCTGCCAAGTCACCCTATTAAATATGCATGGCATAAGCTTTGTAATTTAAACATGTAAGAGTTTTGTATAAATACCTTTTTAATAGTTAGCTTTCACAAAAAAATTCCATGTTGGCAGCATCAAAAAACAAATTGTAGAAAGTCCAAAAAAAGAACTGCTTCACACTGAGGACCTATCTTTGTTGCAAGAAGGAAAAGTGTCAGTAAGTGAATATGTTCATGATCTGGAGAAGGAACATTTGGTGTGAGGGGCCACGTAACAATCTTGAATTTTCCAAAATGCAAAGTTAAAGGGCTCCCTTCTCCCCACTTCTTCCCTCCCACTGCCCTTTACAGCCCACTGAAAGTAATGGGAGCTTTCTGGTTGAGTTCATTGGGCACAGACTTGCTCTTTAATTCTGGATTGCACTTTCCTGCCCTACTTTAACTACTATGTGTAACTGGAAGCCTGAAGATGGCAAGTGATCATTTGTAAAGGTATGGTCTTGCTTCACAGGCAAGTCTTTTGGGGCAGCTGAGGAACTGTATTGAAGACTGAGGTCAGCTGGCCAGAAAACACTTGTCAAAACACTTCTGAAATATCTTTTTCTAAGAATCATAGAGAAGTGAGACTGGCTGGGACCTCAGCAAATCATCAATCCCAATCCCCTGCTCAAGGTAGGATCGTCTGTCTAAGCCATCCTAGAAAAGTGTTTCTTTAACCAATGCTTAAAAACTTTGGGAGCAGACTCTTGCAGGCACCCTTAAAACATCAAAAACATCTTCAAAACTTGCCACAGGTAAAGCATGGGAGTAAAGGTAATTTCAATACTTTGACCCTGCAAGGGTAGTAAGTTGTTTGGACTGGTTTATTACCTGAACCAAATTACTTGAGCCATGCAAGGTTTTTAGCTAGTAGGCCTGATTCTGTATTCTTTCCCTATCTGACTCCTGTAGAATATTTTGTTTCTAGCAGAATATTTTGTTCCTTCTCTAATGCTTTAATAAACTATTCTCAAAGCTGGGCTGAAATGGATAGTGCTAGCTCTCAAACAAGAAAATACAGGAGCAGTTTGAGAATGAACCAGCAGTCTTGAGATTTTCAGTTCCAAATATGAGCACGGTTGGAGGGGGGTAGAGGAAAAGGAGAGAATTACTGGAAAAATTCTCATACTGGGGCTTCCAAAAGGGAAAGAAAGATGAGAATGAGAAGCACAGAAATAGTTTATTATTTTTGAAAGGTGAAGTTTTAGGGCCCGAGGTGTTTTTTTTTTTTTTTTTTTCCCTTCGTATTTTTTCCCAATTTAACTTTATTGATTTAGGATTTACCTCTGATTCCTACGGGTGAAAGCAAGAGAATCAGGTCTGTAGGCTGGAGCCCCTTTCTGCATTGCTGTTGACAACACGCAAATTAAGCAAAAATGGAGTAATTCTAGGTGTTTGGTTTGGCAGTTCAGATGTCTGGTATTTAGCTCTGTTAACTCTAGGTGGATTTATAAAACTTCTTCCAAACTAAAGGAGAAGTGTGCAGAGAAATGCAGAAATTCTCACCAGAGTGGATGGCCTGTAGTAAAAGAGTCTGTGGGAACTAAACTAGCTAGGAGAAATTAGATTAGTAAAAGTGCCCTTAGTTGGGTAGGGAGGCTGAGCACTGTGGGCCTATTCCAGTTGTCTTGCATGTAGGAGATCAGTTGTTTTTATTCCTGCAGTTTATTTTAGAGCATCTTTCTTTTAAATGTCCAGTTTCAATAATTCTGTAGCTAATAAATCACAGAAGCAACACAAAACCTCCAGCTGAATACATTTTGCAAATTAACTGGATCTATCACAGATGCATCTCTGGCATATTGTAAGCTACCCAGTTCCTTTCTATATTTTAAGTTGGCTGATATCCATTTGACTCTGGGACATCACTTGGAGGGTAAGACTGTATAGCTGTTGTGTTATAATACCAATCCTTTTATTAGCCATTGAGGATAGCACCTGTATCTCATTGTCCAGCTAAAAGACTTGGTTCCTGCCTGTTTGAATGTATCCTGCTGTTGTGACTGCTAGATCATTCTCTGTTGGGGAGGTCTGGCTGGCAGCAGTGTCATCCTGGTTGATCAACAAACACCTGCCGTTAATCCACATGATGAAGTTAGGCTTCAAAGTGACCCTCAAGGCTCAGTTCTCTGTCTGGGTACAAGAAAAATTGAGTGCCAGTGCAGGGGTATATTTAGTGTAGGTTAATGCTAGTGGTAGGATTTTGCAGGTGTGTGGCTGGGTATCATTATGTTATCTTGCCTTTTAAATGATGCTACAGCTACCCGAATGGTAGAGAAACTGCTTTTGATATGTCTTAAAAGGCAAGCTTGGGAACAAAAAATCATAAGCTGGCTGAACACTAGGAACCAAGGACTTAACATTGATACTGATTTTATAGCATATTATAATCTACATGATGCCTGAATTCTTTTCATATATCACAAAGGTGATAAAGACCATCCCCATTTTGGATAGGCATCCATCTCCCAGTAATCCCTTTCTTTTCCTCTAGTAACTGTTTGTCTGCTATCCCTGGGAATTTTTCTCCCCCTCACATTTCACAGCTCTATGAATTCCCTTTTACTATGGATGTGTGCTTGCTTTTCTCCTCAGACCTGAAGAAGAATGTCTTGCATTTGAAAGCTTGTCTAACTCTATCGCAGCGCTGCAGTTGGTCTCCAATAAAATATATCATCCAAAGAAATCCTTGTCTCTTTGATATGTTACCAATTTGCAACAAATCAATCCAGTATCTCCTCCTTCAGGCACCATACAAATCCTGTGGGTACAGAATGGCGATGGAAATTGGACCAACCTGAAATGATCTTGCAGGAAGCTATTGAAAACCATCAGAGCTTGATCAAGCAATTCAGAGGTAAGTGTGGGCTAGCCTTCTTCTTAATGGAACTCTTAGGAGTATCCAAGCGGACATCAACACAATATGAATCAAAATCCTTGTAGCCTGCAGAGCACTAGAAAAGAAATGAGGGAGTTGTACACACATCACTGGGAAATTTTTCTGGAACATTATTTACTCTTTACTATCCTGGGTCTGTCTTGATTACACCACTAGCCACTGAGTTACTAGCTGCTGTTGTCTGGGAGCTGAATGGGACCCCTTCTCAGACACCTAGCAGCTATGCGGTGTAGTTCTTACTTGGTTGTCAGCAGTTCCCGTGATGCTTGAGCCAGGCTGGGTGGCCTTTTACAACACAAAATGTGAAGGACAGGAAAGAACGGAAAGTAATCCCCATTTAACTGGAGCAGAGTGAGTGCTATGTAGCCTCAGTGGGTTGACATTTGCAAGCTCGTGCCTGAATTCTCCAACCAACTAGTTTAGGGACGTAATTTTTGCATCTTGAAGGATTTTGCCCATACAACTACAGCTGTTGTCATTTCTAAATTGGTAGTTCTCAGCACCTCTGGAAACCAGGCCACTGGCTTTGTACACTGAATCCTTACTGGTTTTTCTTCCTATGTGGGTTACTTGTTAGCACAGCCCCTTTCTCTCATCTCCTCCAAAAACAGGAAACTTAGTTATTTAGCCAAGGTCAACTTTTATGCATAAGAGAAGCCAGCCAGCAATGTTCTTTCTTATTGGCACTGGAGGTTGTGTGAGTGTCAGGAGGGAAATGAAACATCCATAAAATGTGCAAGACAAGTAAGTCTTTGTCTTGGATGTCATTTTGGGAACCCATTTGTTTATCTTGGCTGAACACAAGAGAAGACCCGATAGATTAGAAACAAGACAAGGAGAAATTTTAATTGGCAGAAAGGAGCGATTCTGTCATGTTAGTTGGGGTTATAGAATAGTAAGACTAACTGGTTAGATTTAGTAGGCTCCATTTCTCCTTTATCACAAAGTGGCTGATTTAAATCCTCTTGCATTCTGAGAGAAATGTTTTTGGGGTCTAATTCTGACAGAGCTCATTTCATGCAACGAGGTCTGACTATGTATCTCCTGCTGCCTGTAATGTGTGCTTGTGGGGAGAGTCCAGGTATGCAGTTTGAGAAGACTGGAGCAGGGCAGAGATGGAGAAGTCAGGGCTGAGGTGCTCGAGTTGGGTAGGGGGCAAATGAAGTGGATGGGAGGGTGATTGGTCCTGGTGGTGTGTCTTGCTTCTTACTCACCCTAGCACTGTTAACTAGCTATCAAGATAGGGATAGTGCCATTTCAAGAAGCTGCAGAACGTGCTTCTCAGCTTCTGCTTCATTTGCTGTGTGTGGACGGGGAGAGCAACATAGAGGAGAGCCGGAACAGAGGCCACAGTAGTAGCCTCCCTCCAGCTCAGTCTGGAAATCCTCAGGATTTCACTGCTGCTGGTGAGATGCAGCTCAGCAGGTGTCCTACCTGGAAGAAGCCTTGGCTTGAAAATTTTGTCCGAGTGAAAAGTAGGCTGCATAGCAAATTTTGGCCCGGAGGTCACAGCAGCTGTCTGGAATAGAGACTTGCTTTAACCTAGGGTGAGAGTGGTCATGTTTAGCATTTAGGGTATAATCCTACTGTATGTACATTTTTCAAAGTTGTTTTTCATATTATTGAGTCTTAAAAAAAAATTAAAATCAGAAGTCCAAAAACCATTTTCCCTTCTTGAATCAAACTCAAAATAACTGACTGATAAGGGTTTTCACTGGATTCCCCTTGCACATTATTTTGACTCTTAGAGCTTTAATATACGGAATTACTGAGACACTATTATGGTGTTTTTGGGAATAAGTATTCTGAACGTGCAGTAATGAGACAGGATTGAGTTGTAGTATAGTTGTAGTATAGTGCTTTCTTAGGGGAAAAAGGCGCGTTGCTCAGAGCGAAAAAAGCTGAAGATGTTCCACATTCTATACTGTCCGACCCTGCTTGCTGAAACCAGGGTGCAGGGGAATCTTTAAATGGAGTTTCAATATTTGAAGTATAACAATTCCCTTTTCCGTCTCATTTTTTTTCCTCCTCTTGTTCCTCCCTTTCTAGTTCCCCCTCTGCCCCAAATGTAGATGGCAGTATTTGGGAATTTGAGGTAGAAGTATCATGGATCTCATCAAGAAATGCTTGTGCAGGAAAAAAAAGAAATATTAATTCTATTTTCTGGAGCTTTATTTTCTATGAAGCCAATTGTGAAAGAATTCATTAAACTTGCACGTACATCTGCAGCTCAATTATATTTGACCTTGAGCTCTGATAAGAGCTTGGAAAGCGTCACGGATTAGAATTATACTGAGAAAAAACAAATGTGACATCAAATTTTAGGGTGGTGGATTGTAACAGGCTTCCCGTCCTGCAGGTATTGAAGCAAAAAGGCATTTTAAAGAGAGAGGAAGAATAGGAAAAGGGAAACAAGCCCAGTGACTGGCTTAACTTGCACTGTGAATTTTATATAGCTGTTCCTTAAAGTGCCTAGAGAAGAGGAGAGCATGAGCGAAGAAGAAACTAGGTTAAAAGAACGTGTAGCCACTGGAAGCTGAAAGATGCATGGCACCTTGGAGGATCCAGCTCCCTTATGTGGTGCTGAGTCTGAGTTGTTCTCCGTCTGGATCATACATGCCTCAGGGCAGAGCACACAGCTGTGCAGTGCCACAAGAAGTCCATCAGCATGTCCACAAATAGTACATTGGATTTAATTATGATAGATTAAAAGAGAGCAAGGTTTAAGCGGTGTGAGAAGCTAGATTGCTTTGTGGTTTAGGGAGGAGCAATTTGTGGAGAAGACAGATGACAACTCGACTCTGTAGGTTTTACATCTATCTGGTTTGCTGTGGAGTGCCACAGGATAACTCGTGACTTCAGTCAAGTTACCCTACTGGGCACTACAGCTGCTAGTAAAGGTGTTTGAGGATAGACACCCCCACAAGACAGAGTGGACCTAGAATATTTAAGCTACAGTGGAATAAGAGCCTTTCTAGTGTGCTGTAACCTGAGAATCAATGGGGCATTCAAATTACGCGATGTTATTCAGATTACATTGCAATTTATTGTTTGAATTAATTTGCATTTTGGCATCTGATATCTCGTAATATCTTAACTCAGGGCAGTCCAACTGGTGGCCTGCGGGCTGCATGATGCCTGCAAGGGGTTAAATAGTAGCACCCAGGCTCCCATCTGTCTCCTGCTCCCCACATTGCCCCAGCTGAAGAAGCAGCTGGGGGCTCCAGCTCCCTGTTCTGGCTCTCTCTCCAGGTGGCAGGATGGGGTGGTGCAGCATGTTGCAGCTTACAGTGCTGAGGGAGCCTGCACCTGGGGTGCCTGAGGCGTGATGCTGCAGGAGAGCACATGGCTGGGGAACATAGGGTAAGGAAGGGTGCCTGGGTGTGTGGCACAGGGAGGGGGTGGGAGGTGTACATGGTGGCGCAGTGTGTGTGGGGTTGGGGGGAAGGGGTTTGGGGTTGTAGGCAATGTTGTGTGTATTAGCACTAGATTTATGACCCAGAGGCCTTGTTATGGGTGGACCCAAGCCCTCAGACTAACCACAGCCTTTCCATTCGATGATAGGCAAATGTATTGATACACGGTGATAACAGAAAAGAATAATACAAGCAGTTCTATAGCTACCAATCCTAGAGCTGTCATCAGAGTCAAGATATGTCTTGCCAGGACATGAGCTTCACTCTGAGGTTCTCTCTTGAACTTCATATGTCAGCAGTCTGGAGGTTAGAGGCCAAGGCGCTCCTCCCCCTCCCCAGTTTGGTGGATGAGATGGGCTGGTGGTATGCCTTCTGTCCATGGTACCTCGGGTTCCCCTCTCAGGGACCCTTCTGTCCATGTGGCCTCGGGTTTCCATCTCGGGGACCCTTTGTCAGGGAACCCTTTTCAGGGATGGGGAACCCTTCGTTGCTCTAAAATCTCTGTTTTTGTGTTCTTTTCCCCTCCTGATGACTCTTCATCCGTGGCTGTTGTGGATTGGTCTCTCTGTGGTCGTCATACTGTCCAGGTTCTGTTGTATCAGCATATTCCTTTGTGTCACAAACCCATTACATACATGCATCCTAATTTGGGTTTTCCAGGCCTTTTCCTAATTTGGTCTGTTCCCTCAAAACCAGAACCTCAGGCCCCCGCTCTCTTGGGCCTTGGAACTGGTTTCACCTTGTTATGCTATGGAACAGTGTGGTATATGCCCACTATTTCCCAGGCTATGTGTATATCCGTTAGCCTTGTTGTGTTAGACACTGTGAGAATTGTGTGACTGTGTGACCAGGCCTTTAGAAATGAATTTACCCTTGCTGCCACCCTGGATTGTTGTTCTAATGTGTATCTATATTGCCTATAAGCCAATTCCCAAAAGCAAACCTCTAAATACCATTTTCTAGCCATCAGTGTGTGGCCCTGAGGACACAGCAGGGCATGCAGCCCCCTGGCTGCTTAAAATTTGGACAGCCCTATCTTAAGCTATAGCTACCTGAAGTTAAAATAGCAAGTCAGTTCCTCTGAGTAACTGCCTGTGTGTAGATTCCTGCTACACAATAAATGCAAAGAAAAAGTTTACCTCTCATTGTGCAAACAAGCAGTTATTGTCGAATAGGTGGTGTACTGTAAGTTCACACTGTGCATAGCCTTACAGTTGGTTTTTAATTCTATCCTTTGTGTGCGCACATACTTGCCTCCACATCCCAGAGGAAATGGCAAACTTGTCTTATTCATCTAATTCGTTATTGATCCCATTTACTCTTGGAAAAGGAGCTATTCAGTAAAAGGATGCAGAATTATTTGGGTTTTCCCTTTGCAGTCAGTCCATTTGTATGCAGGTATTTTTTTTATGTGTGCATGCTTAAAAATGAAACCCTCTCCATCTCCATCTCTATGCTGTTGTCCTGCTTTGTACAGTTTTGAAGACCGACGACATTAATTAATGCCATATAATTCTCCATTAGTGTAACTGATGGAGAGAGATCTCATTGATTGGGTAGTAAAGTAGACAGGTGTAGGATAGTTTATTTGATGGATATTTTTTCTTGGTACTGACTAGTAAATCCCTGTGCCCTTCACAAGGGCACATGCACAATAGAAACATAACTCAAAAATAGAAGAGCAGGTATCGTAGATGTGACAGTCCTGGATTAGGAAAGCGAGATCTCGGCTGGAGTGGGAAATCCTGGTGGTTTGAGTGGAGGGGACACGAGCGAGAGGTCACTTACCTTGATGCTTATGTGTTTACACAAGGTTCTTAATACTGCCTTGTATTATAGTATTGGTGCAGCATGAAGGGAGAAGCCTAGTTAACTTCTATATAGCATATAATTCATGCTGGTCAAACGATTGTAACGCATCCCCAATTGCTGATGCTACTATTGAATAGCCAGGATCCTCCTTTCTAGTTGGTTAATATTCCCATTTTTAGTCCTGTAGTGTCCCTAGAGAACAAAGATTAGAGCTGTCACCTGCCTGTATGCAACTCTTGCTTAATATGCATTAAACTCCCTGGTTCTGTTTACAAACCTCCTTCTCTATTTAAGGCTGGGGCTGTATCCTCAGAACACCTTTTTATCTTGGCATTGCGGCAGAGCAGGTAATTTTCTGTACCATTTAAGCTGCTGTGTCTAAGCAACACAAGGTGAGTTGAGGACCAGGTTTCAAAACTAGTGCTCATGCTTGCTCTCTCTCATTTTATTTTTTTTCCCCTTATTACTTAGGAACTTATTCAGGTGTATCAAGGCACATCCAGTGAATGTAAAATGACATCTGCAGAACAGATTAAATCAGTTCACAAGGGGGGAAGGGGGATGTTACTGGGTAGAATAGAAAGTTCTTCACCTGCACATAACTAGCATGAATCTGGATCGCATAGTTAAGGACTAAAAGTGCTACATTCACTCTGTTACCTTGAGCGGAGCTGTGTTGATTGACATTGGCTGTGGACCTGGCCCATTGTTTCCTAATGACAAATAAATCTTGATGAGATTTTTAGTAGGTAAAATTAGAGGTAGGAAGCAGCTGCTTGTTTGGTCTCTGATACCAAAGAAGGTGCAGAAGGACTGCTTACAAGTTGGTAGCCTGTTACTGGAAGGTGTTGTGTTGTCTTTCTGGTTTTAGAATTAACCAACCTTCTTCCTTGTAGTGGTCAGTACATTTAGTCCATATGTGATCTCTCTTCCCAAAATATATTTAAGGTATGCTATCAGTGCAGAATTTTGTGTTAAGGTTCTTTCTTTCTCACTTGCTTATTTGTTCTCTTCTTTCCTCCCCCAGGAGTGCCAGGTGTAAAAGCAGATCGCTTTGAAGAAGCAATGGTAGCAAAGCACTGTGCCCTCTCTCTGGTTGGAGAGCCAATTATGTACCCCAAAATCAACAGATTTTTAAAATTGTTGCACGGTCACCACATCTCTAGTTTCCTGGTTACAAATGCACAGTTCCCAGAGGAGATTAGGTGAGTGTAATACAATGTGCGTCTCTCAAAGGCGTTTTGGCTTATTCTAAAGATCTGTTTTGTGCTTGTGTGGAGATGGAAACCCATGACACCACAACAATAGGTCTGTCTAGGTCTCCCTGCTACTCTTATCTTCTTCCTCCTTCACAGCTTGATTTTGTTTTCTGTACCTCTTTACTCCAGTGTGATTATTTAGAAGTGAATACATACAGTTGCACCAAACATTCTTAGTACAGGCTGCTGGGGAGGTCTGTTTTGTCCTTGTGAATTTTAGGGGGGAGTGAAAGACGGGCTGTATTTTGCATTTGGGAATGCAGGAGTCTAAAAGGAATATGGTTCATGAGTAGAGCAGGAGTTAGAACTCGTCAGAACTACTTAGCTCATTTGCTTCATGTATGACCTTGGCCAGTTGCTCAGTATTTGTTTTCATGTCTCTATCTGCAACATAGGAATTAATAATTTACAACCTGTCTCACCGAAGGAGTTGTGAGCATTAATGTGTGTGAGGCATTTTAAGACACTGAGAATACAGGCTATGGGCAAATGCAAAGTATGTGTGTATGTATTGACTTATTTTTAAGTATGCTTGATACCTTTTTAATAACAAATTCGAACAAAGTACAAACATTGTTAGAGCTTGCCCCCTGTCTTCTGTAACAGCTGGGGTGCCTGGGAAGTATTGTATTAATACAGTTGCATTGTATTAATTGGTTGTGTAGTGTAATAATTAACAATGATTAATTAAGAGTGTAGACTCCAATTCCTCCTTGGTGTTGCTCAAGCAAAGTCAGGGAGTTACACAAGGGACAAGTTTGGTTTGTCTTGTTCCCGGTCTCTTATTTCAGCTGGATGCATTTACGTATTCATGGTTTCTGATATGGTGCGTTCCTTCCTACCCCTCCCCTTTTTGATCTGAATCAGGAGGGAGCGAGAGCCCCACACATTTTTGAGTTAGTAATTATGGTACTCAAAGCCATTCCAAATGATTGGGCAATTGTGTAATCAAGTTACTTTTCAAACCATGTATTATGTGCCTGATAGACAGAAACTTCTCCTTCCAGAAACTAAAAATAAAATTGATAAAAGAGAACCTAGGCTACATTTTGGTGATATATTTTAAATAAATCAATAAAACTGTAGATTCACTCTCAAAGAATTGCAGCTGATCTTTGATCAGTCAAGGCAAAGGAATTTCTGGTGTAAGGCATTACAAAGTATTGTAGGGTGAGCTTAACTCAGTAGTTGTCAACCAAGAAGAAACTAGAGTTAAAAATCAATTCCTAGTGACCCCTAAGTAGCAAAATCAGAACGTGGCATGTAAACTGGGCAGTTGGACCAGTGACTGCTAGTGGCACAATCCGAAGCTGGCATTAGTAAGATTTGCTTTCAGACGCATACACTTTTATGAAGGCAAGAGGGATGTTATTGCGGCTGTCCATTTTTAAATTTCTTGGATCCAGTCACTAGTTGTGAATAAATGCTATGCATGTTCAGCTAATGATAATACTGAATTATTTTTTTAGCTGTGGACCAAGCTGCCTACCATATTTAACCATTAAATCCGTGTCAGGATCCCACATTGCCATCTCACGGTGCTGCATCCTGATGTGCTTATCAGCTAACCCAACTCATTACTCTGAGTCGTGCCGAACCCTCGGGCTGTGACTGTGCCTGAATTTGTCTTGTAACAGCTGAACACTGAATTCTGAACCTGATCTCACAGACATGGATGCACTTGTCTAAGCATCAAAAGTTCTGTCTTGTGTGGGTACAATGGGGAAAAGTGAAACAAAAACTGGTAAAAATCCTTGTCTTGGGACTACATTTTGGAAGCAGCATCTACAGCGTGAATATGCAGGCCTTGTGCTGGGAATGCCCCTGTGAAGTCTATCTTCCTTGGCTGGGTTGTGGTTGTGACTGCAGTAGCTCTTGCAGTTGATGCCCTCTCCTTGGTAGGGGAGAACAATAAGCATGCATACCCTTACAGTTTTGAGCTCCACCATGTCTTTGGCAGATGGTGTGGCCCAGATGACACAGTATGGTGCAGGAATTCTTGACCATCCTCTCTTAGTACAGTCTCTGCTGTCTTATAGTCTAACTGTACTGATTCTGCTGGCTCTTGACTGTCTTCAGCAGCTGTGGAAGAAGGGCAGGATTTGGCCCCTTTTGAGAAGAGATCAATTTGGCAGCTACCACTCTGGAAGACAGTAGCTACATGCTCAATACAACCTCTTCTTTTAATTAGGCAAAGGGTAACATTCAGAGTACTCTGGCTCTGCTCTGGTAACAATCCATTTGTATCTAGGATGCTTGCCCATTTAGGAGATTGCTGCTTGGACTGCCAGCTCACAGCACCTCATTAATGAAACCGTTCAAGTTTTCACCTAAAATACTGGATTTATTTCCCATTTAATGATCTGTGCTTGCGTCTGGAAATACGATTGGAGAAGTTGTTTGCGTGTCTTTATCAAGTAATTGCATTTTTTGACCATTGACAGCTCTGCTGTGGTCTCAGTCCAGACGATTTTTGTCATATTTCATTTTTCTTCTTTGGGGTTTTGGTTAGCAGGCATGATGGACACTTGTAGGAAGGATTTTTTTAAAAGATACTTGCACTGTAGCCTACTCATTAGCAGCCTTCACAAGCAGCCTTTGCAGAAGGTTATTCTGTAATATTTCTCTATAAACCATTAAGAACCACAGATAATAACATTTTGAAGCTGTCACTTCATCTTGAAGGCTACTGGATAGAGACTTTTTTGTTTACTCAGTATTTGATAGATGTGCATCTTAACTCTCAACAGTCCTGTCTTCCCACCTCCATCCCCTCCATCCCCCAAAGTGTTAACTAATGTGAAAATTCCCTTGCTTTGGTTATTTCTCCTGCTTTTAAAGAGCCCGTGAAAATTCTGGTTTGTTTTGCCTGTTGTTCTCAATGTCCTGTTTTATTCCTTGGCTATATCCTTGGATATAGCATTATTTATTGTACTCTTGCCCCACAATTACGTGTGTACATGCCCACATCACTCTCTGGCAGCCTTGGAGTTTATGACATGGATGAAATCAATCACAGGCTCTTAAGCTGAATAGGTTAAAACTTTGAGAAGTCAGCTTGTAGTGTAAACAGCTGATGTGCCTTCAGTTTTAGAAAAGATGCATCTTAATACGCTTTTCTGCAGATAGACAAATTGTTGTCTTTTGACTTTGGACAAATAGCAGCTACAGTAATTATAATGACCTCTTTGTCTTTGTTAAACTGACCATTGATATAGACCAGTGATTCTCAGTGAGGGCTATGGGGTACTACCAGATCTTTTGAAGGGTGCCTCAAGGTGTGAGGAGATAAGCAGATAAATTAAGCAGATGAGCACAGGCTTAGGCTTGCCTCTGCTGGAAGGATTCCCCACCCTAATGCCCAAGCCTCTCTGCAAGGAGGTAAGCATTGTAATATAAAAATTAGTTTTTGAAATGGGGTATGACTCAATTCACAAGTTATGGAGGGGGTATTTTGAATCCAATGAGGGGTACCTCAAGTCCAAAAAGGTTGAGAACCCGTGATATAGGTACTCATTGGGGCAGCATCCAAGTGTCCTCCAGCAGCATGTGGTAGAGACTTGGACTAATACAGAATAGGGAAGAAAAAGACACCTGGTCACCCAGTTTTACAGTCATTGTTCTATGTATTCTGGTAGGTCTCTGGTCTCACTATAAGGCTGTTTATAGTCATGCCTGTGCAAAATTTCTAAACTCTTTTACAGGTTTTGCTGTGCAATTTTGCCAGGTCCTTTCCGAAGGACCGTGAGCACATCCTTACCACTATTTTTACTGCTGTGTTTTTCCCTGTTTGCATGCTGCTTACAGTCCTAGAGCCTTACAGATCTACCTGTCAGCACCTTGTTGGGTGACCTCCATTGAATAGCATAGGACTGCCAAATAGGACTGCCTCGTGGCAGGACAGGGCATGTTTTAAGGCTTTTGGACTGCAAATGTTCCAGTATGAAGCAAAGACTTCTAAATGCTTCCTGCAGAACCACAGACATTTTCTCCTTTGATTGGGCCACTTAGGAAGACATTTCTTAATTAATGTTTTACAACTGTACTTGAAAAAAAGAAGATGCTCCTTTTTGGGGGAGAGGTCATTAAAGTATCATGTGAGTCGTCAGCAGTTTGTTACGTTGTACTTTGCACAAGTTATTTGATGGAGGTCTTTTCTGGGTTTTTTTTCTCTTGTGGTTGTTCAGACTCCATTGAAGGGTAAAGATCTGCTGCTGAACTTCGCACCAAAAGTGCTATGATGTTGTGCTTTGCTGCTTGTAGCAGAGCAGAGTTCGGCATAGCAGCTTGCTCAGAGAGATAATATCTTAGGGGCCCTTCTGTAAGAAACCATAAATCCAGTTAGCTATAATGTCTGAAAAATAACGATTTCTTTGTTCCTTTTTATTACCAAGAAACCTTGAGCCAGTAACACAACTGTATGTCAGCGTGGATGCCAGCACCAAAGATAGCCTGAAGAAAATCGACCGTCCCCTCTTCAAGGATTTCTGGCAAAGGTTTCTCGACAGTTTAAAGGCCTTGGCTGAAAAGGTACCAAGTCTTTCTCCCCTTTTCTTGGGAGGAGGTTGGGAGATGGAGGGACTCAACAGAGAGCTGGGAGCTAAAGCTTGTATCCTTGTTCTTTGCAGTCTGTGGCATTATGATTGCTAGTTAGCCTAGTCTAACAAAAAACTTCAGAGGGGTTCTGTGTGGGAATAAATAGTCATCCTGTGTGCCAAGAACAGAATGCATTATTATTCAAAGCACAGGGCAGGCAAGTCCCTCCTGAAACCACTTCTGACCAAAGCAAGATGGTTGGAGAAAGACCCATAGGACATGGGAAGTAGCTTGGGAGAGGCCATCAAAACATGTGGTGCTAGCAGTTGTTTCCAAAGCTTTCCCAGGAACTTAGGTCTGTGAAGCAAGTTAAAGTCTAGATGCATTGGATGCTTCCATACTGAGGTGTATGACTGAGCACATCTGGCAGGACTGGAGCCACCAGTGATGGGTATCA
This sequence comes from Alligator mississippiensis, assembly GCF_030867095.1. Classification (NCBI taxonomy): domain Eukaryota; kingdom Metazoa; phylum Chordata; order Crocodylia; family Alligatoridae; genus Alligator; species Alligator mississippiensis. The sequence continues at coordinate 10,368,210 of NC_081837.1, forward strand.
TACTTGCTGGCTGTTGGGATGCCTCTTTGGGCCCTCTGCTTGAATATTTTCTTTAGGACAGGCTGAGGTCTATGCGGTGAGGTAGCTTGTGCCAGCTGCAGATTCATCCCGTTTTCCTGACTGAGCCTTACTGACCTAACGTGCAAATTTGCAAGATAGGCATATTGCATACAGATTTTCCAGCTATTTATTGACCGATGCTGTGCGCCGCACCAAAAAATTGCTTTTGTTCACATTTCTGGCACAATATAACATGCTATTTGCCGGGACTGAGCAGACTGGAGAGTGTTTGATTTGAGGAATAATCTGTGCTGCTTTCTGAGATAATAGCATTTGGGCCAAGTCCTGCCAGATTTACTTACACGACGAGGCCCATTGATTTCAATGCAGGTGCCCACACGCTCCGTCCTGCAAATGCATGCCAGTGTCATTAGTATGTGGGATCTTCTTGTTTAATTAGGGGCTGAATCCTGGGATAATTGAGGCCAATGACCAATGGAATCGGGATGTGGCTTGGGGGGGGGAGGGGGCCAGACCTAACAGGGCCAGGATCTGAGAACCAGACCTAACATGACAAGAAATAAAAAGAGAGAGAGAACGAGCACGTGAGAAAAATGTTGATATATTTGGAAACCTGACTTTGGCTGCCTGAGTTCTTCCCCTCAACCTTGGCTGTATAAGGTACATTCTGCTGGTTGTCAGAAATTGTCCCTCAAAAAGAAAGAAGGTGAATATATTGGCAGATATGTCCGTAGAGCTAAAAATACCTTTTGGTCAAGGTGAAGTGGAAACAGAACAGCCAGATGGGTAGGGGCATTTTTCCTCTATGACAGCTGCTTTGGGGTGTTCTTTTAACATTGATGAGGAAGGAGCCAATTAACAGTAGCCTACAATAGACCTTTCTAGCAGTGTGGCCTCTTTGCATGCGATGCCATGGCAAATATACAGACAGGTCAAAAGCTATAAAGAAATTTGGGGATTTTTAGGTGCTCTTAATTTTTACAAATGGTTGTGGTTGTAGCAGGGACCTAATAAATCTTTTCAGCTGCTTCCAAAAAGGAGAACCTTTCAGGTTTCCCTCTAAGCGCATTGTTTGATATTCAAGTGGGAGATAAAGCACCGTTTCATAGGACTCTGATGAATTAAGTGTGGTGAAAGCTGATGCAGCTGCTGATATTCTTGAGAAATGTGGTTTGTATTACAATAGAGATGTTTGGATAGGGACGTGGTAAGGCATTGTGCTGGGGGGGAAAGCAAGGCTGTATGTCAGCAAACAAAAGTCCCAAGTTTTGCACCTTGAATTCGGCTGTCATGTTTTATACAATTCCTCTGGGACTCGGATAGATTGGTGTATTGTAGTTGATGTGAGGTCATTTCTATTAAGAGGCTCCATATGGGTTTTCATTTTCTCAGCTACAAAACAACTTCTACCATCTGAAGTGATATGCCTTCTTGTACTTGCTCTTATTTTTTTGTTCTTTTTTGTTTTTTTGAGATCTGTTTCTACATTCTTCCTCTCCATTTTTGTGCTTATGTTCGAACTTGTTGTTAGCATCACAGTAATATGTAAGGGGACCTGCTAAGATTAGGGCACTACTGTGACTGGTCTTGGTTATACTTCCGGTGAGAGAGGGTCTCAGTCCCAAAATGCTGCTTTTTAAAGAGACATGGAACCAGGAAAGTCAGGGTGATGTCAAGTGTTATCCTCCACTTCAGCACTGGATTGTTTTAATGGATTCCTAGGAATGAATTTTCTCATCCTTTCTCAAGATGGAAAAGGCATAAGCCTTCTCAATTAAGGCTCTAAGACTGCTAGTGATAAGGTCTCTTCTGAGAAAAGAACAATCTTCATCCCACCCACTTGATGGGCTTTCCCATTTTGCCTAAATGGGCAAAGCTCTTGGAATCAAGTGGGTGAATTTTATGGATTATTACCAACACGCAACAAGCAAGTGGCTGGCTACCAGGACATTTATCCAGTGAACTATCGCTCCCTATTACAAGTGGTGGGTTCTTGCTCATTTGATATGGAAGAAGCCATTTGCAATTTGCAGAGGGCAAAAGGTACTTGCAAGTAATCCTTGTGCAGATGATCTCTCTGCTGAATTCTTCATTCTGAGAGCTGTTAGACAAGAGGTCTGTGGCTCTTGATTACCGGTCGCTGCTGAGCTCTTGGAAACTTCATTTGTTTTGGGTCCAAAGATATATTCGGCACATGTCTTCAGTGCTGTTCATCAATGAGAAGGCAGGGCAGGATGTCAGCTAAGTGGCTAAACTAATGGGCAATTTAAAACGTGCTTCTTCAGGCATTGTGTTTGAAGCATCCAGAAGGCTGACTCGCCCCCTCTTCCTTCCGGAGCCAATAACCTAACCTGAAATTGTCTGACTTGCCTTCAGGTGGTTCAACTCTTTCACTGGGGAAAAAAGACATGGTATTAAAAGGGCTCTTTAGCTTAGTGGTAAAAATGGATAACAAGAGCCAATGGCTGGAAATGAAAGCCAAACAAATTCTGATTACAAAAAAAGGCACAGATTAGTGGTGAGGTCATTAACCACTGGAACAAATTAGTAAGGGAAGTGGTGCATTCTCTGTCTTGGAGTCTTTATGGTAGGACTAGATGCCTTCCTGGAAGATACATTATAATTAAACACAATTTATCAGGCTCAGTATAGGAGTAACAAGGTGAAATTCTATGACTTGTGTTACACCGGAGTTAGAATAGTTGATCTAATGATCCCTTTCAGCCTTTAACATTTTTGACAGTATGAACTTTATTTTCACTAATTTTACTAGGAAAGGGCTTGGAAGTTGGTGGCTATTAAAAACCTAATATCCTTGTCTGCTCGGCCTTGACTGTGAAAACCATGTGGCAGTTCCATAAAGGATAGGGGTAGTAGTTGGTCGACTGCTTTGGGCTACATAATGGCACAATATTGTATATGCCTTTAGAAGGAATATTTCTTGTCTTAAAAGGCTTTTACATTTGTACACAAGAGTCCATTAACTTTGGAGAAAAGCTGGCAAAGTAGTGACCGGTAGAGAATCAGGTTATAGAAAAGCAGGGTTGGAAGTGACATTAGGAAGTCAGCCAGTCCAACCCCCGGTCAAGGCGGGAGCATCCCTGACTAAACAAACCCAGCCAAGTGTCCGGCTAACATGCTCTTAAAAACTTTAAAGGATAGATATTCCAAGCTCTAACCTTGGGAGGCATCGTTCACCCTGTGGTGTTAGTCTGTGCATGTGTTTCTTTTTGGCAGGTTTTCCCTTTTGCTTGAGAAATTAATGCAAAAAATGTTAATGAGCTCATTTGGCTCAAACGAAATCAGTGAACTTGAATACAGGAGTATTAGGGAAAAGTCAATATTGTGAAGACTCTTTTGCCTCATCGTGGGACCACCTCTTCCTTCTGTATCTCTTTGACTTAATCATGATAAATCCTGTCCAATCTGCTCGGCACGTGGTACCTCAAAGAACTTGCTGTTCTGCCAGGCATTAAATCGGCATTACTGAACTGCTTTAACTTTCAGGGTCAGGTGCCAGTGTTCTTTTAAACAGATGGAAACTATACAAAAAAAACACCCCTTAGGTTAATGTAATGTTATGTCACTGCAAGAACTGATGACAAAGCAGGACATGATCTTGTCCTTACAGAAGGGTCACAAAAGCTAAGGCACTCCTGGCGCTTTCCAATTTTTGTTTTGAGTTGCATTCTCCTGTGTGTTGTAAGTTCTTTGGTTTTAGTTCTCTGATAAAGTCTTAATTTATCTCCCCTCCCTTTCAAGTGTAATTGGAATTTCATTGGAGGAAAGTTTGGTCTTCAGTAGATGAGATGTAGCAAAACAAATTGACTTCCGTTGCAAAAGATCATTCTTAACTTTGCCTAAGCTGGGAAGTAATGCACTTGAACTTGAACCCTTGCTTACAACACTCCAAGGCTGCAAAGAGAATGGAGTCCCATTCAGAGATTGCACTTCTAGTACCTTGTGCCTGCAAAAGGGGTCTGGCAGTGTGGAACTGTTGTGAAATCTCAGTTTGTCACCTGCTAACTCTGCATGTGCGATACTGCTTTTATGCAAGAAGCTTCTCATATATCCTGGGTGCATAGAGTTGCCAACCTCCTGATTTTGAGATTTCTTTAGCCTTGCATCTGGTACTGTTTACTTTGCTCGACTTTTTAATCTAATGATTGCTTCTGAGCTATCCTTGGCTTCAGAGTGATTGCAGATGTAATGTGTAAATATGTTCCAAGCAAAGTCTTAGCAGTGCTTTAGCACTAATGCCATATTACATAATATATGCTGATAATTATTATTTTTATGGTCACAAGATATTTGGTGTGCAGGGTGATGATTTTATGTGGTTGCTGGTAGAGGGTAGGGCTCTCAGTTCACTGGTTTGGAAAGCCTGCTCTGATGGGTTTAAGCCAAGTGACATTTGAAGGGGAATATAAAATGTAAAATTTGCAACAGATGTTGAAATCAGTAATCAATTTTGTGTCACTATAAATTTTGAAAAATCTGCCTCTCATGCACTGTAAAGTAACTCCCCCCAACAGCTGTGTGCTAGTTTTAATGTTTTTGCTGACAACATTTATTGATGTAATCATTTTGAGATGCAACATGATGAATACTAAAGGTACAGTATTTTATGTTAAATTATTTTCTCTGAAATACTTCACCTTCTTTCAGCAAGGAATGCAGCAGAGGAAGGAAGGAGTGCATCTTTAACAAATTTTTGGGCTTCTGAGGGAAGCAAATCTTACCTTTTCTATCCCAATCTGTTTCTTGACTCATGTGCAGAGACGGGAAGGTTTGTAAATATAGTTCATACTCAAAACCCTGTCATGTGGCTCACTGCTGGGATACCTAGAGATGTGAAAATAAAAATCACTTCCTGCTAAATGGTTTCTCGCTTGCTTATCTCCTGCCAGATTTTTATTTTTTTTTCCTCTGTGTCAGTTAAGGAATATACTTAGCGCTCTCCAGCTTAAAGAGTTGTGTAAAGGAGGCAAGAACTATCTCCATTTGATAAATTCCAGAAACAGGCTTGGGGAGGGTAACGTAACCTATCCAAGGTCAGTGAGCAACTAGGAATAAAATTAACACACATTTTCTTAGTCCTAGACTAGTGCTCTGTCTGGTGTGTCATGCTCATTTCCAGGAATTGATGAGTTGGAAATTATCCTCCATCCTTACCGGGCTTGGCCTTGGTTTTCTGACACTGATATGCAGTGTGATCTTGGGCAGGTCACTTCTTATTTTTTAGCTGCAAACTAGTGCTGCTAATGTACTTTGGAAAAACACTTTGGGTGCTTCTAGATGTAAATCCCCCCCACCCCAATGGTGCTTTACTTAGCATGGTCCCACACTGAGTCCCATGCATGCCTGGAAGAGGCAGCATGTTATTTCAACCCAGCTCTGCAGTGTCTGTAAAGATTGGGCATTTTAGTGGGGCTTTTTTGGCACTTTTATCTAATAGCAGATTGACTTGGCTTTAGCTAAAACCACCAAAAAGCCCTGTTGAAGCACCCAGTCTTTATAGATGCTGCAGAGCCAGGTTGAAGTAACACACTGCTTCTTCTGGTAAAGCACGTTTTTTGGCTTTTTTTAATGCCTGCAAGCAGCCTTTGTGACTCTGGGGCCACTCGCGGATGTTACACTGACGACATGACTACATGTTAATGCAATTAATGGTGTAATAAAACAAGGAATAAGCTGCAAAGTTATTACACAAAAAATGTATAATTAACTTTGTGGCTGATTCCCATCCCACCTTCACTTGCACGTGTGGCCAGGCTGATCGGGGCTCCCAGCTAGGGGAGTGCATGGAAGCCCTTCACTCCCATGTGCTCCCCAGGCTGATTGCTGCTCGTAGCCTCTGGGGCACATTGAAGTAAAGAGCTCCTGTGTGTCCCCAAGGCTGGGAGTCCCAATGAACTGCTGCTTCCAGGCTCTGGGGTACATTGGAGCTTGCACTTCTGCAGCTGGGAATGGCAGCTGATTTGGGTGTCTAGGTTCTGGGGCACAGCTGGAGTCAAGGGCTCTGCTGTGTCGTGGGGGCTAGGAGGGCAGTCAGCTGATCTGTACTCCCAACCTGGGGGTTGCATCAAAGCCCTGGGAGCAGAGTTCGGTTGATTTGCTTCCCAATTGCCATGCAGAGGGAGCCCAGGATCCTGATCCTAGGCTTTCCCTGCACCAGCAATGTGATGTGGATCTGGTCTCTGATCCCATAATTGCAGATCTTGCCATGCACATGTAGCATGATAGGAAGTGCTGTAGTTGGGATTGCAATCAGGTCCCAAAGGGCCTTTAGCTGAACACTGGCCAGGGCCTGAGCGATGAGGTCCTACACACGTATGTTTTTAATCGTAGCACTTAACAAAGGAAAGATTGATCATGGCAGCTAAGCAAAAGAGAACAAAATCTCATTCTGTTTTGGAATGTAATAATTTATACCTATAAAGTGAAAATAGCGCCGGAACAAATGCTGTGCAGACTTGCTTTGGGATTGTTCAAGTATGCAGGGCATTGCATAATGTTCCAATCTGTATAATGATTGAACATCTTTAACTGTTAGGCTTTTTGTTTTTAGTCTTTAAACAAATACTGAGCAGCTCTGACTTGGTGAATTCTATAAAAAGTACTTATCTGGTCCATTGAATTTTTTCATTTGACATTTCAAGAAAGATGAGTTGACAGAGCGTTTCCAGGGCTGATTTATTCTTTCATTTCAATGAGTGAATGTATAATTGAAACCAAGGCACAACAAGCAAAACCGAGGAAGTCTGTTTCAGGCAGACCACAGGAACTGAGGCATTAATGTATATCGAAAGCAGAACGAACAGAGAAACGTGAACTCTTTAACAGACAAAAAAAAATCAGTAAAATAGATCATTCCTGGGAGAAGAGAAATCCCCGGGAAGGCAGAGAATGTAAACCCATCAGTGTAGCTTATTTGGATTGGATTTGTTGATTTCTGGATCACGCTAAATTCTGCTCTCAGTTATGCTGGAGCTACCAATGGCAGATCTTGGCTAATTGTTTTCTACTTTCTTTGGCAAAATGTTTAACTTTCCCAGGAGAATCCATCCTTGTGTTTAGAAAGGATTTGCCACACTATGCTGAAGTAGTGTGACTAAAGGCCAGGTTTTCATGTCTGCACACGCTGAACTAAATAGTGCTATTTTGTTTTATACTGGTACAAATGAGAAAAAAACCCTAGCTTTAAAGATCCATTGGTGCGGGGGTTGCGAACGACTGACTATTAGCTTGTGCTGGATTCTTTGCAGCCTGTAACGACTCAGGCCTTGAGTCTACAGAGAGGACCTTGCATGGAGTGTTCTGCGCTCTAACATGAAGAGAACGGTGTTAAAGTAATAATAAAAGAGCTCTACATTCACCTAGCAGCACACACAGCCTTCCCCTAGAAGCTGTATTGCATACTGTTCTGAACAGCACACAGGTCACCCTCATATACTAGTGGAAAGCTCTGTGAACATACACTGTCCTCAGTAAACTACAGTAGCTGCTGAGCAAAGTCTGGATGGCAACACAGGAGCCTCATTGACCTGACAGGATCTGTCCTTCGTAGCCAAATACTGCATTTCTTCCTTGGGCAAGAGTCCCATTCAGGATTGCAGGATTTACTACGGAGAGGTGTTCAGAGCCCTTTATGTTGCTGCTGAGTTCCAGAACTGTTTTCCATACAGGGTTGTGCATTCCTTTTTGGCTAGGGACGGAAGTTACACATAAACTGCTCTAAGTGATCAGAAACTTGTTTACACCCGTAACGGAATAGAAGTTCAGTGCACGTAAACCAGTTTGAAAATGGCTGAAACTGGTTTAAGATAAACCTGGTTGAATGTAATATTATACTTGACTGTTTTGGGTCAAATCAGTTTATGAAGCATCTGTCCCCTGGTTCAAGTTAAATCAGTCTCCCAGCATGCTTTTCAGCTTTGGGCTGGGCTGGGCTGTCTTCTGCAGAGAGCAGGGCTGACTCTGCGCTTCTGCTCCCTAGCTGGAGCAGTGAGGGCTGGCTGACAAAGGAGTAGAGGGGGGCAAGCCCACCTAGGGATGCTGCCCAGTCTACGGGGAGGGACTGCCCTCCCCCCAGGCAAGCCCTGGCTGGGGGCTGGGGCCAGGGAGGGAGGTTAAACACCCCTTCCCCCTGCACTCACATTTACTGCTGGCTGCAGCTGTGGACTACAAATCCCAGAGGCACCTGGAAACAGGAAGAAGTGATGAGCAACCCTGCAGAGTCCTGCTGCTGTAATTGTGGACTGCAAACCCTAGAGACCTTGGGGGCAGCAGGAAAAGGAAGTGAACACACAGCCAGAGAACTGTACTGTAGCACCCCCAGGCTTCTGGCCTGAACCACTGCAGGCATGTGGTTGCATTTTCTGAATCACAGGTAAATGTCTGTTCACTTCTGTTTCAATTTAATCTGTTCACTAAACTAATCTGCAAAGACTGAATTGATTCAGCCCCGGGCTTTTTGAGTGTCTGTACCTAGCCTTTGTGAGCATGCTTAACAGCTTTGATCGGGGTGAAGTTACTTTGGAGCTGGACTCTTCATTAAAAGAATGTGACTGTTAACTAGTCTCTAGTATTGCTCCGCATCTCCCAGCCAGCCCATTTTCTTTTTTCTTTTTCTTTTGGGTTTTTTTTTTTTTTGTTACCATTAAGGCCTGTTAATACATAGTCCAATGTAATGGGTGAGTAGAACTTCTTTGAAGATTGATCAGCAATACCCAAGTGAATAGATGTGCAGTAGTCAGTGTTATGACACCACCGTAAAGCATGTTTGATGTAAGGACCATTTAAACAATAGTAGTCTTGAAAAGATTGAAATGCATTCTAATTCAGCTCTTTGACTTAATCGTCAGTGTAATCTTGTACTTCCATGTAAAACAATAGGGATTTACTCATTTGTAAATTTCATGTTTTTTTCAGAAATGTATGGCATTTAGATGTATATCAAAGCAAATTGGTGCTTGTACAATGTGTCATGAAAGATAATTGTTTAATCATAGCAGCCCTGGCAGACTGGTAATATTTTAAAGTCTGTTGATGGGAGTGATTTTTACAACAGACTCAGTATAAATGATCTCTTACTTTTCTCAAACCCAAATTTTACTAGTTCATGAGCACAGGCAGTGAATTAAATCACAGTAGAGATATGGGCTTTCAATAAAGAGTCAAAGTGTCAGAAGTCTATTGCAAATGTGTCCAAATGTGTAAAAACCTGTTACATCCACTCTCTCTTGTTTTGCCTGCTGGGATTTTCAAAGAATCTCAAGGTGATTTGGCACCTACTGTTGTTGAATTCCAGCCTTAACTGCATTAATCTCTTCTGATAATCCCAGGCCACAGCACAAATTTTTCAGCACTGTTTACGGATAATTTTAGGAACCTTGTTTTGAGAAGACAACAACCAAGGGACCTGGTTTCAGATGTGTCAACCTTTAAGCCAGGTTTCCTTGATGGAGAATGTGTCAGTAGATTGTTCTTGGAAACCTTGGCAAAATAATCAATAAATCATTGTAAATGTTTAATGCTTACGCTGAGCTAATGGACATCTATGAAATGTGTGATTTTTTTTTTTTTTTTTATTTAACAGGTTGTACTTACAAAGTGCGATCTTACATATGTCTTGAGCAGGTCTGAATCTCTGACCAGCAAATGATGGCAGCAAGAAGACTGGCACACAGCCAACTGTGTAGGTGCTTTCATTGTGCTGAGTCTAGATTTCAGCTAGGCCTATATTGTGAACACAAAAGGCTCCACAAGGACTTGGTGGATCAGGACCTGTGTGTATAGACAGGTGCCCAAAGATGGTAATTTGTAGCACATTGGGTCTTATGTTGTGCATGCAGTTTTGCAGGGGAAATTGATGTCTGCTAGCTTCACAGGAATATGAACATGTGATCATGTTCTAAATACTTTAATTTCACTTGTTGTTCCTCCTGCCAAGTCATGTGCCTGAGACCTGCTTATAGGAAACTCGCGAAGCTGGAGAAGGTGGTGCAGATGCATTTGGTGTGTCAAAGTGCAATCCTATTCCACCCTGCCTGAATCCCTGAAAATGCAAAATTTGGACACTGTCCTCCTCCTCCTCCTCCTTGCTGCCTTTGTGACAGTCTTCAGGCTGAAATGAAGGTGTGTTACAAAGATAGATGCATTTATGGGTTTCCAGGATAGGATGGGAATTAATTGCACGCAGACATTTCAATTCCTAGAAGTGGAGTAGGCTCCTCATGCCTGTGTGTTTTCTTTGGAAGCATAATAGACACCGACCGGCACAAGACACTGAGGAAGAGAGTCTGGTTTTGGCATGAGCAAACTGGCCTCTTAAAAAAGCCCAATGAAGGGGATTGCTTCTGCAAAATCTAGCCCCATGCTGGTGGGATCCTGGGGCTGCTGACAGGATGTCAGACTCACTGTGCATCACAGCAGTGGATTCCATATCCATTCCAGGTGTGGGGGTGCAGAGGGGGCCAAGGGAGGGATGATCTACTGGATCTACTCTTATCTAGCTGTAGTGGGTCCATGGGGTGGTTGGTCCATTTCCCCAACCTGTGATTAATTCCCTTTGCAATACCCAGGGTACAGACTGATGGTAATTATACCAGTTTAAGGGGTGTGGGACTTACTACCTGGGAGGGTGTGTCAGTTGATCTGGTATAGCAACTGACTTTGTCTGCTCCTAGCCTGCAGTTAGTGAATGAATTGGGGAAAATCCCTGCAGCTTTGGTTTAATTCCTGCAAATTGGAAGTGAACAGAGGAAACATTTTCCTTGAATTCAGCTGCTTTATGGTGCGGTTCCCCCCACCTTTTACAAACTGAGTTTCATCTGTCCATCTTGTTCAGGCTGTGTACATGGATGGATCTCACTCAGAGATCTTAAATGCTGGGATGGAAGTCAGTTGGAGTATTCCTGCTCCAGCATCAGTCTTCTCCAAAAGACTGCACGGAAAGTATTCTTTGGTATAATCCTGCACTGTGCTAATGCCAGTACAGGAGCAGAGGGAAGTCTACTACCTCTTATGGCAGTGTTTTTCAAACCATGTCCTGCAGAACCCTGGGGTTCCATAATAGCAACCCCTGATGACTGCAAAGAGATTAGGGCTAGTGATGGAGCAAGCTGGGAAGCAGTGTACCACCACTGCATCCCATCACAGGATAGGGGTAGGAGCCGAAGTAACAGTATGAAAGAGTTCTGTTTAATCTAGGGGCCTGCTTCTGCAGAGATGTTCACATACAACTTTACTCCTGTGCATAGTCTTTGTCAGGTTAGCTGGAAAGTAGTAAAAGCTCTTTATGGCCCAGATCTTACCTTTTTACATGTCTTTAAAGTACCTGGCACAGCACTGACATTGCCACACCATTGGCCCTGCATACTTTTTTTTAATATCTTACACAATCTGCTGGTACTGCTGTGTTTAACAAGGTGGGCGATTTTAAAAATGTTAAAGATTGCTTGCCTTTCATAATATCCGTTACCTAGTCATAAGAGCAGTGCAG